>NC_137931.1:41582999-42182999 GCF_963969265.1 Rhamphochromis sp. 'chilingali' | reverse complement strand
TTGGAGTGAAATGGTTAAATGTTGCCATTATTGTACTTAAATTTGTAAGTCTTGGTTCAAACTGTATGATCCAAGACATTCCTTTTTTTCTGTCCCCCTCCCCAGCCTGTTGAATGGAGGGGGAGGCTGTAGTGTTTATTATAGAGACACATCCTATGTGAGGGCTCTGTTTTCTTGTTTAGTAAGCTTCCTGCCCTTTTGACCCTTTTGGTCAAAAGGGAGGAAGGTCACACAAACGCATCCCCAAACACACACACACACACACACACACACACACACACACACACACACACACACACACACACACACACACACACACACACCTAGTGCCTTGTCTTTTATAACCATAGGGGGGTTTTACAGTGGGTGTTTGTGTAAACTGTGTGTCACAGAAATAAAAGGCTGCAGGAGAGATGGTTCTTCAAAGTGGTCTAACACCGAGGGCAGAAGGGCTGCTCTGAGATCCTTCCCTTGCTAGCATGTGAAAAACTGGTTGAGCTGTTTGTCTTGCTTTGTTAACGGGAATACGTTTCTGAACTGGGGCCTGTGAAAGCGCAGACCCAACCATCTGTATTTGTAAATTACATACTAAGGAGTAGTAATGCTTTAAATAATGATAAATTAAGCACTTAGTAATACTTTACTAATGCAGAATTGTGTGTCAAAAGTGTTGCCACTTTTGTGTCTCCTACTGCATTACTGAATAAAGCTTACAGTTAGGGCTGGATCAGGTGATCTTGAACCATACTTCAGTTATGCTAATAGTCTAAGTCATCTAATGCACTGAATATTTTTTTTCCGCTCACCTCTTAACATTCTCAGTGTGATTACACACTATCTGTTATATGACGCTCTTCTCTTTCTCCCCACCCCCAACAAGGCAGACTTCATTAGACTAGTTCTGTTGAACTTTTCTTCCTCTTAAAAGGGAGTTTTTCTTTCGCACTGTCTGCAAGCGCTTGCTCATAAGGGTACATCTGATAGTTGAGGTTTTCTTTCTATTATTATATGGTCTTTCCCTACAATACAAAGCGCAACTGTTTGCAGCAACTGTTTTTGTGAGGTGGTGCTATATAAACAAAACTGAATTAAACAGAACAAGTGTGATAAGCCAGGCAGGTGAGATTTTTTACTTAGTTTGAATCCACAGGCTGAGGCTTTTCTGTATAAAGTTAGTGTATAAAGTTTGCATGTTCTCCCCTATACACAGGTTCTCTCCTGTTACCCCCCACAGTCTAGACGCATGCTTGTTAGGTTACTTGGCAATTCTCAATTGGCCATACGTCTGACTTTGTGAATGCATGGCTGTCTGTGGTAGCCATGTGACAAACTTGTGACTTGTCTTTCACCAGTAGGTGGCAGTATTTTACAAGATAGTGTTAGCATATTTGCGCTTGTAATCAAAAAAAGTATTTGCCAGATTTAGCCAAATAAAAAAAGTCCCTTGTAAAACTGAGCCAAAGACAGAGTCAAAGTGAAAGAAAATTTGTGAACTGAATTTAATTTGTGGACCCCAAACTGCAGCAAGTCCTCTGAGGCAAAGTCAAGCCTGTGGGTGATAAAATAGGTGGGTTAAACTTTTCTTCAATCAAATAATTAGGGTAGAAGACCTATCCAACACTGCTTTGTTAAGTGTTGGACTAGTCACTCTTCCATCTTTTGTTTCTTACATCTTTCTCATTAGATCCAAATTTGTCATTTTTAACCAAATTTTGTTAAAGTTTACATAAATATCTTAAAAACTATGATAATTGTATTAACGATTAATCATGGCAGTCAAAACACGTAGCTCACGTAGCTTTTGTTTGCCCCTGTGTGCATCAGCGAGTATCAGTACAGGAGAAAAAAAAATGTTTGAAGTAAGCTTTCTCAGAGTATTCAGTTAGCATTTTGTATTTTTTTAGATCTCAAAGAAGATATAAAAAAGACGTTAGTTGGACTTCATCTGAGACAAAAATGACCTCTACAGTATTCTTGTTTCTTATTGTTTTGTAAACTAAGACTATTACAAAAGGAAATTAGACAGAAAATTTGGGATAGATTTTTATTGATATTTTGTCACACTGGTAATGACAGACAGCCATTATATTTTTATTCATTTATCTTTTGCTTCTACAGTACCAACACAAAAACACATTTTTAGGAAGATGTTGCAGTTAGCAGAATCCAATTGATCCACTTAAGGTGTTTGGAGATGTCTGTGTAGATATTGGGTACATCTGGATAAGCACAGTTGTAATTTTTGTTGAAAGAAGCAAGACCAACAACTAACCCGTTGCACACCAGAGGACCACCAGAATCACCCTGTCAGGAAGAAATAGGGAAAATATCCATTTCATATTTAATTTAGGTTGTTTGGGTAATTGTCAACAAGAAACAAGCATACACATTCAATGAAAGAACAGAAGCCATACCTGACAGAATCCTTTGTCTGTGCCGTATCCACCTGCACAGATAACACTGGCAGAAAGACCGGGCCATTGTTCCCTACATACATATCGGTTGATGACGGACACGCTCACCACTCTCAGGTCATCAATATTTTCACCCCCAGTTCTATTTCTTCCCCAACCAGCCACCTGGCACACTTGATCTGCTTTTACGTTCATTTCAGCACACGGAAGTTGAATTATTTGTACTTTGCATCCGAGCCGAGCTTTCCTAGACAGCTGGAGAAACACATTAGAAAGAAAAAAATCCCAAATTCTTAATTCCATAACATATTAGCAGTGTTATTAGAATTGAAATCATTAAATCAACAATTATGGCATTTGAAAGTGTTGATTGTATGAATACATACTTACTTTAAGGAGCATGATGTCATTACCCCACCAAATGTTAGAGTAAGAGGGGGGCTTAAATTTTTTTTCAATATTTATTTGATAACCCTTCTTGATATTGTGGCTGCCAAGGACAACATGTGTGGGGTTTCTGAAGGAAGACAATCATTAAGAGCCATCAATTAAATTGATGTAGTTACACGAGTCAAAGAGGTCATCACGAGAAGACTGATTACTTACTCAACGTCACAGTGTGCAGCAGTTACCACAAAGTCTTCAGTGACAAGAAAACCTCCACATATATGGCCATCAATGTTCTGCACTGAGACCACATACTGCATTGAGTTCTCTGGGGCCTTTTTCCCATTTATGATGTCACTACCATGTACTACAACAAAAAAAAAAACGTCAAAATTAGGCTGATGCTCCATTAAATGATCACTGAAAAACAACCAAGGATTGTGATTCTTACCAATTTGTCCGAGACATCTCAGAACATAGATGAGCAGAATGTTTTGCAGACCTTGCATCATGGCAGTTAATTTGTAATTGTAGGTGTGTCAAGATGACCCTTTTATACGGCTAGTTTCCACTGTTGGCATGTATCAGCACAATCTTTTGTGTTTTGACTTCTAACCACATCCTTTGCTCAAGTAAGCGTGCAAGTTCTGCATTTGTATTATCCTTGCATGATCTAGTTCGTCCTAATTACTTTACCTCAGCAGTCTGAAACAGATTGTATTATGAGTGTTATGAGAAGGTTTATTATTCTGACATTATTTATTCTTTATTTTCTTACTTATGACACCGTTTTGCATTCACTTTTAGTATGAGTTTGGGATTTGACACTTGATTTGGTGCTTTCAGTATTATTATACGGACCTTCTGCTCTTCTGTAGATACAAATCAAATAGCTTTTGTTCTATGCAAGGACATTTTTTTCCCCCATGCTTTTCGTGCTTTCTATCTAACATTCACTCACGAGTGGCTGTATCAAGTTAGTATCTTGCCCAGGATATTTGGTAAGTAGACTGGATCATACAGGGGTTGAACCACTAACCTTCCAATTAGCAGGTGACCTGCTCTACCTAGTGAGCCACAGCCACCCCACAGTCTGTTAGCCTTGTGTTGTAAGATGCGACTAATTGCTTGTAATTAACACTTAACTTGTAATGTTGACATTATTTGGATAATGTCAATATAATAAATAGACCAAGTAATTAATAAGCTACTGCTGTAGCAAATATCTATTTCTATTTTAGACAGAAGCAACATTATTACCAGATCAGTATCAGTATTTCTTTTATAGTTATGGCTGTAGCTCACTGACCTATCATGTCCATATTCTGTATTTGTTAGATTTAAGGCCTGGTTTGTAAACACAGTTTGTATCATTTGGCTTCTGGCTTAATTCCAGTAATACTTGACAGTTAGGACTCAATTATTCCCATCTTCCTCAAGGACTGTCAGGTCCAATTCACCTTAGAGTTGAATACTAATATAATTGGTTAACTGAATTCAGAAATAGTTATATTTATTTGTTTTTAATTTCAGTTTATTTGGACTATAATGTCTCAGATTTTTATGAAAATGGTTCACACACATTGCGAGAGTTGTAGTTTATTTAATCTAACAAGTAAAGAAGGCAGATGCAAGGCTTCTTTGCCGTAGGAACACTTGACACAGTGATATTTTGCATCAAACTATGAACTGCAAGAACCGGAGATAAGATTATAATTTAAACTGTGCCTATAGTCATGATTATGAAACTGTTGCAAAAGTTAGTAGAAGAACATGTGCATACACAAATATTGACACGTTCTCATGAAAAAAGGATTCGTTCTATTTTTGCCAGAATATTGCAGTATGCTGCCACCAATACTGGTGTAGAGTGGGGTCATCTTAGCGACACATTAAAATTTGACTTAGGTCCCCCAAGGTCTTCAAGGCCAAATTAATGGTTTATTAGTCAAAAATTGACAAAAAGTACGCTTGTTGTGTGTGGTGTGTTGATATATTACTCCAATATTTCTCACAGCTGGCCAAGGTAATGCCATTCAAGTAAAATTATTCACTGCGTAATGACATGATTCAAGTAGTCTTGTGGAATGGTCTAAAAAGAATCTCATTTTAAATGTGTATAAGAACATAGATGGTGTTTCAATTTCGACAGAAGAGGACAACAACATGACCCGCATCCTTACCGGGACAAGAGGTTGATCCAAGAAAAATGCAGACTGCAATAGAGAAGATGAGCAAGCTCTATTTTCTGAGGGAGATGAACTCTTTGATATGTGCAGCAACATGATGGAGATTTTCTATCACTTAGTTGAGCACCATCTACTTCCTAATCAATATAAAATGATTAAGAAGTGGACTCATCTTTCAAGCTCTTATGAATATGTTCATCCTCACTGTTTGTGAAGTTAAACAAGTTAAGCAAGTAAAACCTTGCTCTATATCATTTGTCATCTTTCTGTTATTTAGAGTTTTGGTAGTGCAACAGCATTTCTTCAAATTCCTTAATGAACCACAGAAACCAGTTTTCATCTTCAGCGTGGGTATCAGAATCAGTGGTCTTCCAGTCAAAGTAAAAAAAAAAAAAACCCAATGCAATCTAAAGTGACACATTTCCTGCTTTAAAAAGTCAGTGGTTAGTGTAGCTACATTGAGTAATTCATAAACTAAAAGCAAACGTCATCCAGTTCCACAAACTTAGAAGCAATGGCACCAGCAGAGTATGCCAGTTATCATTATTTTATTTACTATTAAGGTCACTTCTAACAGCTGCTAACTGAAAAGCTATTTCCACTCATTACTGCACGTCATTGGTTTCATATTAACAGTCAGCCTAATGGCAAAAAGAGTTTCTGTTATATGGCTTTTTCTTCTACATACCGAGACCTCCTGACATACCACAAATGTTATAAATTTGTCACAGTCACTGAAACTAACACTATATATATATATATATAAGAAACTGAAAGTTAAAAACTCAGAAATAGAGTAGCAGTACAACCAAAAAACGTTTTTAAAAAAACATCTCTTGTCTTTTTAACATTTCTTTTACAACCCATCCTTCACCTTGACGAACACTACAAAGCATCAATTGAAGATGACTTTTCTAATGCATAATAGAAAAGAAATTCTATCATTCTTAGATCACGGATACTTATGAGCTCACTGAAACAGTTTTGTCACTTCTGATACACTATGACTAAACCACAGAAACACATCTCACAGTTACCAGATTCTGTTAGAGCAATCAGTATTCTCAAAGTATAGAATTAGTGCATTTACATTGGCTGAACAAAAATGAACAAATAGTAGGTTACTCATAACTACTGCCATTACATTTTTCCATTACAGTTTTTTACAGCCGCTAGGACACATGTCCCAATACTTAGGTCACTTTTGCAAAACTCTTCACACAATCCTCCTAACTGACCGTCAGCTTGGCAAAGCAGTTCATTTCACATTCAAAATGCACTACAACTACCAAAACACTTCATTCAGGTCTCACATAAACTCATTCTTCCAGAACACTAGCAAAGGTTGACAGCCGACAAACACACTTTGTCACCCACAGAACAATGACCTAAAAAACACTAACAACATGTAGCATTACAGTGTTTTCTTGTGTAAAACAAGGACACATCTCTGTTTATAATTTCAATATATGTTACTGGAATGAATCAGACATCATGCAGAATTCGTTAATATTTGTTTCTGTATTTTTATTTTTTTGCACTAAGAAATCCCAAAATACAAGAATTTGTATACACACCATCCACTGATACACATACAATAGTAATGCTAATCTACTCGGTCTTCTCCATTTGGCCACAGGTTCTCATCCACATCACATCTCATGTCATCTAGGGCAATACACCTAGGAAAGAATCTCCTGGCTGCCAGAATTGAAGGAGTTGAACAATTGAAGGAGTAACACCTGTGTAGATGTTCATCTACAATGAGAATAAGCTGTGGCTGGTTAAACTGCATTTTTAGATTTACAGTTTTTTACAGACGCTAGGACACATTTCTCAATACTTAGGTCACGTTTGCAAAACTCCTCACACAGTGAGCACAACAGAAGTCTATGTGGGCTAAACTGAGGACCAGTTATCATTGTTTTGGCACAAAATGCATTCAATGACTACATCTCTCAAATTTCATGAATTATCTTCTCACTCAGACACAACAACTGCCAAAAATCTTTGTACGGACAGGACATTTTGCATGTGCTTACATACTGTTTTCAAAACTGTTAAACTTATGGCCAAAAGAATAACACAATGCAAAACTTGAAAAGACAGCAAAATTCAACAACAATATTTTATTGAAACATATTTTAAATCTAAAAATGCAGTTTAACCAGCCACAGCTTATTCTCATTGTAGATGAACATCTACACAGGTGTTACTCCTTCAATTGTTCAACTCCTTCAATTCTGGCATGCCAGAAGATTCTTTCCTAGGTGTGTTGCCCTAGATGACATAAGATGTGATGTGGATGAGAACCTGTGGCCAAATGGAGAAGACCGAGTAGATTAGCATTACTATTGTATGTGTATCAGTGGATGGTGTGTATACAAATTCTTGTATTTTGGGATTACTTAGTGCAAAAAAATAAAAAAAATACATAAACAAATATTAACGAATTCTGCATGATGTCTGATTCATTCCAGTAACATATATTGAAATTATAAACAGAGATGTGTCCTTGTTTTACACAAGAAAACACTGTAATGCTACATGTTGTTAGTGTTTTTTAGGTCATTGTTTTGTGGGTGACAAAGTGTGTTTGTCGGCTGTCAACCTTTGCTAGTGTTCTGGAAGAATGAGTTTATTTGAGACCTGAATGAAGTGTTTTGGTAGTTGTAGTGCATTTTGAATGTGAAATGAACTGCTTTGCCAAGCTGACGGTCAGTTAGGAGGATTGTGTGAAGAGTTTTGCAAAAGTGACCTAAGTATTGGGACATGTGTCCTAGCGGCTGTAAAAAACTGTAAAATATGTTTCAATAAAATATTGCTGTTGCATTTTGCTGTCTTTTTAAGTTTTGCATTGTGTTATTGTTTTGGCCATAAGTTTAACAGTTTTGAAAACAGTATGTAAGCACATGCAAAATGTCCTGTACGTACAAAGATTTTTGGCAGTTGTTGTGTCTGAGTGAGAAAATAATTCATGAAATTTGAGAGATGTAGTCATTGAATGCATTTTGTGCCAAAACAATGATAACTGGTCCTCAGTTTGGCCCACATAGACCTCTGTTGTGCTCACTGTGTGAGGAGTTTTGCAAACGTGACCTAAGTATTGAGACATGTGTCCTAGCGTCTGTAAAAAACTGTAAATAACAGGTAACATTCAAACATTATCTTCTATGTGTTTATTTAACGATTGACAAAAGTCTAAACTGTGTTTAACAGCTTAAGAAATGATGCTTAAAGAAGACTCGGGTTTTAGACAAGATCAGATACTTTTGGTATATCACCTCTGTGGGGTAATTTCATCCATTTCTGTTTATTTAGTCGGGTCACATGAGGGTATATTGGGATTTAACATCACTCTGGGTTCTTGGCTAGTAATACCATTGTTGGAGCTGCTTTTCAAGAGCTGATATTGTGTTAGCAATACAAAGGAGTTGTTTCCCAATTTTAATTTCAGTATTATTTATTTGTCTTTTTATGCAAAAAAAAAGATAAGTAGAAAATTAATATAAACTTCAAGTAATAGAAATTGTAAAACTATTGTTTGACTTGAGACTCTATAATGTTACGTCTGCAACTTTGTACTGGATGCAATATCTTTGAAATTGCAAGTAAAATTGGTAAAATGTTGAAAAGATAAGTTTTTTCTTAAAAGTTTATCAAACTTTATCAAGAGTTACATGGCTGTAGCCTGTCATGTCTGTTAGAGGTTGATAGACAAGATACCCTGAACAGGTCATCAGTCTCTTGCAAGGCTGGCAGAGAGACTGTTTGCTTACTGTACAGCTACAGTTTGTTACTTAACCTAATAACCGTGTCTCTGAACTGTGGGAGAACATGCAAAACTGCAAAGAAAGACCCCAGCCAACCAGGAACCTTGAAAAATAAAGCTTCTTCTCTCACCCCCATTCTCTGCGACCTGCTGGAGCGGGGGGGCTAGGAGGAGGAGTTGGCCGTCCGACTGCGGTCTGGAGTGTGGGGCCTTCCTGCTGCTGCGGAGTCGGGGCGGTCTGCCTCCCCCCACCGCAGGGAAAAGGGTAACACCACCTGGGTCTGGGTGCAGTTCCCCCTCCAGGGGCAAGGGTACCTAGACCCGGTTTGTAGAGTACGCTTGGGGAGTGTGATTGTGTGTACAGCGTCTCTTTATGTCTGTCTCCACGTTGGTTGAGTGTGGAGTAAGTGCATATGAGAGCATGAGGGTGGGAATGGATGTTTGTATATGTGTGTGCCTGTATGTCTGTGTCTATATGTCAGGTTGGGTGTCAGGCGCCACCTCTCTGGGGACATCTCAGGCCCTCCAAAGTTTGGAGGCCTATCTCCCCCTACCACCACTTCCCCTGCCAGTGGCGGACTCCCTCAGACATCGGTGCGTTGGTGGTTCTTTGTGTCTGGGGATGGGCGTCCAGGTACACACCGGCTCACTCCTTGGCGGCCGCTTATCGGGGCCTGGAGCCTGGGGCTCGCTCGGGCCACTTCGGAGGTGGGGTGCCCACGGCCTCTCCGCCTGGGGCTCGGTCACTCAGGCACGGCTGGCTGCCGGCGGAGCTCACGGGCGCGTCACTGCAACTCCCCCTGGCTTCTGCTCCGCGGCTGCTGAGTGAGCCCTCATCTGGGACTCTCCTCAGCTCTTTCTGGGACAGTGGCGCGGCTGCCCCTCTGTTGGTCTTCCTTGGTCTCTTGTGTTCTGGGGTCCTCTGGATGTCTGGAGTTTTGATCTCCTCCATACCTGCTTCATGCCCTGGAGGACGGGGCTGTGGCCCCCCCACACCCTCTAGCAGATCATTACATGAAGGAACCTTTTAAAAAAACAAGCGCATCCATGCTCACAGGTGTACACACGGGTGATCACACCCACAAACTACACCCTTTTTGGCTCCTACCTCAAAGCACACTGTGTTCTGTTGATCTTATGTGCTGCACAATAATGTTTAATATTTAGTATTTACTGTCATATTCCCATATATCATTGTGATGTTGTTTATTCTATTACTCTTGTTCTCTTCTGCTTGTTTTCTTTTTTCTTTCTCAGCAGATGATCCAGGTGATTGATATATGCATTTTTTTTTCTCTGCCCGTTCTGTTGGTTTTTGTTTTTTGCCCTTCTCCCCCGTCCCTCTTCTCAGCTGTTTCTCTTTCCCTCTTTCTTTCTCCCCTTCTTTCCCCCAGTCAAGTCTGTCCCGTATTCAGTAAGTGAAAATAAAATAAACAATAAAAGGTGAATCAAATGGACCATTACGGCAAGGCTGGGATGGTCAGTTTGGTAAAGTAAATCCGTTGGGCATCTTTCTTTGCCTTTAGACAACAATTCTGATGGCAAAAGAGCCAAACGGGACAGGCGCAAAAAAAAAAGAAAAAAAAAAAGCTTCTTTTAGTAAGACAGTAATGCTAAACACTACGCCACCATGATGTCCGACCAAAATGCTGAATTTTCTTGTTTGTTTTTTTTACTGTACGCACAGCTGTAGTAAAATGTTCTGGTAAGACACTGTCCTCTACTGGTGAATAGTTTAGTTGATTTTTACAAATCTGATTACAAACAACTGCCTTCAGCAGGCAAACAGTGATATACAATGATTACTTACGATTATAAAACATCAGCAATCAAAATATGTTCTAAAAATGCTGCAAATGTTATAATTCTAAAACAGCTTGATATTCATCATCACCGTGGTTTCATCCACTGCAAACATTTCTATGAATGTACTGTGGATATATCTTCCATTCATTTTTGCCAGCATTCTATTTTATTGAACTACACACCATTGTATTTACTTAAGCTATTTTTTAAAATATAAAAATATAAATATAAATGTGCCATATAAATGTGTTTAAATTAATTTTTAACCATATATTTTCCAAATCTGGGACTGAATAATCTTATCTTAATAATGCAATATTATAGAACGCTTGGGTAGTTAATTTAATTTTAAAGCTGAAGAGAGAGTACTATCAAACTGGGAAGGATCTCAGTCACCCAGGTCATGGTAGTTTGAGGAACTTGGAAAGAAAGTGACTGAACTTCTTTAGATTTCTGATTCACCTTTTATCCAAGAGTCTTCTTCTGAATTTAAGAAGGAACTGAAGAAGGCTCTTGGATGAAAGCTGAAACATCTTCAAGAAATGGAAAAAGAAGTACTGGATGTCTTTCCAAGTTCCTTAGATTATCTCACTCTTTTTACACACCAATACTATAGAAGGCCTGTTATTAGCTGTTATCTGATAAAGCTGAGGAGACACACACATACTTAGCTTCAGCTGTCTCCAAAAATCAATTACGAATAAAATGAATTGTTACATCTTTATTAATAGTTACAAGTTCCCTTCAAGTAAAGATTCAGAAACAATTTGAAATAAGTTGTCAGTTCACACAGTATGAATTTAGGTTTGTAACAGTTCTGAAACTGAAATGTCTGCATATATCACACCGCGGTTCCATCTTTCCAGATCAAGCCACCCATGTGAAGTGTTGAAAGTCTGCAAGTGGGGTAAACGAAATCTTTGCAGATTGTTCATGTGACAGCTGAGCTGGAAATGAAGTTGTGATCATTAGTTTGCATATAATCATCATGGGTATGAATGCCATAGTAATTTTGGGCTTTTAATCATTTCTTTGAACTTTCTTTCTTTTTTTTTTCTTTTTAAGGTGGAATGATTGTACAACTTTTATGAATTTTGGAAACCAGATTTTGGTGTACAATTTTGAATGCATTGTGGAGTTTCTCTAATCCACTTAGAGTGAAATTGTTATATAGAGGCTTAAATATATACATACCCTCACTTAAATCTTTTAATAAGTGGTGGTGAAGGCTCTACAATGTCTTAATTTGACAAGGTGCAGAGCTATTCTTGCTAGGTCCTCATAACAATGTCCAAGAAACTAATTGAGCCATTTCTAAACAAGCAGATTATCAGTTTAAACAAATTAGTACAATTTACTCTGGTATGTCACCACTTTGGCAAGGTCCAGAGGAAGACCCAAACATCTTCCAAGCCCTCAGGAAACAGGAAATTGGTTAGAATATTAAATACTAATCATGAACCAGCCAGACTTAACCCTGCTATGACCTAGAAACGGCTGAAGCACCAGTTTCACTGTCAATGCCTTCTTTAACCCCTGAGTATAGTGCTATGAATGACACATAAATGATGCTTTTGCACCTTTCATCTTTGTATGCGATAAGCACCAGTAGGATTGTCCTTTATGTGTTATTGGATAATCTCAGATCAGTTTGATGTTGAAAGGAGGATAGCGATGTGAAATAAAAACTCCCCTCAAATATCTTAAACATAAAGTAACAAGCCTGTATGGAATAGAAAGAAGAAAGTACAGAAATGTGTGTAAAAATGCACAATAAAGAGTAAAATGTTGCCAGAGAAATAAATAAATAAAGTATAGATCCCTAAAATTTCTACTAAATTAGAGTAAAGCAGGGTGGTTAAGACTGAGGAAACACTGGCGGTACAATAAATATGAAACAAAACAGATCTAAAATACAACAATTCAAGGGCTAACGACTCTAGAACACGAGTAAATAGAAATAAAAAACAAAGCTAAAAACCCAGAGATCATGACAGAGAGCAAAATGTTTATTTTTGCTTCTACTGTAGTAATGCAAAAATACATTTTTAGGAAGGTTTTGTAGTTGCCAGAACTTTGTTGATCCATTGAAGATATTTTGAGATGTCCGTATAGACATTGGGCACATCTGGGTAGTTACAGTTGTGATATTTGTTGAAAGAAACAATACCAACAGCTAAACCGTTGCACACCAGAGGACCACCAGAATCACCCTGTGAGGAAGGAGGATTTTCAGTTTTCATTTCATATTTAATTTAGGTTGTTCAGCTATTTGTCAACAGGAAACAAGTAGACATAGACAATGAAAGGACAGAAGCCATACCTGACAGAATCCTTTGTCTGTGCCGTATCCACCTGCACAGATAACATTAACAGGAAGACCGGGCCATTGTTCCCTACAGACTTCTGGGTTAATGACGGACACGTTCACCACTCTCAGGTCATCGACAACTGAGCCACCATTTTTAGTTTTTCCCCATCCAGCCACTTGACAAATTTGATTTTCTTCCAAGGTTATTTCAGCACATGGAAGTTGAATTATTTGTACTTTGCAGCCTAGTTGAGCTTTCCTAGACAGCTGTAGACACACAACAGCATTGAATTAGAAATGTCGATGTCTAGTACATTTGTAGTATTTATGTAATCTAAATAAATAAACCATAAATTACATCACCTGTAATGGTTGTTTGTGTAAATATATACTTACTTTAAGGAGCATGATGTCCTCACCCAGCCAAACATCATTAAAATTGCTGGGTTTGAATTTCCTTTCGACGATTATTTTTATATCACTGCCCTGCTGGAGATTGTGGTTGCCAATAACAACATGTGTGATGTTCCTGAACAAGTAATCATTGAGATGTGGTGAATATGTTTAAGAAAACTATTTTAATGGCGTGTATCAGAGACTGCCTCACAAGAAAACATATTACTTACACAGTGTCACAGTGTGCAGCGGTTACAACAAAGTCCTCAGTGACAAGAAATCCTCCACATACATGACCCTTGCTGCTCTGTACAGAAGCCATATACAACATTGATTTATCTGGCGCTTTTTTACCATGTATGATGTCAGTTCCATATCCTGCAAAAAAATGGAAAATAAAGTAAGCCAAAACACTGTAAATGTCACATTAACACGCTCTTATGACTCTCAAATGACACACTTTCTCTGTGTATATACATAGTTTCTCTTTCACATATTTTGTCAATAGCAGGGATAGTGATAATGGGCAGAGAATAATAATAATGTCATTCTTACCTAGTTGTCCCAGACATGTCAGAACATAGACCAGCAGAAATGCATGCAGACTTTCCATGTTGCCACTGAAACAGCCTCCGGGGGTGTCAAGGAGACCCTTTTATACAGCAGTTTGCTGTGTTGTCAAGTATGATTATCATCGTTCTTATTTTGACTTATAACCACATCCTTTATTCGGTGTATGTGTGCCCTTCATTTGGAACCTTGGTGTTATCGTGCTTATCATAACTGCACAGTACCTCGCCAGTCTTAACCACATTCTGTGTCTTTTTAGACCTCCTCTTCTTCTATAATCACTAATCAAGTCAGATCGATTTAATCAGTAAAAACAGACATTTTAATTCTTTTATAAAAACTAAAGTCTGTCAGAATGATCGATTGGTTGTTCTCTCTGAATTACTTTCTTTCCTTTTCTTGCCTTACTTTGTTCTTACTAGGCTACTGTAGACCTGCTTCTCTTCACTGTTTGTAAGTAAGTGTTTTATGAGTGGTTTATATGTCATTGATATTGCTGAATGTAATGTGTTCCCCAAAGTAAGTTACGGTTAATCACATAACATTTTTAAGCAACGCACTAATGTAAATGTTGAATAGTTCCTGGACTGGTTCTCACGCGGCACTTTTCTCCTCTACTTGAGGTATGTTGTTTGAAGCACTCACAGCACTTTAAACAACATACCACATTCACCCATTCATTCATACAGGCACTTTTTTTTCTATGCTCAAGTGCTGTTTACACTCTGCATACATCTGAGAGTAACTTGGGTCTAGTAACTTGCCCAAGCGTATTTGGCATGCAGCGTGCTATTATATTAAATTCAGTAATTCACTAAATTCAGTAATCACATTACTGTTACAATGATGTAAGTTCTGGCATTGCAAAGATTCTGAACTCACGGGCATGAATGTCAAATGGAAAGATATCTTTTTTTTAATGCACACTTGCACTGCAATCACAGTAAAGCTATTCTGAGGTGACTACACCTGTAGTATCACTTCTTGTAAGACAAGCTTTTCGTGCCCTCTTTTCCAGGCAAACTTAGATATCAGATTAGATGGTGACAGTTTTAAACCCACAGATATAAGAGCGGTACAGCTGCAGTTCTATTTTTTTAATCTCAGCTTTTGAACACTGTTTTCGAAACCTTATACCCTTTTGGATACTGCTGATCAACAATTCATAAATGAATAACACAAAGGGCACATAGCTATTTTTTTTATGTAGCTCAAAGCTCACTGAAAAACTTTACATTCACTGTGACGAAGTATAACTGAACCACAGAAACCACAGATAACAAATTTCATGTAGAACGTCAATGTTCTCAATATCACAGTGATGAAAGTGAAATATTAAAATATAAGCTTACTACTAAATAGTAGTAAGGGGGCACACCTTAATATATTTACATGTTTATATGTTATGTTCTAAGTAAATTTAAAGATTTAACATTTCTTACTCCAGTAGTTGGTGCTAGTATGAAAGAGAGCCACCTCTTCTGACTTTACTGACTTCAGAGTGACTTTGTGTTGACCTCACATGTCACAAAGCCACTGGAGAGATTGGCTCTCATCAGTTCACAAGTGGAAAATGTTCATGACCCCCTTCAGTTTGCTTACCAGGCTCTTGTAGGGGGTGGATGATGGCATTATTTACATGCTGTAGCACTCTCACTCTCAGCCAGATGATATTGGTGACATTGTGAGAGAAAGCGCTCTAGATGGATGTCACCACTCCAACTATGTCCTAGATTTCTAGTAATCTGTCAGAGAAACCTTAGTTTGATGTTCTGGTTAATGAAGTTTTACACTACCTCACATTATAAACCTTGTATTATGGGCCTCTAATGTGATGGGCCAAGACAAACATTCTGGAAATACTTTGTTTGTTTGGTGACCTGGATGAACTGCTTCAGGCAGGAAGAGCATGGTGATGATTGCGTGATATAAGATAAGGTGTCTTATACCATGGTCTGCAAAGCTTGAAACACTTTCATAGCATTATCTGACAAGAATGTGATGAGTTCAGCAAATGTTGTTAGATCAAAGCTGTTGTTTTTCTTTTTTGCTCCACTTTTTTTTTGGTTCCCTTTTACACTGCTACAACTAGATGACTAAGAGAAACCACAGCATCAGTCTTCAGGTTTTACCACCTTTGCTTTTGCATGTGTTATGGTGGCATGTGCAAGTAATTTCTTAATTCCTGACTGCCAGCTGTGTGTGTGTGTGTGTGTGTGTGTGTGTGTGTGTGTGTGTGTGTGTGTGTGTGTGTGTGTGTGTGTGTGTGTGTGTGTGTGTGTGTGTGTGTGTATTTGAAAAATGCATACACCTGACTAACTGGTGATACTTTTGACTGGTGTGAAGATGTTAGTGTGGTTGTTTGTTAAATGGGAAAGGAATATTAAAAGAGGCTAAATGAAATTTGTGAATCAGAGATTTGTATATAATTTCCACACGATATGCACAAAGAAGACAGATTTTGGAAGCCCGAAAAAATAATAACTATCTATTATTTTATATATTTATTGTAAAGTTGTCAGTCTATCAGTATGTTATTTACCATAGTAATATGGTAAATGTGATGCAACTGACAGATACTTAATCTATTATCTCTATTTTATTAGTTATTTAATTCTCCATTTATATGATTTTTTGTTCTCTGATACTTTTACTGCATTGTTTAATTAATTTTAATCCATGTTAGGTCTCCTTCTCTAGGTTTTTATGCATGCTACTACATGTGCAGTTGCACCAAAAAACCCAAAACAAAAAAGCATTGTTCTTTAATGCAGATATATGATGTACAACCACAGTTGTACATAATCAAAAAAGCAGAAAGGCAAGCAGAGAGGACCTCATATTTTACCCATATTTTATTCACAATAGAGCACAAAAATATACAAAACATTTCAACTGAGAAAATGCACCAGTTTGAGAATTTTATGGCAAATATTTTCATTAGCAAGAGAGTGTGTGGAGGTCATAATTAATTATCTAATTATTAGCAACAGTAGACTAACAAGATGTTAACAGTACCTTTATATAAAAGGCTGTAAATTGTCTGTGAAAGAAAAACAATCTAGGTGCTTCATTTTGGTGGTGGTCATCTTACAATAATGAAGCAGTCATCTTATTGCCCTTGAAAGGTATAAAGCTATCCACCAAGCTATTTTCTTCTTATTAAATGCATGCTGTTGTAACTGTCTTTAGTTAAGAGGAAGAAATCAATCTACACCTGCAGTTTATCACTGGGCTGTGTAAAAACACAAAACAGTACAGAGAAGCCCCAGTTTATACCCAGAAACTTCTTTCTGTAAGCTCTTCTGTAACCTCTTACCACCCTGATCTCAGACCAAATACACACGTCTTGTTTATCACTCAAACTTTCTGGTAAAACACTGTCCCCTAGTGGTGAAAATGGGAGTTAAATTGTCCAAAATCTCACTGCAAGAGCAAACGGATGCCATCGTGGTGCCATAAAATGTCTTTGTTTCAATTTTCAGTGTTTTCATTCATTATTACTGTGTTTTCCTCCATTGCACTGATATTTCTTCAAGCAATGGGTAACTGATCCATCTAGGAAGTCACTTAAAATAGCTGTTTAAGGAAGCAACATCAGATGTTATTGTTCACACCTTAGAGCTGAACTTCATTACACCATGCCATACCTGTTCCATTTAAGGGTAGCATTGTGCTTGAGTGAAGGGTTAGCAAGAAGGGGCTTTGTTCCAACCCTGCCTTACACCCTTATATGTGAGGTTTGCATGTTCTCCCTGTACCTGTGTGGTTAGATCATAGATGTGAAGTAGATAAAGTGCTCGAAGTGTATAAAATAAAGCGCTGTTTGACTATATGGTTCTCTTATTTTTTTAACAGCATAATAAAAAATAAGGCACTGACTATTTAATTTCACATCCATCCAAGTGGCATCCATGAATGACAAAATAAATGATTTAGTTATGGACGGCCAGAGTTGTGTACCTGAGATGACCATATAAGGGATGTTTCCTCTCGATGACATCATAAACCTCCAAGTGTAGAAATAATCTGAAATGAAGTGTGTGGAGCAATCTGACGTCTGAACTTTGGGCTCCAAAGATTATTTGTATACAAAATGACTTTTGTCATGTTTACTACGAGGCTCACTATTGACACATTATATCCACATATTCACATTCACACATTATACTTTATTTGAAATTGAACTGGTGTCTGGATTTTGGTTTCTTTTTCATAAATAACAGCATTCACATTATACAGAGGTGCAACAACTAGAGTCATGGTGCCACGACAATAACTTGGTCTTAAACACCAAAAAGACCAAGGAGATCATTGTAGATTTCCGGAAGAGGGGTCATAACAACCATCTGCCTCTCTTCATTGGCAGTGAGGCGGTGGAGAGGGTGAGCAGTTTTAAATTCTTGGGGGTAACTGTGACCGAGGACCTGTCCTGGGGCAACCATATCACCTCAGTTGTACGGAAGGCCCAACAGCGCCTCTACTACCTGAGGAGACTGCGGAGCGCACACATTCCCAGATCTCTGATGTTGAACTTCTACAACTGTGCCATCAGCAGCGTTCTGACGTATGGATTTCTAGTGTGGTTCCCCAGCTGCACCAAGGCCGATCAGCAAGCACTCCAGCGGGTGGTGAAAGAAGCTGGCAGAATTATTGGAACAAGTCTGCCAGAGATCAGTAATATCTTCCCCACTCGCTGTCTGAGGAGGGTGCACAGTATCCTGCGGGACCAACATCACCCTGCGCGCCACCTTTTCCATCTGCTGCCCTCAGGGAGAAGGTACAGGTCTATACAGGCCAGAACATCCAGACTGGCCAACAGCCTGTATCCACAGGCTGTGAGGCTCCTGAACTCTCTGCCCCCCTCTCACGGACAATAACCATATCCAACTTCTTAATAGCAATGAACTGGTCTGCATTGGTGCATCATATCCTTATTCTCTTCCCCCTCCTGCCCCCCCCTCTTTCTTAAATAGATAACTATCATATCTGATATCATATCTCACAGTACAATAATATTGAATGGGTTGCATTGTTGTATTTTGTCATGTTTCTCAGGTCTTTGTCTGAATTTCTACGAACATTATTGCTAAGGATTGTCTTATTGCATTGGAGTCACACTGGGTTAAATATGTACACTTGGGTTTTAAGGGGTATTTATTATTTTCTTCTTTTTTTTGGGTTGTATGGAAGCCCCAAACGCAATTTCATTGTTCTTGACAAATAAATAAATACTAAATACTATAAACTGATGTAAAATAAAATGTGAAAAAAGACTACTAAATACAGGAAATTAGTCTATTATCAAAATTTTGTGAAGTCACTTGACTTCCCAATAGCCACGTACAATTCTGATGTCAAACAAAGCTATACATTTTTTAAAATTTTATTTGTTCTGATGACATTTTTATCTCATGATATGGATTGAGGAGTTTGTGCCCTGGTGAAGTGCCTGTTCATGTTTCCAGTATCGGGCAGACTTTAGTAAAATGAGATGAAATTGCCCTGGATATGACTGTTTATGAGCTTTCTGACTTGTCAGTGGATATTAGTTCTCGTCAGTTTATGTAATACAACCAACGAACCACAGGAAAACCTCCTTTGACTTTTTTCATACGTGATACTAACTTGTGCACTTCAAAGCTACTATGTCACTGATCTATTTGTAAGCTTGACAATGAAAGAGTCATCAGCAGTTTTTGTTAGATATTGCTTAGATATTGTTAGATATTTTGTTAGATACAGTTAATGTTAGATATTGCTGAATTTAAGCAGTTTACACAGCTCACATATCACTTGCCCAACAGTCTTACAATACACCCACAATAACATGGAAAATATTTTTTACCCTTTGCATTTTTTTTTCTTGAGAATATCTGTGATCCAAGGAAGAAATTGTGATATGTCTGTATAGACGTTTGGGACATCTGGATATTTACAGCTATTGTCGTTGTTAAAGGAAACAATGCCAACAGCCAACTCGTTACATACGAGAGGCCCACCAGAATCACCCTGTGAGGAAGAAATATCAAATATTAATTTGTTTTTGTTTGATAATTTTGATGTTTAAACTATGTTTGATAATTCATATGAAAAAAATTACCTGACAGATTCCACTCTTTGCTTTGTATCCACCGGCGCAAATAACATTTTTTAAAGTTCTTCTCCACAGCTTCTGACACTTGTCCTTGTTAATGATGGGAACATTTAGCACTTGCAGCTCATTAACATAATCAGATCGATGTTTACCAGGTTCTGTGGGCCCCCATCCAGCTACACTGCAGATCTTGTTTTCCTCCAGGTTTAGTTTTTGAATTGGAAGTGGAATTAGCTTAATTGGGTTTTTGTTACCCAGGGGAACTTTCTTAGACAGCTGGAAAGATAAAAAACAAACAAACAAACAAAAAAAACCCCACAGAAAATAAAAATGCTTATTTATATCAGTTATGAACATGTCAGATTTGTGTGTATTTAAGGTTCTCCAGTATTTTTCTTTACATATCTCTCAAGACAGGAAAGTGCGTGCACTTGCATAAAGCAAATTACTCTACAATACTATCATTATCACAAGCGTATTTAGATGTATTAATATATCTATTAATGTGTCACGTGTTTATTATTATTACAGCAAATTAAGAAAAAGTGCTTGTTTGTTTTGGAACTAGAAGTCATTTCATGTATTACTGTTGTTGCTGTTTTGTTTTTTTTACCTGTACTACAAACAAATGGTAAATGGCCTGTATTTGTATAGCGCTTTTACTAGTCTCCCCTAGGGACCCCAAAGCGCTTTACACATCCAGTCATCTCACTGGTGGAGGCAGCTACAGTTGTAGCCACAGCTGCCCTGGGGCAGACTGACAGAAGCGAGGCTGCCATATCGTGCCATCGGCCCCTCTGGCCATCACCAGTAGGCGGTAGGTGAAGAGTCTTGCCCAAGGACACAACGACCGAGACTGTCCGAGCCGGGGCTCGAACCGGCAACCTTCCGATTACGCGGCGAACGCCCAACTCTTGAGCCACGATCGCCCAAATGTGTTTTGATTGGTTGACACTTAAAGAAAATCATATAATTTTTGAATGGTTTGATTATAAATGCTGGCAGAAAGTGCCAGAAAATGTTTCTCTGAATGATTTAGGGTTTTTTTGCTGTTTCTTTTATATTTTCCTCCCTGTATTAACCTTTTTAATGATTGATTGATTCATAAGAACGTCTGATATCTTTTATGAAGTCGAGGCTGAATAGATGAATACTTACTTTGAGAAGCATGATGTCACTTCCATTTTCAACTTTGTTGAAGGCAGGGTGTCTGCAGATCATTTTTACTCCATATCTCATTTTCTTATTTTCCTTCCTGAGATCATGGGTGCCCAGAACAACACTTAAGGATTTAGGATTCCTGCAGGAATGATTGAAAAACAAAATAATTATTTATGTTTAGATGAATGTGACATTGCTTGAAGTATCGGTGGCTACTCACTCAAAACGACAGTGCGCAGCAGTCATTACAAAGTCTTTACTGACAAGGAATCCTCCACATGTGTGTTTTTTGTTGTTTTGTACTGATGCCATATACTGCATGGACTTTTCCTCAGCCTTTTTGCCATTTATGATTTCACTTCCCAGTGCTGAAAATAAATGAAGAAAAACTGAGAGAAATATAGTTTTTGCATAACTTTAAGAAAAATATTTTACAATCTTACCATTTTGAATGAGGCATGTCACAGCTGTGACTAGAAGACACTTCTGTAGAGCGTGCATGATGCGTGGAAGTCAACTAGAATGTCGTTGTTTAGGGGGACAGTTTGTCTGCTTTATGCATCACCTTGCAATGTTTCTGTGGCTTTTCATCAACACTTCCCATCAGTCACTCCTCCCACATCAATCATCTATCTCCACTAAACATGTGATTTTATTTTTTCTCTTAAATAAACTTGAACTAACTAATTAACTAATTGAACCAAATTAGTTTAAATGTAATGAATTATAAATGTAATGAATTTTTAATTTATATATATATATATATTGTAAAACCAAGCAAAGGTGTGAAACACCAAAGAGTACCAAAACCTGTGAAAAACTGTGAGTCATTGAAACCACTTTTTCCAGCTACACCTTCACAGTCACATGTCAGATGCAAAAAACAAAGAAAGACAGAACAGAAGACACAAGAGGGTGCAGACACAACAGTGCAACAGAAAAGTGCAACAGTGACAGTTGATTAAATAAGTCTTTTAACATCACTACAGTATGCTCTCTCTATCAAGCCTCTTTCCTGTTATTTCCTGCTAGTATATTACATTTGAATGTGTAGTTGCTTCTAGAAGTTTGAGATGAACTTCAAAAATGGACACATAGTGCAGTAAGTACACATATTAGAGATTTATTTATTTATTATTTATTTATTTCACTTCCTAGTGCCCAAGAAGAAATGTAGAAAATTTGAGAGAGAATATTTTCACAACATATTTTGAAATCTTACATTTTTTTATAAGGCATGTCATAGCCTGAAGAGAAGAAGAGAAGAGCAGAAACTTCCTCAGACTGTGCATGACGCATAGAAGTCAAGTAAAATGTAATCGTTTTAAGGGGGGCAGTTTGCCTGTTTTATGCATCACTTTGCAATCTGTAAGCGGTTTTCATTTAACACTTCCTATCTTTCTCTCCTCTCAAAATTTTGTTGCACATTTATCTCCTCTAAATGCACACATGTCTGCATGTGTGTGTTTGTTGAAGGTGTGAAACATGTCTTAGCATCAAAAATTATCATCATTTTTACAAGCGAAGATGTTAGTGTAGTGACAGTATCTTACTGTTGAATTTGACCAGCATGAAGAAACAATGTGCAATGACAATAAAGTTGAATTCTAAACTATGTTTTCTAAAATAAAAAATATATATAGGTTGCTGTCTTGATGCGTACTCAATCTTCCAGGTTAAGAAATCCTAAAAAGTCATTAACAAACAGATAATTTCCACGCGATATGCACAAAGATATATATTATATATTTATATTATATATTTATTGTACAGTTGTCAGTCTATCGGTATGTTATTTACCATAGTAATATAGTAAATGTGATGCAACTGACATATACTTAATCTATTATCTCTATTTTATTAGTTATTTAATTCTCTATTTATATGATTTTTGTTCTCTGATACTTTTACTGCATTGTTTTAATTAATTTTAAACCTTGTTAGGTCTCCTTTAAGTTTTTATCAGTGTTGGGCAAGTTACTTTGAAAAAGTAATTAATTATAGTTACTAGTTACTTCTTCAAAAAAAGTAACTGAGTTAGCAACTGAGTTACAATATTCTAAAAGTAATTAATTATTTGAAAAGTAACTATTGCGTTATTTTAAAAAAACGTTTAATCCTCTGGGGTCCAGGGTATAATTGGCCATTTTTAACTACTTTCGATTTTCTCTCCACATTTTACCTTAAAAAATATTTACTTTGTCTTGTATCATTCTTTTCAGTACAACCTCACATGTCTGAATTTACAGTTATGTTTTCATTTTAACATACTGTATTAACACAATTGATCTAAAATCAGACAAAAAACATAAAATCAGAGTAGAAAAAGTTATATCTTTAACTGCAACAACCACAGACATGTTTAATGAATCATATTTCATAACTTTAAATCAGAATCAGAATCAGAATCTTGTTTATTGGCCAAGTATATGTGCAGACACATACAAGGAATTTGGTTCCGGTAGATGGTGGCTCTAAAGCACAGCAATGTAAATCACACACACACACACACGTGTCTATATATACACATTACACATACATAAATGCAAATATAAATTGTCAATTTTAAAATCCTATCCACAAGTTTTACACACAACAAAGTTATTTGCATCCATTTACCTTTTACCTTGATTTTTTTAAATAACCATTTCAAACTATTTACAGAACAATCAGCTGTTCTGCATTCAATAAGATGCCACACAAAATAATTTCTGTCCACTATAAAGGAGAACATCACAGCCTGCAGGTCTGACAGCAGCAGGTGTATCACTCCTGTTTCTACCTGGAGACAGCAGCCGCCTCATTGTTCTGACACACAACACAAAACTATCCACAACACTACACTCTAACTACACAAGACAACACATTAACTACACACTCCAAAAACATCTCAAAACTCGCTCTCTCTCTTTTTCTGCTCTTTCTCTCTCTCTCTCTCTCTCGCCATCACTCCTAAAACGTCCTCTGTTTTGTTTTTGTTTTTTTGATCATAAGCAGAGTGCTTGCTAGCGCTGTCCTTAGACAGTAAACGTGACAAAACTATTGAGGAAAAAACGCTGCGTATACATTGTTTATCATGACCCTATCAACACAATTTATAAACTGGTATAAATCACCTTGTTGCTTTGTCTTTAAGCGGTCATGTGATTGGCTTATTTTTCCTCAGTCAAGTAGCAGCACTCCTGCCATTGTTTTGCCCCCTTAGCTCCAGGTGTTGTGCTAGAAAGTGATCATGAACACTTTCTAGCCCCGGAGTGCGCGCAGCTGCTTAAAGCTGTAGCGTCCGTAGGCAGCTACGTCCGTGCAACTGATATAAGATGCAGTAAACTGAACACAGCTTCAACCGTCTGTTTGTTGAAAAATAGTAACGGACCGCATTTTCTTGTTAGTAACTGTAACGACATTGTAACGATAGGAATAGTAATTAGTTAGATTATTTCGTTACTGAAAAAAGTAACGCCGTTACTTGTAACGCCGTTATTCCCATCACTGGTTTTTATGCATGCTACTACATGTGCAGTTGCACCAAAAAAACAAAAAAACAAAAACCCAAAAAAGCATTGTTATTTGCAGATATGTGATATACAACCACAGTTTTACATAACCAAAAAAGCAGAAAGGCAAGCAGAGAGGCCCTCATAAATCCGTGTTTTATTCACAATAGAGCACAAAAATATACAAAATGTTTCAACTGAGAAAATGCACCAGTTTGAGAAAAAAAAAAAGTCATTTTGAATTTTATGGCGTTGCACATTTCTATAAGCAAGAGAGTGTGTGGAGGTCATAATTATTTATCTAATTATTAGCAACAGTAGACTAACAAGATGTTAACAGTAGCTTTATGTTAAAGGTTGTAAACTGTGAAAAAAACAAAAACAATCTTGCTTCATTTTGGTGGTGGTCACCTTACAATAATGAAGCAGTCATCTTATTGCCCTTGAAAGCTAAGCAGGGGTGTCCAAACTTTTTTCACTGAGGGCCAATTAGGTATAAATTAGGTATATAACCTTAACTTTACTGTATTAAAGTTAGAAAAATCACTTAAAAGTGGTCAAATGTGTTATATTGTTGAATATAATTAAAGACAAAACTGCCTTCATCACAGCTTTCCATAAATGGATGTTTATTGATTTATTCAGAAAAAGCTTTGGTAGCTCATTCTCAGAACAGCAGCCTCAGATTTCTTCTTAGACAGAGGATTTACAGCAAATATAAATTGTCGATTTTAAAATCCTATGCACAAGTTTTGCAAACAACAAAGTTATTTTGCATCCATTTAAAACAATAAAGGGGAAAATGGGACGGTACATTTCAAGTTTGTTATTTAAGTTATTAGGCTTAGCAAAACATCTATTAACGTCCGTTTGAAACGATTATCAACATTAACAGACTGAACTGGACTTAATAACAGGAGTCCATATAATTTTAGTAAATTATTCTGGTGAGTATCAGCTGCGCTGGGTATGTAAATCGGGCCATCCAGCTGCGGCACATTATTTCGGTGACTTTAACGAAGCCGTGTTTTATGAGGTCTCCATCTGAAAAAGCCTTGCCATGTCTTGCGATGAGTTGGGCGACCTCATAGCTGGCTATTGGAGCCTTTTCCTGGACAATTTGAGCACGAAAAAAAATACTGTTGCTGACCCCGCAGGAGAGCTACCCTTTGCTGCTCTCGCTCAGCACCAGTGTAGGATGCATAGGCCTGATGTTTGGTTTCATAATGACGTGGTGCATTATTTCATAATTGCCACAGTTTCAGTGCAGATCAAACAGATACACTTCCCCTTGAATTATTTGAAGAAATATTCACTCTCCCACCGTGTCTGAAATTTTCTGCACTCACTTTTCTACCTTTCGCTTCTTTGGTTCTGCCATGTTTAGTAACTTGGGGTAAATTTCTTCTGTGATTGTCCATTTTGGTGGAGCAACTGCCTTGATCAACAGCAGCTCCCCCTGGTGTTAAAACTAAGAGGTGCAATACACTCAAGCAAAAGTTGAAGTGTGGGCCATATTCTATTCTATTTATAAAATTACTTGCGGGCCAATTAAAAATGGACCGCGGGCCGCAAAAATATTTGTATACAAAATGACTTTTGTTGGCCTTCAGACAATAATTCTGATTGCTACAGTGCCAGACAGGACACAAAAAAAGGAAAAACAAAAAAACAAAAAGACTTTTGTTTAATATGAGGCTCACTATTGACACATTATAGCCACATATTCTCATTCACACATTATATTTTATTTGAAATTTAATTAGTGTCTGGATTTTAGTTTTGGTAAAAGGCTCTGTTGACAGATGTAATCAGTTTCTTTCTCTTTTTGTAAACAAGGTCGAGTCAGCAATAGTACCTCCTACATGTGACCCGTCCATGTTTAGTCCCTGTTCAGCTGCCAGTTTAAACCTGTCTCAATTACACTTCTTAACGAGATGATTAGTCAAATTAAACCTTCTGGTTCTCCCGTGGATGTTATCCCTGCATGGTTTTTAAAGAGGTTTTTCCCTTGATTGGAACCTTAGTCCTTGCCATTATAAATATCAATATTACTTCCAGTGTACTTCCTGATGGTTTAAAACATGCAATTGTAAACCCTTTATTTAAAAATCCTGGCCGTGACCCTTCAGTTTGCTCAAATTTTTGACCTATTTCAAAATTTCCATTCTTTACTAAATTTTCCATTCAAAGTTATTGGAAAAAAAATGTTTTTACCCAACTGAATACGTTTTTACGTACTAATGGTATCCTGGAAGTTTTTCAGTTTGGTTTAAACATCTACACTCCACTGAAACAGCACTTTTATGGGTTTTGTAACGATATCTGTTTAGCCAATGATTGTCGAAGTACCGTGAGCCTTGTGCTTTTAGATCTAACTACAGCGTTTAATACTGTTGGCGACAGTATTCTTATCTCTTGTTTGGAACGCCTGGTTGGCATCAAAGGTGTAACACTGGATTGGCTTCGTTCAATAACTTCGTTATTTGAGTGGCAGAACGTTTAGTGTTAATGTTGAAAATTTGAATCCACCTCAGCCCCTCTTTCTTGTGGGGTGCCACAGGGCTCAATCCTTGGCCCTCTTCTTTTTTCACTGTACGTGCTCCCTTTGGGGTCTATTTTAGAAAACACAAAATATCCTTTCACTGCTATGCAGACGACTGCCAAATTTATTTGCCTTTAGCGCCAAACGGCCCAGGCTCGATTCAAATCTTTCTGAACTGCCTTGAAGATGTCAGAGCTTGGATGGCTCTGAACTTTTTGAGCTTCAATGAGGATAAAATGGAAGTGATTGCATTTAGGCCTAATAATATTTCATGCAACCCGCTTGGGAATTGTGGTTGGCTTGGCTAATTTCAAAGTCCTAACGCTGGTTTATAAATGCCTAAATGCTCCCCCTTACCTTTCCGAGATACTTCAGCCTTATATTCCTTCACGGGCCCTTAGATCAGCCAACCTGCTGCTTTTGGTTGTTCCAAAATCTAGGCTAAAGCGTAGAGGACAACAAGCGTCTTCAATTATGACTCCCAAACTTTGGAATAAGTCCCCTTAAATATCAGACAGGCATATTCATTTCCTATTTTTATGTCTCTTTTGAAAAAACACCTTTTTTTGATAGCATTTAGACTGGTGTGAGTTGATATGTTTGTTATGTGTTATTATGTGTTTATGTGGGTGTCAGTGGTTTTATCTTGTGTTTTACCCCTTTGTCTCTGTACAGCACTTTGTGCAAACTCTTTGTTTTTAAATGTGCTATATAAATAAATTGGATTTGGATTTTGGTTTCTTTTTCATAAATAACAGCATGCACAGTATAAACTGATGTAAAATAAAATGTGCAAAAAGTCTACTAAATACAGGAAATTAATTTATGAATTATCAAATTTCTTTGTGAAGTCACTCGACCTCTCAATAGCCATGTACAATTGTGATGTCAAACAAAACTATACACTTTTCTTTCTTTCTTTTTTCTGATTGATGTGGATTGAGGAGTTTTAGCCATGGTGAAGTGTCTGGCCATGTTTCATAAGAATCACTCCTCCTACAGTATCGGTCAGATTGTAATGAAATGAGATTAATTTGCGCTGGATATTACTGTTTATGAGCCTTTTTGAATTCTCAATGGATCTTTATTCTTTTTCTGACAAATTAGTTTGTGTAATACAACTAATGACAAACCTTTGTTTGTTTTTTTACATCATACTAACTTGCGCACTTCAAAGCTACTATGTTACTGATGTTCTAGTGTAAGCTTGACATTGAAAAGAGTCATCAGCAGTTTTTTGAAAGGCCCTTTAATGTTAGATATTGCTGAATTTAAGCAGTTTACACAGCTCACATATCACTTGCCCAACAGTCTTACAATACACCCATAACACAATTTAAAATATTTTTTACCCTTTGCATTTTTTTTTCTTGAGAATATCTGTGATCCAAGGAAGAAATTGTGATATGTCTGTATAGACGTTTGGGACATCTGGATAGTTACAGCCATTGTCGTTGTTAAAGGAAACAATGCCAACAGCCAACTTGTTACATATGAGAGGCCCACCAGAATCACCCTGTGAGGAAGAAATATCAAATATTAATTTGTTGTTTTTCAATAATTTTGATGTTTATACTATTTTGATAAGAAAACATGAAAAAAAGACCTGACAGATTCCACTCTTTGCTTTGTATCCACCGGCGCAAATAACATTTTTGGGAATTTGTCCCCACACCTTCTGACACTCGTCCTTGTTAATGATGGGAACATCCAACACTTGCAGCTCATTAACATAACCAGATCGATGTTTACGAGGTTCTGTGGGCCCCCATCCAGCTACACTGCAGATCTTCTTTTCCTTCAGGTTTAGTTGTTGAATTGGAAGTGGAATTAGCTTAATTGGTTTTTTGCCACCCAGGGAAACTTTCTTAGACAGCTGGAAAGATAAAATCAAAAACCTCAGAAAATAAAAATGATTAAAATTGAAATCAGTTATGAAGATGTCAAATTTGTGTGTATTTAAAGTTCTCCAATATTTGTCTTTGCATGTCTCTCAAACAGATAGTGCATGCACAAATGTGGGTAGCGACTTGCATAAGGCAAATTATTCTAAAATACTATTATTATCGTCTTTGTATTTAGATGTATTAATATATCTAATAATGCGTGACATGTATATTATTGTTACAGCAAAAATAAGAAAAGGTGCTTGTTTGTTTTGTTGTGGAACAAGAAGTAATTTCATGTATTATTATTGTTGCTGTTGGTTTTACCTATACTACAATCAAATGTGCTTTGATTGGTTGAAGCTTAAACAAAATCATGTAATTGGTGATTGATCATGTGGTTTGACAGTAAATGCTGGCCGAAAGTGCCAGAAAATGTTTAGGTTTTTTGTTGTTCTTTTAATTATGTTTCTTTTATTTATTCTTTTATTTTTATTTTATACTTTCCTCCCTGTATTAACTATTTTTATTATTGATTGATTCATAAGAACGTCTGATATCCTTTGTGAAGCCGAGGCTGAATAGATGAATACTTACTTTGAGGAGCATGATGTCATTCCCATTTGCAACTTCCTTGAAGGCAGGGTGTCTGCACATCATTTTTACTCCATAACTCATTTTCTTATTTGCCTTCTTGAGATCATGGGTACCCAGAACAACACTTAAGGATTTAAGCTTCCTACGTGAATAATGAATGAGAAACCAAAATAATTATTTATATTTAGATGAATGTGACACGCTTTTGGTGGTTACTCACTTAACAGCACAATGCGCAGCAGTCATTACAAAGTCTTCACTGACAAGGAATCCTCCACATGTGTGTATTTTGTTGTTTTGTACTGATGCCATATACTGCATGAACTTTTCATCAGCCTTTTTGCCATTTATGATTTCACTTCCCAGTGCTGAAAATAAATGAAGAAAAACTGAGAGAAATATAGTTTTTGCATAACTTTAAGAAAAATATTTTGCAATCTTACCATTTTGTATGAGGCATGTCACAGCTGTGAATAGAAGACACTTCTGTAGAGCGTGCATGATGCGTGGAAGTCAAGTAAAATGTCGTTGTTTAGGGGGGCAGTTTTTCTGCTTTATGCATCACCTTGCAATGTTTCTGTGGCTTTTCATCAACACGTATATGTTGAGTCTGTGAGTCAATGAAACCACATTTTCCAGCTACACCTTCACGGTCACATGTCAGATGTTAAAGTAGTGTAAATGCACACATGTGTGTGTATGTGTGTGCATGTGTGTGTGTGCATTTGTATATGGGTGCCATCTTCTTGTCAAATACCAGAGGACCCCCAGAATCACCCTGTGTGAAAAAAATATCTTTATTTGATTTTGCTGGAGACAACAACAACAACGACAAAAATACATAAAATCACAGTCTTGAAATTTTATGAATTGAGATCTTCAAATATATCATACATATCATATCAACATATAATATTGTAATAAATGAGTTGATGAACACTTTGAGAAGCATGATATCATTTCCAGATTTAGCATTCTTGTAAGAAGGATGCTTGCACTTCTTTTTTATTTGATATATCATGGTCTTCTCAGCTTTCTTGAGATTGTGGGTGCCCAGAACAACATTTCCTGCATTGATAATAATTAAGAAGTCTGCAGAAATATTCATATTTAGGTGATGAACAGATTCCTTGTAGGATCTTAGTAACTTTCCAATCATCACAGTGTGCAGCAGTCAATACAAAGTCTTCACTGACAAGGAATCCTCCACATACGTGCCTTATCCTGTGTTGCATTGATGCCATATACAGCATTGAACTCTTCTTGCTGCAAAGAAATGAAAAAAAAAAAGAATAACAATTATCTCACATTCTTTGAAAAAAAGATAAGATACTAAATTTTTACCATTTTGTTTGAGACAACTAATTGGTAGGAAGAGCAAAAACAGTTGCAGAGTGTGCATTGTGCCTGTGAGGTGCAGTCATTATGCATCACCTTGCAGTCTGTCTGTGGTTTTCATTAACAACACATCTGGTGTATTTCTCTTCTGAAACTTTTGTCAGACATTTATCACGGCAGTCTTTTTTAAGATTCTTTTTGTGGTTTTTATTTTGATCTTTAAAGTCCTGTACCCTCATTATTAAATGAACTTACATTAAATTAATCGAAAAGTATTCCCATTTTCTCTTTGTCATTTTCTCTAGCAACGAGAAACATCACACCTTTAAAACTGTAAAACGTACACGAGCTGTTGACGTTTTTTTCTTTTCCAGCAGCAGCTTTGCAATTACCGGAGTTGAAGAGGTCTAGCTGTTTAAAATGTTACTGTTTGGTTTGATTCAAATAAGTGATTCTAATTATGCTGATTACTATTGTGAGTGATGCAGACTTAATGCAAACACATGCACACTGCACTTGATAGAGTGCTTTCAGTTGCTAAAAATGTATATTAATAAATATGTCACACATTTTTACATTTTATGTCAGATGTTTTATTACATTTTTCCTCTTTCCATAGTGTTGTTGTTCAATACGTCATGATATGTTGCAGAGGGCAGCAGAGTTCTCTATAAGGCTTTTAGAGAGGCTTATAGGGAACTGTAAAAGTGGACAGATAGAGCAACCATCAGAAGGTTGCTGGCTCAATCCTCGGGGTTTTCATCAACAGGACTTCCTTTCTATTTCTTTTCTTTACACATTCATTTATTTATGACTCTTTTTATAGTTTTATTTTGCAGTTTAAAGGGAACTCTGGACCTCTCACTACCAAGTGAACTCATGTTTAATGAGGTTTAAAAGTGCAACTGCTCGCCTTTTTTCTTGTTTTCTGTAGCTGTGAGAAACATCACACTTTGAAAAACTGTGAAAACTAAATGAGTCACTAAAGTCACAGTTTCCAGCCACACCTTTGCACAGATATTAAACTAGTTAAACTAGTCTGTCTTTTCAAAACGTGGTGCAAAATTCAAATAAAAGTAAGTACAGTAAGTAAAAGTCAATAAGTAAAAGTCAGTAAAGTTTACTGCAATTTCATTCATTTGTAGGGCTGTCAAGCAAATACACATACAGAGATATATTATATACACACACTGAAATATTTACACTGCACCTTATCAATCAATCAATATACATCACAAATCAGTCTTATTACATATACTTGGTTTGCAGATATTGTTCTTCCAATATCTGCAAACCATCAAATGTCATATTCTACATGTGTACAGCTCAACTGTTGCTAAATACATCATAATTTTGAGCATAAAAAAGTTCATAGGTCACTAAGCTTTTGAGCTGCTCTGCTCTCTGACCATCAGAGGGAGCCATACATCCATCACTATAAAAGTGATGGATGTAAAGTCACAAATGGAGACGCTCTTCTTAACACAAGCTGTGTTTGTCTGTCTTTTATGGAAAAAAGCAGTAATCAAGTTATTCCATTGCAGTTATGAACAAATGTTAATCTTTATTTCATTTATTTTGATTTTAAATGTCATTATTCAACGTTTGCCAGAAAATATGAGACAGCTCTGACACTGAAACATTAAATAACTGAGGATATCTAGATTTACTTACTCCTCTCCATTTATATTATTAATATTATAATCCTGAATGGCTCGTTTTTGGATGTGTGTGTATGTCTCTTACTGGCACTTCGATAGTGGAAGGTGTCTGTCCTCACTAGCTATTAAACCAACTGTATTATGAATAGGCACAAGAATGTAGAAAGGGACACATAGTCATATGCTAAAAAAAAAAAAATCATTATGAGATGCACTGGTTTCTTTTATGCAATGTTCAAAGCTTAACAGAGCGGGACTGATTTGTCGTTGTCTTTGGTATTTTCAGACATGCCGGTTGAAACTCCCAGTTGTCCAAAAAGTCAGAGTCCCCATTTACTCTCATTTCGATGCAAAAAAATGGCCTCTAAGCCAATTTATCTCTTTATAAAAAAGTAGTATGGAGAGTCTTTTTTTACATTTTGGAAGTAAGAGCCGTGGTAGCTTTGATTGATAGGTGTCCCAGCGGCCTGTCTCTGCTAATTCCGTGTCCAAAAACCTCTTAATGTCACTTCTGGCTCTATTTGTATTATAGTCTAATAAACATTCATACTACAGGATACAGAAAAAATGTCATTTTTTTGTATTAATCCTTAGTAAGATTTGACTGGAAGATTGTTTCTCTGCAGATGTTGGATGCAGCATCCTTAGGTTTTTCCAGCCAGTGTCAAATTCTCTCCGCAACTATAATGATTAAAGACCTTTACACATCACGATTGCTGCGTGACACAACATGTGGGTTTTTAATCCAACACTAACCTCAGCTGCAGAAAGCAACGACATTTTGATATTGTGCATAAATGTCATTAAAGGATGCCTGTTAATCTTTGAAGTTGGAAAAAAAAAAACACAGTGCTGAAGAAATATCACCATGCGTACAGTGACAAAACACAGAGGCTGTCTAGCTTCACTGGCATGAAGAATTTCTTCACACACGGCACGAATTGAGCAGTAGGGTGGATAGGTTTGGCACAGCGCAAACTTTGCATGAAGTGACTGACTTTGGTCTTTTCCCTTTACTAACAGCCAAAGACAACCTCATGATGTTGACTGGGACTCAACCCAACATGTGGCCTGCCTAAGCAGACCAAACTATGTAGAAGGTTCCCCTTTAGCCTTTTTTTCTTGTTTATTATCACCTTTTCATTTGTGATCTTTCTCTAATAATGGTACAACTTATGTTCTTTAAGCAAATAAAAATCCACCCAGTGTTACTAAATGTCTATACAGGAGAAGTTTGTGTACAGTCATTCAGTGCACAACAATAGCCAAAATATGAGAACCATTCATCCAAACAACTGGACACTGTACTTCCAAGATAAGCTGTTGAGGAACGCAAAGGAAAGACAGATGCTAAAACGTGTATACAAAGAGTGAAGTTCTACTGGACTGTGTTTTATGTTTGTAAATATCCAGAACATTAGCTAGACTTTCAGTGTAATGCAGTCCAGGACAAAATTATTACAAAGTACAGACTATGAGCATATAAACAAAGGGAGCTGACATGTTGGATTGCATTAGACTAAACAGGTTTACCCAATAGCATGATTGCTGAGTGCACTGCTTTTTTTTTTATAGTCTTTTAGAATGTCTACTGCAAATATACAGTATCACTGCTGCTTACAGTTAAAAGCTTGGTAAAGCTATGAGAGCTATTTAAGGCTTAAGGTACAGATCTAGTTCTTATAAGGCCTTAAAATTATTTAAATACAACTTCATATAAACAACATCATAATACATAATTATTTAGACATTATTTATTTAACAAAAACTATGTCAAAAAGCAGAAAAACTAAGTAGACTCCATTATTCAATGTCTTGGAACAACCTTTAGCGACAATAACTTGAATTAATTATTTTCTATATGACTTTATAAGTCGTTCACACCATAGTGGAGGCATTTTGGGCCGCTGTTTTTCACTATGTTGCTTCATTTCATTGTGGTTTGCAGGATTTCGTTGCAAATCTCAGATGCACAGCTACCATATCTTGAGGTCTGGACAGGTGAGATTAAGGTCAAATATATGGACCGCTGCAGCATCTTGATTCTTTTCTTTTTTAGCCATTATGTTGTAGAGTTTTGCTGCTGTGGTCTGCATCATTGTTTTGGCCAAACCTGTCACGCAGATGGCTTCACATTTGATTTAGAATACTTTGGTATCAAGAGGAGCACAATAACTGCAAGGTGTCAAAGTCCTGTGGCTGCAAACCAAACCAAACTCATCAGCCCTCCAGCACCGTGGATGACAGCTGGTATTGGTGTTGTGCTGATTATCTGTGCAGTGTGCATTATGGCCAGATTTCCACACTGTTACAAAAAATCTCGCGGTTTGGTCAGACAGAACTTGGACATTATCGTATTGACATGCTAACTGAGGCTCGTGAGTCTAAGAGATTTCTCTTGTACTCTTGTTTATTTGTTTGTTTGTTTGCAGTTTCTGTGAGCATTGCACAGTCTGAACTTGGAATGAATTTGCTAGGACATCCACTCCTGGGAAGACTGGCATCCATCTTGAATGTTTTGCATTTGTGAATAATCATTATCACTGTGGAACCGTGGCCTTTAAATAGCCTGGAAATTGACTGAATGGCAGCAACAGTAGCTTCTTTAATTTTGCAACAGTTCAGCAATCTGCCAAAGCTCAAAATTCATGCTTTTATAGAAGTGGTCAGGCTACAGATGATCAGTTAATTGATTAGCAGTCAAAATTTAAAGCAGGTATACATTCTTTTTACCCTCATAAACCTTTGAGAAGTAAATAATATTAATAGCAACAAGCAGATAATTAGTTAAAGCTGCCATAAAAACCTGTTGCGCTGGAAACACGTAGCTAGAATCTGTGATTTAAAAGAAGTCAGTAAGAAAAGATCGCAAATTAATAAACATATTTTTTCATTTTAATTTTTTATTTGTGCTTGGCAGCCTCTGCAGTAATACAAAAGCTGTACTGGTCGGTTGTGGTGAAGAGAGCTAAGCATGAAAGCGAAGTTTTCGATTTACCTGTCATTTCTTGTTCCCATTTCGTGGTCGTGAGTTCTAGATAGTGACCAAAAGAATAAGTATGTGTATACAAGTGGTGGTAATTTTTTTTGATCATCCTGTCTCTGGGCTCTCCCTCAGAGACAGGATGAGGTGCTTGGTTATTTGAGAGGTTCTGAGCAGAGCTGCTATTCCTTCCCATCGAAAGAAGCCAGTTGAGGTGACTGACGAGGTTCCTGCTGGTTGCCTCCTAGGCAAGGTGTTTCGAGCATGTGCTACTGGGAGCAGGCCCCAGGGAAGAACCAGGACTTGCTGCAGAGATCATATCTCTCAGCTGGCTTGGGAACAACTTGTCTTGCTCAGACTGCTGCCTGTGCATAATTTATGTTATTTTTATACTCACCTAAAAAATCTGTGACCCCCATTTGCCCCATGGATGGTGGAACTATTATCCAGAAAGATATTACTCCCAACAGGATGGAGCTATTTCATCATAGGCAAATGTTGATAACACCGAAAAGGTTTGTAGTGATTTGCAGAGACATTTCCTTTCAAGGGGAATAGTGAACCTAAAACATATGAGAAATGTCTCCCTAGAGCAAAACAGAGCCACCTGATCCCCTCACTGAATAAGTGGCAAAGTGTTGTTGTCACTTCTGTGTAGCTCTCAGCAAGAAATCACTACTGTTACTGGTATTTCTAGCCTTTAATATGTTCTTTTTCAGGGATCAACTTTGCTGTCACACAATCGTCTTACCATCCATCTCCTCACAACATCCCCTGGTGTCTGGCAGGGCTGCAGATATTCAAAGAATGCCTGACATGGCGTTTGGCCAGTCAGCACCACATACCTTTGGATGGCATGGCAGGGCTTAAGGGGAAATGTGGCGCATATGCCACTCAGCAGCCCTGTCTAAAGTCTACTAAGTGGCTTCAAACATGAACACTAATCCAGTCAGTGATGAGAAGGCCTCAGTCTGATAGTCGTGTAGCAGACTGCCAAGTCTGTCAAAGCACACTCTCAGGTTCAAACAGAACACAATGGAGAAAAACTCTGAAGTTCAAAGGGAATTGCAGCAGCTTTAATGAAACTGTATTTCCTTTGCAGGTATTTGTGTGTGATGAATCAATTTGTTCTTGCTTTTCCTCCTTTTTATGAAAAGTTTATTTCCAAAAGGTGATTCAGGACAGAGAACTCTGTCTTTGCTCTCTCTTTGTGCAAATAAATGTGACTACACATGTACACAGCAAGAGAGAGAGAGATGCAGATACTAATATAGATGTATTTACAGATATATAGATATGTGCATTGCTAATCCATGCACTCATACTCATACTCATACTACATTGAGAAACATGAAACATGTATACAAAACTGAATTAACATTTTGAAAAGAGCAAAAGGCCTTTGCAGAAATATGAAGAAAGTTCTCCACGTCCTGTCTTGGATATAATAGCAACAGCAGCACTGCGACATATTTAGTATTTCCAGAGTGTTGAAATTTTAGGTGAAGGAGGATTTTCGCATATACGTATTGTGCAGATGTGAGCTGGTTAAAAATGGAAGGACCAACTGCAGCTGTCAAAGAGTGTTGATCTCTGCTAGCTATCTATCTATACACTTTCTCTAAGTGTGACTGCCTCTATTTCTGCCCCTTTACATCTCTTTATTGATCTTTAATGCTAGAATTCACCTTGAAATGTCCATATATTTTTACATGTGTGTCGTGGCCACAAATCATGTGCATATAGATGACTAGGCACTGTGATCTCATAAATTTGTTCATACAAACAGTGTATACATAATAACCATACACACATGTAAACATGTTCAAAAACTCACATGCACACTCATCTGTCGTCCACCCTTCAGTCCATCTATTCAGCTTTATAACTTGGGCTGTTTTTGTAACAAAACAAGCCCTAATCCTAAATTCAGGGAGCTGTGAATGTGCCTCAACAAATGGCAGACAAATGAGAAGGATTAGTGAGGGCCTGTGAAAGAGTGAAAGGTTTGCCATTGATCTACGGTGGTCCTGTTCTCTTTCAGGGCCACTCGGTTTGAAAACCCCACTGAGTAAGAGCATACAGGGCCACTCCAGAGCCCCCTAGGCCACCGAGAGACACACAACAGCCACAATTAGTCTCAGGAGCTGTAATGGCAATTCAATAAGCGCTTTAAAATTGTGCCTTAGTCTGTCTGCCACCCCCCAACCCCTCCCACTTCTCCCATTTTCGTCTACATACATAAGATTGGTATTAAGAAGGGCTCTTTTTTTTTTCTCTTTCCCACCCACCACAGTTCTTTTCAGTCACTGTGAGAGAAAATGACCACACAGGGTTTCAAAGGTTCTAGAGGCTGTGGTTTGTTGTCGCTGAAGCAGCATGACTTGTGCCCCTGTAGATTTTGGCTGAGGCCCTCAAAATGGGCTTCTATTATTACTTTTTTTCTGTCAGTCAGCTGCAAATTTATTTTGTTGCCTACAAAGTTACCTTCTCTATGAACATTAATTGTGTTGGGTCATGCAGAATCCCATCTATTTTTTATGTTTTTACTGATGTGAAGACATACCCTACTATGATATAAGTATACAGATATTTCCATCAAATTCAAAATGTGAACCTTCTGAGGCCTTTCCAAAAACATGAACACATTACCTGCTGTGCAGCTTACCATGTGCTGTCTTTAGATACTTGTGCAACAACATCAGTGCGTGACTCACTCCCTCAGTCCTCTGCTTATGCGGGTTAGATCAAACACAGCCCAAACACCTGTGTTAGTGACATCAGCACGTCACTGCAGAGGAGGAGCTGAGGATGTGTTCTGGATGGCTGTCATTTGCATTCTCCTGAGGTCTTTCTCTTTGGGACATTCCTTGTTGATTTTGCACAGTGTTTAGGTTTTTCCTTTTGCTTCATGATCAAAGGCCAAAGCTTTTGATCAGGACTTCCAAAGGCTCCCCTCTTGTTTTGCTGGCGAGCACACTGACAGGACAGTGGTGGAGCAATGATAATTACAGCTCCCATTTGCTGTCCGTGGAACTGGCACCAACAGCCAGTCGCACCCTCAGGCCAAGGAGAAAGAGATTCTTGGACGGTTTAAGGAAGAAAGAGGAGAGGTAGAGCACAGGAGATGGAGGACACTGACAAAGAAGCGAGTCAATCAGGAGATCAGTCAGAAAATGGGATTTCTCTGTCCTGTGCAACCCTATTTTTGAATGGACTTTATAAAGTATAATAGCATATTAATAAAGCTTCAATAGCTTGTTAACATGCATGACCCTCCTCTTATTTACTTTCTAAATTTTATGTCAGCAGACAGTTAGATAATCTGAGAACAGACTAGAAATGGAGTAAAAAGTTCATCTAGTACTCTCCAGAGTTAAGGTAACGTTCTTTTAAGTGAAAGTTTTACCCACATCAGCAAGAACTGCAAATATTATTTACTTCTCAAAAATATAAGTGCACCTCTGGTGTGCACAGCAGAGGACAAAGACATTTACATGGCAACAGTACTGCCAGACCCCCCATACCGATATTCTGCGTCGCACCCAGACCGTCAGAGCTGAACTACAGTGTGACTTCACGCCATTCTGACCAGACATGTACCCCGTCACAGTAATCTCACATTATGACAGGCTGAAAGGTTGGCCTTTATTCACCCCAAACACCCACTATTCATGCCCGACTCTCCTTTCTGTTCACTGAAAAGACCGAGTGGCCTCCTGTGCCACCGAAGGTCTCGTCTGTGTGTAAATGATCTTGATGCTCGGCTGCATAGTTCATAACCACAGAGCTTTCATTAGACACGGGGAGGTCCTCCACATCAACGCCTCTCCCGCTGTGAGTTTCTTCATGATTATGATGAGAGGGGGATTATGTCGAAGTGCTGTGATGGAGATGTTACCAACTCTTAACAATCAGCGCCATAGCAGATAAAAATGCCATTGTGGCTCTTCATGACTAAAAAAAACTATTTAAATAAGGCTTGTAAGCACGTGAGCTGTGACTGCTGACGTATCCACATTTTTCTTTATTGAAGATTACCATGAACCAAGGCACTCAAATTACTTTACTCAACTGAAATGGATCCAGGGACTGTTTGTTCTGAGAATCTGTTGTTATATATATACACACACGGCTTTTAATTTCTATTGTGGAAAACTGCTTATGATAAATGGATCACAAACGTACCAACATCCAGTAGTAATACAAATTGAGCTGAATATGGACTGAATATTATTTTTTTCCCCTTATTTTAAACAGTAGGACTACAATCCAACAAAAAAGTCAACAATAACAATAAACATCAACTTCAAACAGTTAAAGAGTATAAAAGTTTTAAATATATTAAATGTTCTATTAGCCTTGTTGTCGAGAAAACGTTAGAAAGACTTGAAAGAAGCAGATTGTAAAAACCATTTACTATGGCGTACAAAATTAATGGAGCTGCTGCTATGCAACGCGGTGTTTGCCTACTGCTGCTAGAAAGCGTTAAATGAGTCAAAGCAGATGTCAGCGATTTCACGACAGAATTAAAGACCAAAATTAAAAATTAAAGTTCTCTGTTATCTGATTTCTAATCTACTAACTGTAGGTTGAATGAGAGAAGCGGAGTGACAGAAGCATGCACAGACGTTGAAAGGGCATGTCAAGAAATCCAGCATGTTATCCCAGTAGTTAGCTTAGTTCCTGTCGTGTTCTTGACATATATCAACATATACACACAGAACAGTACAACTATCGTTGTGTTTGAGTCAGTACAATTCAACTGCACGTCATTATCTTTTTTCTAGTGGTGTCAGTTTTTTCCCAAGCAACAGTGAACATGTATAAAATTTGTACCATGGACTTTGCTGAGTAGAGGTTCCCCCTTTTTTTGATTCTTTGGAGTTTTCTCATTGCGTTTATTAACCCATTCATTATGATACTTTATCCCTATTTAAAAAAATATTGCATATCCATCCGTCAGCTCTCTTCCACTAATCCTCGTCAGGGTTTGTTGCATAAATGTAGTCATACTTAGCCTTACAAAAATGTTATTTCACACACTGCATTGAAAACAGTGCTGGATGCAGTGCGAATACATAAAAAAATGTCTTTTCAGGTAGACCTGCACATGATGCAATGTAATGATAAATTCACATGTGCTTTTTTGTGAGGCTAAATATACAGCAAAATGAAGCCAAGCTGTTGGAACAGAGCTACTGTGCAGATGTTTTTAATAGTAGAATTTGATCCTGCCCACTGACTTATAAGGGTCTCTTTTAATAGTGATGTTTTCTTCACAAATCCAAATTTTATCATTTGGAAGCCCCTGTCTCGCTATCTCCCCTTCTGTCCTCTCACCTCAAACGTGCGCTACAAACACAGCTGGTTTGGTGGCAAGACGGATGTCTGAACGTAACGTAGTTCTACTGTATTGTGCTGTATTACTGAACATCATTAGAAAATGCAGAAAATAACTTAAGAGTAGATATTATACTACCTCTACAAATGTTACAGACCTCAGCAAATGTACATTTATGTGACAAGAGGATGGAATAATAAAAATACACATTGTGTCACAGCCACATCAACACTAGTCCTCGGAAGGAGGTGAGCCATCCAGTTGTTGGTCAGAGTTCAGACTTGGACTGCTACGAGGGGAGCATAGGCAGGAAATGAGTAGATGGGTGTCTACGTCTAGCCTTGTGACCCCGCCTCGGTTTACCGCGCCCATTCAGCGAAACAAACATTTGCCTGCCGCTGTGTTTCCAGCGAAGCGAAGCATATGTATTGTAGCCGTTCTCCTCAATGCGTTCTTTAAACTTGCAGCTCGGGTTGTACTTCACCTGTGATTGCAGGAAGAAAGAGAAGAGACATTAAAGAGGGTGTGAGCAATTAACCTACTGCTAACAGCTGACTGCTGTTCCTTCTCTGTACAAGGCCAGCTTTCAAGTGTACAAAGGTTAATGACAGTTGCTGTAGTAAAAGATTTCCAGGTGTTTGCAGTATATACAGTGAGTTTATCCACTGTAGTGATCTGGGTTGTTTTTCTCAGACAGTGGAAGTAAGAATTAAATGGTTGGTTAACCCAAATTTGAAAAGAATTTCCCAATCCTCACCCTTTAGAAGACATTCACCTCTTAAATATCTTTTCCATCATTTCTGTGCAGTTTATTTTAGAGGATAGGAACAGGCTTTGCATTCCAGAAACAATATTCTGGTTATTTGAGATATGTTTACACCTGACATTTTCATTTTCTTTGGGACCATTTTCTAAAAAGTGATCTTTGACAGAGACACATGATGGTGAGTTCTGTGAAATATCTTGGTTAACTGGGACATTATTATTGGAAGGACATATTCATTTCTGTTCGCTTACGTCGAATTGAAACCTTAGACATGAGAGCTTAAAACACTTACAAATGTGAAAAGACGTGACTGTGACGAAGCGGGTGGCTGGTGTGTGTCTTTATTTGTGATTTGGGTTAACTGAACCTTGAGTGTTCTCAAATTAATCACATTATAACAATAAAACAAAGTTTTTTTTCTTAAAGGCACTTAAAAATTCAACCTTCAGCAAAGCCACTTTTCCACGGGTGGTTACAGCTTCTTATCAGTAAGGGTCTCAAAAGATGTTGCAGTTACAAGAGGCTCTGCTGCATTCCCTTTTCCAGATTGTTATCAGGCTCCTGTAACGAGGCCTTCTCTGTGATAGCATCGGGATAAAGTGAGCATGCCGTGATTCATCTGCCATTTTGTAAAGTCCTCCATTGGGTCTATTTATGTCCTATTTTGTGTGTTAGATGGTCGGAGGCACTTGTCTTATCACTCATCCCTGATGTTTTCGTCTTCAAGCTTTAAGTACACGAGCTAGACACCACACACCTCAGTTCTGAACTGTGCTTGAGTTTAACAATGAGTGGTGATTACTTTTGAAAGCTGCTTTACAAAACAACAATTGGCAGATGGCACGCAAGGACTTACATGAACCCAGCTGGCTATTTGTCATTGCTGCTTAGGTTTCTTTTTTCTGCTGTCTGTTTTGATGGTGGAGCAAGCCAGCTCAAGCTTCTGTATAGTCAGACAAGGTGCAGGTGTACAGCCATGATTGATTATAACAGTCTGACATCTCTCTGAACTTTCCATCAGAAGATTTCTCAGATTTTCCCTCTCTTCGGGAACATCAAACATAGGGTGGCATTCATTTGGGACTCATATATATCCTGCAACCCCAACAACTTTCCTTCCCTGTCCAGAAGTCTTGACCTCCAGAAAAATGTTGCCAGGTTGTATACGCACCGATCCAAAGAGCGTGCCTTTCTTGGACATAGCTAAGTACAGCCCGGTGCTGACAGATTTGATGGCAACAACTCCCACACTGACAGATCGGATTTCCATCAAGCCTGGAAAATAAAAGGAGAACAAGGGGCAAGGTTAGAAAGATCCAGATTTGGGAACTTCTTCCATCAAAAGTCATTCTATCATTAGTGATTAGTTTATCAGACGGCCATATGCTCTGAGGAGAGAGAGTCCAGGACACTCATAAAGGTTTCATTTCAAAATATATGTTTAAAAGGAAAAGGAAAAAAAAGAAACTAGTAATATTAAACTATTAACTGCATCCAGAGGGAGATGGGGGTTTATAAAAGATTAGATTATAGCCAATCTACAACACATGGATTTCAGAGTCCAGGACAAAAAGCTCACATACAGGCAGGACATGTACAAGAGTCTCACAAAAAATTGCAATCCTATCAGATCACCTCAGACGCTTGAGAGACTTCCGACTGCCCTCCAAGGTGCTCAGGAACTTTTACTCGTGCACCATAGAGAGCATCCTGACGGGAAACATCTCAACCTGGTTCAGGAACAGCACCATGCAGGACAGACGAGCTCTACAGAGGGTTGTGCGATCGGCTGAGCGCACCATCCGCTCCGAGCTCCCTGACCTGCACTCAGTCTACAGCAGGCGGTGCTGGACCAAGGCCAGGAAGATCGTGAAGGACCTCAGCCATCCCAACAACAGACTGTTCTCTCTGTTGAGGTCAGGAAAGCGATTCCGCTCCCTGAAGACCAACACAGAGACTGAGGAGGAGCTTCTTCCCGCAGGCGATACGGTCTCTCAATCACACCACCACACAGTACTGACCCACACATATGGTTCTTACACACACACTGAACATTCTGGACATTTGTTTACACTAGTGGCCACTGCACAACTACACTGTGTGGTCATCAAATCGAATCACTTTATCACAAGTCACTTAAACAAATCACTTTAAGCATATTTGCACTGCACCAGTCACTTACACATGTGGATTGCACAACCCTGGACATTATATTTCTTCATTACCATTTAGTACTTGTACAGCTGCTGTTATTGTTCTATATTTCTTCATATATTCTTATATATTTCTATACTGTGTATTTGTGTATTGTGTATTTTGTTGTGCAGTTATTTTATTTTTAACTTTAATTTTTAGATTTTATTTTATTCCTTCCTAGTTAAATTTACCCTTCATTTTAATTTTCATATTTATTTCCTATCCTATTCATAGTCTTCTTTTCTTTAGGTCACGAGCAGTTGTCTAAGCATTTCACTGCATATCGTACTGTGTATGACTGTGTATGTGACAAATAAAATTTGAATTTGAATTTGGTTATAATTATATTTTCATAGAAGTTTAATTAAGCAATGTTTCACCCATATGTTGGGAAAACAAACATACGGGTGAAACATATGGTGATGACTGAGTGCTACAGAGCAGGTTCGTTAAACAAAGCATCAAAGCAAAACATTTATGTAAAAGATTTTTTATGATTGAGTTATTTGAATTACTTGATGAATCATTGCAGCCCTACTATCAGTCATACTTAAATGTGAACATAATCATCCTGCCGAATTGCATCCATGCAACTCTCCAGAAGCAGCCCTCACAATCATGCTTTGGTCATGCTGCTGTTGTTTACTGTCTCTGGTGGTAACTTATGTCACCCTGCGAAAACCTCCAAGGTGAAGGTTTCTACCTAGTTGTTTTTAGAGATGTCCTGTCTTACCACAGCATCCTTAATAGGAGCTAATTAATAGAGATTAATGCTTCTTTTGATTTTTCTTCCTTACTTTACCTGCAAATAATCTCAAAAGCACTTTGATGTCTTGGTTTGTTGGGTGCAAATCCTTTTTTCTTATGCCTTGTAAACCAGAGAAGCAGAAAAGATGCTTTCTTTTCTGTTGCTAAAAGGCCACAGTTGGATATTTGTAAGAAAAAGAAAGATTTCTTAGCTTTGGACAGAAGTGGGTATACACAACACTAGATCAAGGTGCTGAAGTTCTGCATGAGGCAAGCTGGTAGGAAATGAGTGATGGTGATGAGTCATAAAAGCAGCATTGGGCCACAGGTCTCCCAACTGACCAATCCTCTTCTATTTTGGTATAACCACAAGTCTTGTACAGGGCAGTGACCGAACAAAGTTCCTGAATAGTTCTGATGAAAAAGAAATGCAAATAACAGAATAACAGTGGCTTTGCAGGTGCTGCACTGTAGTGTGTTTTTAAAGTCTGTTTATTTGTGCAGTTATTTGTACAGGACGGTTCAGATACTAAGTGCAAATGCTAATCTTAACATTTAGACTGAATAATATGAGTTGTATAAATAATAATAATAATAATGCATCTCCTTGATTTTTCAGACCTTTGGTTCCTGCTTAGTATACCTCTACCTAAATTGTTCACTAATAATGGAACTATACTTCTTTCTAAACATAAACTAATAGGAAAAATTCTTGAGCCACCTATAATTTTATTATATTTTGTTTCCAAGAAGCCAATTTTTTCTCAAGGAGGTGAGCGAACCCAAGACTAATCGTCTTGTTTAATAGTTCTCCATGCTTTCTAAGAGTCTTTCAATTTTGTTCACTGCTTTTTCACTCATTTTCATACAGTCCTCGTATTTGACCATTTTCATGGGAATTATTTTATTCATTAATCTACCTAACACTGGCCTATGAATATTTCAAACATTAAAAAAGGCTCCATATTCAAGGGATGAGCCAGTGTTTTGTCTATACATAATTGACAACTTAGCAAAGAACCGTTTGTAACTGATATCTTTAGCCACTCTGTTACTAGGAGCCTGTCAAAAACATTATTTGTTCTCATTTCTGTATTTGTATTTACAGTTTGACAGACATAAAATTGTATTTTTTGCGCCAACAAGTTTTGCTAAACAGCTATTAGTCTAAAACTTGATACATTTCACCATGGTGTGCATCACATTTTTAAAAGATTTGAGGAAACTAGACTAATAAAAAATAAAAAACAAATTGAGGACAATACATGAATGTTAGGCCTTATAAAACTATCAGATGAACTGTATCTGAAAGTCACGTACTTATGAAACAGGAAAAAAAATCTAGCAAAGACCTGAGATATGGCCTAAGAGATGCATCTGGCTCTTCAGTTGATCCATCTACTGTTTACTGAAGCTTCATCAGAAATGGTCTCAGTGGAAGATGTCTGTCAAGAAGTCATTCTTGGGGAAAAAGCTGAGGTACGCCAAATTACCCAAGAACCTGACTGAAATTCAGTTCCAATAGGAATGTTGGAGTGAAGTATCCAAATTTGAAATTTTTGGCTCCAATTTGTACTAAGGAGGTCAGTACAGAGGCACCCCAACGCTCACCATTGATAGTAACCAAAATCTTTCTGTCTGTGCACATTTGTGCATTTCAGTATTAAAGACAAAATGATAGCATCTCTGGGTAATCATATACAAATGACAGCACAATACAAAATTGCATATAGATTATGCCCCCAGGCGGCTATCAGTGCCATCAGACTAATGTTGCTGCTCTAACACAGAACATCTGCAGAGCTGTAAAAACTTTAAGCACAGAAATGGTAAATGGCCTGTATTTGTATTGCACAGAAATATCTGACATCAGGGATTTTTTGCCCTGAACATCACTAGTCATGTTTACCAAGTGAAGTCATAGTCTATATGAGGTGATACAAAGAAGTACAGAGTAAAAAAAAAAAAAAAAGGGGGGGGGGGGGGGGGTAAAGTACACAAACCCCTGTTGAGTGTTTTTCTTCTCTGACTGGAACACATAAATTAAACCCTCTCTCTGCTCGTGCAAAGCTGTAGGCAAGGAGTCCATCCAGGTATCAGCTGCCCAGCTGTACCCGCATCATTCCTCATTGTCTCTGATCCTCCAAGAAAACATTGCCACTTTGATGGTAGCCTCCTTTTTATGAGTGCTGTTTACAAACACCGGGTGTGCTATGGTGGCACCTGGAGCGTGCAAGGGACTCATCAGCAATTAGCTGAGCCTCTGCTGGTGATTGTTGCACTGCAAGGGTTTATGGGGGATTAGTGCAGGCCAATGAAAACCGTTGGTGCCTGAAAGTGGTGCCAGCAGTAATTGTCGTTATTTGCTGGCTTGAGTTCCAGGCACAGTAGGTGCGATGGAAGCATGTTTGTCACGTCGGAGACAATGCAGGGACCTGAATGTAAAGAGCTACGTTTGCTCAGGTTTAACATATCAGGTTTAAAGCAAATATGGGTAAGGAGCATAATTATAAAGGGCCTTGGGGCAATTTGCCGCTATAGAAATAAAGTTAAATTGAATTTTAATGTTGGGACATAAAAAATAAACTATATATATTGAAGAACTCATTGTATTTTTTTCTTATTTTAATAGATCTTGCAATGGGTTTGGGCGTTCTCTAGAAGGAATTTATTAAGGAACACCTTAAATATTCTCCTGGCCTACTCCAGGTCTCATGCGCTACACTTTATTCAGTTTATTCGTACTCATTGTTGTAGCCGGTAGACACAAAAGATCTGAGGATATGGAATGGGGATTTCACATTGTCTAGAAGAATCACTTGGGCTCTGGACGCTTGACCACACATCTATAAAGACCAGTTAGATCCATATAACTCACAGTCCCCCCTTTGAAAAGTCACTCCATTGTGTTCAAAGCCTGAGAAACCAGAGTGAGGTATTTCAAGCTATTAGAGAGCTTATTCTAACTGCTGAAATCCAAAGGTCAGTTTGGTGGAGTGCTCTACGCTCACAGAAAGAATAATGTTGACATAGGTTTACAGGCACTACGCGTTTTTATCTGTAACTGTTGTATTGATTGAAGTCAGTTTGCTAAAATTAGATAGTCATGAGGATATGGCCTCTGCAAATCAGATTAAATTCCGTTTGACAAATTGCCCCTGTTTCTGGATGTGTCTAACATTTTGAAATTCAGTAAGGCAGTGATTCAGTACTTCATAAAACTTGTTTTGATTGATCACTACACTTTGAGATAATGATATATATAAATATATATAGTTGTGAGTAATTTCTTATTCAAAAATCTGCTTCAAATGTCGAACAAAATCCCAGTTTGATGGAAGAGGGAGAAACACAATGAAGACAAATTAACTCTTTGTCAGTGAGTTGCACTGGAAACTGAAGGTCACTTCTTCGCCTCGTTCTGCTAAACAAGTATCAACTGATGGCCCCATTGAGCTCATGAAAAAGGCACTTTTGGCTTCCCACTTGCAACTGGCACGATCTCTTAACCTTTGACATGTTTTGGCTGGGACTGTCAATAAGCTCAAGCTGCCATTACAAGCAAATCCTGCACTATACATGTCTAGTCAACTGTGGACTTGCCATTTACTTCTTCTCCATGGGTTTTTTTTAAAAGCATAGAAAAAGTCTTTAACTCAGTCTCTTTTTACTCTTTCTTTTCTTTCCGTCCCCCATTTTTTGGACGTTAGCCCATCGTCAGATCATTCAAGCCTTCTCTGACCTTGGAAAAAAAGCAGAAAGAGAGAGACACTCACAGCGTTCCCTTTTGTCAGACTCATGGTATGGGGGAAGAGGAAGGAGGGAGTACAGGATGAAGGTGCTGGTTATGAGATGGTGGTGGGGGCAGAAGCCTCCTGAGCCCCTCCACCCTACTCCCCTACAAGTCTTTGTTACTCACCTGAGAGGTGAAGAGCTAGACAAGATCTTATTAATGACCGAGCATTTTGAATAGGGCTATGCAAACTGTGGCAAAATAGTTCCTTCCATCACAAATTTAGAGTAGAAAAGAGTGAAAGACGGAGCAAAAAAAGATATTTTTCTACTCCTTTCCTCCTGTCTTCTTTTTGTTCCTTTTCCCAGGTCTTTAATTTCTTGGGTTGCCCCCTTGAGCCGCCCTCCATGGCTCAGTGCTCGACCAGAGCAGAGCCTGGGAATCTTGGAGTTCCCGCTGTGCTCCTGGTCTTGATTGACATACCTTTTCAATTATTTCACAGTTTGCTTGCTTTTTAAACGAAGAGGGCCCTGTTGTTTTTTTCCTTCTGCCCTTCTTTTCAAAACAAGCTTTTCATGTCGGGTTCGGGCTGCCAGGCCTAATGGCTGTGACCAGCACCTTTGATCTGCCATGACCCCCTCAAAGGGTCTGGTACTGGGCAAAGCAGCCGTCTGTGTGTATCGGCACAGACAAAGGCTACATCACTCACTATTCCTTTAAACACCTTGAGAGATTACCATGAGAACCAGCTTTCTAGTGGAGGCCTTGACAGGTGCAGTGATATGGAAACTTGCACGTTGAGGCCTGAATGTACAGTAAATAATTTGGAGGGTCTTCTCGGTAAGCAAAGTTTTGCTTGGCTAATCCCAGATTTAAATATTTAACATGCACCTGCCAAAATACAAATATGCTCCAGCAATTTTAAGTAACCTTGGGTTTTTGGACACCATCGGAAAAAAAGATGGAAAAAAAATGTAAATAAACACAAATAACTCAGGGTGAAATTTGCACATTTATTATGCGTGGAACAAAATCAAACCTTTCGTTTATAGTAAATCCAGAATGCCTCTTTGATGGCTTTATCCAGCTATTTTTGAAACTCAAATTAGACACAATATGAACTGCTCTTTTGAGGCCTTTTTATTCATTCTTCACTTAATCACTTTTCATGTAGTCAACTGAGCATGACACCATGAATGCTAACAGGAATATCCTGTTCCAAAGTATGCATCTTTATCTCGTTTTGTGGAGTTCATTATGTCAAGAAAAAGACAAAAGACACGCAAAATCTGTGTTGGTGATAACAGTTCTGATAAGGTGGCTTAAATTTAACAAACATAGTCATATAATTGTGCTACAAACCATTGGATTGGTTTATATGTCATCTTCCTGAAAAAGCTGTAATTAGAACAGACTTGTGATTATTCCAATGGTAATGGTGCATGACAAAACATGCATGGTTCATGGCTCATGGTTCAGATGGGAAACTTTCTCTTCTCTGCATGTTAGCTCTTTTAACTGTATAAATAAAGGGAACAGTTTAACCTGAAATCTAATGCACTTTGGGCCAACATTACCTGCAATGTGAAGGAAACCAAACAAACTCAGGCCACAATTCCATATTTCTCATTCATTTAATAAGTAATAGGAAATAATAGACCAGAGGTCAAAGCTGATATCTTGACAAGACAACCCCAATAATTATATGCAAAGACTGATTATATGACCAAATAGCATTGCTAAAGCAGTGTAATCAAATAGTAAAGAGGCAAACAATAGCTTGCTAGCTTCTGAAATTTAAACACTTCCTATCGATCGTATTGATCGGTAGGGGAAGGACAGTCTATTTATAAGGCTCATATATTAGAAGTCTGATATCACTGCTGGAACACAAGTGATACCAGTGCAGTGATGATCTCATTGCAATGAGAAGCTACTATGATAGCTGATCTTCTATTTTATTTGTAGATTTTGACAGGGCTGCAGAGATAAGAAAAAAAATATTTATAGTGAGCAGTTGGTTTTAAATGGTTTGCAATATGAATATGTATACCAATCCCTTTCAAAGGAGACTTCAGATTATCAGTATGTTATGTCTAAGGTATGGTTTAGTTAAACTAATTTCTCTGAATAACCACATAACTTTGAAGGTTGACTTGACATTCGCTTAGTCATTTACGTCTATTTCAGCCTGCAGACCGAGACTCTGGGATCTCTAGATGGGGGTGAAGCACAAGCTGAAAACCTGCGTTCAAGCACACTAAGCCAAATATATTAAACATGAACTGTGACTTAAGGTTTCTTCCAGTGAATTTTACTTTATCAACCAAATTGTGGAATTGGGACAATTTCATCACGTTTCTCAGTTGCCGGATTGTCTTCCATTCCAAGGTAGTCCTTGTTTTCATGTGGCAAAGGGTTTTTTTCCTTCTTGGTTTCCAATATTAATCACATGCTCACAGATTAACATGCCTACTTCTACATCTGGAAACCACTCACAGAGTGCATTCTCAAGGACAACCAGTTTGCTTTCTTTGTCCAGTGCGCTGCGCTAAGCCACTTAACCCGGTCCTCCTCAGGATGACGAGTATTACAGTTATCTCCAAAGTGAAGTAAATACAATCAGCTATGTGCTTCTTTGTCCACAATAGACTGTATTTTTTAAAAGTAATGGAATTATATTGTGGGTCAATTATAGCACAAGCCAGTAGTAATAATGTTAAAGTGGCTATAAACAATGCTTTAATATGATGTGAAGTGAATTACTAACAATATTTACATTTAAATAAAGAGCTTACAAAGCTTTCATCAGCTTCATGTGAGTTTATGAGGTTTAATTATTCATCATCTGCCCATCACACAACTTTGATTCAGTGTATTTTTTGCCACCAAATGGCAACAACACAGATTTGTATGAAATCCAGTGAAACTTCAAACAAACGATTCCTCCAAGGAGAAACAAAAGAGCAAAAAGAAAAAGATAAATGTTCATGTGTGTATTTCACAGTTGCTTTATGTTCAAAATTCCTGAAATCCAAACATTATCAACAGATATCCAAGGAAAAATATGCGTTAATTAACATTGTAATGTCATTGATGTGTTGTCTGAAACTCCTGTAGCACTCTTGGTCATAGTTCTGTGAGTTATATGCCATAATAATTGCTATCTCCTGCTTTAAGTAACATAATAATCTCATGTTTTTAACTACTATAATGGGTACTATTATTCTTATTCTTATTACAATGCCCAAAAAGAAAGCCTCACAGTTAAATGCTATGCTATGCTTATTTCAATAGGCTCATGCAACATCCATGTAATGATGACCTGGATAGTCAGACCACTAACCTCTTCTCCAGCACATCCCATATTCTCAGTGATATTAAAGTCTGGAATCTGTGCTGGCCAATCCATTTGAAGCGTTCTTTCACAATCCTAGCGCTGTCATCTTACAGCCATGCCATAAGGCAAGAAGAAACTCCCAGCGATGGAAAATGTGGTCATTCTGTATATTTAGGAAGTCAGCTGACCTCATTTCTGGGGGCATTTAATCCAGTGGAACTTTATATTCATTTTCATTAATACATACACACCTTTAGTTGAGTCAGTGTTGACTATGTTTCATCATGGTGACATTTATTTTTGTTTGAATGAGGGTGATCAGGTTTAAAATACAAATGATGCAATCCCGCTGTGACTTAATAGACCAACCAGTTCTGGACAGCAATAGAAAATTTACAGTCTCTTTAAAAGGAGCTGCCTCTCTGAGACTGCTGTTTCAGGATTTATGGATATTGTGTGTGTTGTATATGAAAGTATCACTGTCACACCTTTTCTCAATGTCTTTAAATAGTCAGCCTGATTTTCACTGTCCTTTGTGGTTTTGCTGTTTCATTCTAGTTATTTCCCTGGCTAGGTCTTCCTCTCCCTCCTTGCTGGCCCCTTTGCAATGGGTCTCCGGACATGCATCATACCTATTAACTCTTACAGGGTTGGGATGATTTATTTCATCCTTTTACCGGCAGCTATAAGATATGTCTGCCCTGAGCTAAGCCGAGTGGGGTTGGGCTATTCGCACGCACAGTAAACATGAAAGGTAGTGACACACAAACACTGAGTTTGTAGGTTTTTAGTGTTTTTTCCCCCCGACAAGGGCTAGAAAGTAAATAAAAACCCTAAAAAAAATCTCTAACATACTGAGTAGATGAATTAGCCAACCCTCAGTCATATCATCCACCACATGTTAGTCAAAGAAGCGCATCCAGTATGCTGAAAACCTTGGCCTGAGATCTGATTCTGTTCCTTGAATGAGCTCAGACTGTCTGGAAGCCTGAACAGTGTTTCTCTTGCTTAGTTTAGCTTTGAATTCAGTCAGATGAAGTCATGAAGGCTTTGATCAAACCAAATTGAAAAAAATACACAACTAAGATAACAGCAAAGGAAATAAGAAACAGGGTTACGTTTGCACCCTTTTTCTTACGCACTTGAACTTCTGCAGACGTAAACATGCTGTCAGTCTCTTAATTACTCAGCACACACGTATGCATGTGTGCTGTCATTTAAATATAACTGTATACAAAGGCCACTAACTCAGGGAAGTAGGACACAGCGAAACTGGTTTGCATGTGTGCTTTCTGTCCAAATACATTCCCTTGTATGTGGCCCATCCTGTCAAAAGAAAGAAAAAGGACGGTGGATAGAAAGAACAGGAAGAAAGGAGAGAAAAGACTTGCAGAGGGTTGCTCTTCCCTGCCCATGTATCACTTGCTTTCCCAAATTCCATTAAACTCTCAGGAGAGATGAGGGTTAAGATGAGACTGATAAGATTCTGTCTTTTAAAAAAAATTTCAGTCCATATTCAGTGCCTGGATCTTATTTTCAGCCGTGATTTTTCTACTACTACTACTACTGCTAAGAACAATACAGTATCCACATCTGAACCAAAGAGTAAAACAGTGAAATGTGGATTATTAAATATTAGGTCTCTCTCCTCCAAGTCTCTGTTAGTACATGACTTAATAATTGATCAACAAATCGATTTACTTTGCCTTACAGAAACCTGGTTGCAGCCGGATGATTATGTTCGTTTAAATGGATCAGCACTGTTGAGCCAACCATGCCTTTAATGTTAGCTAGTAATGACTTCATGAACTTCTTCACAAATAAAATTTTAATCATTAGAGAAAAAATTACCAATAATCATCCCACAGATGTAATATTATCTACAGCTACTCTTAGTACCATTGATGTTCATTTAGACTCTTTTTTTCCAATTGATCTTTCTCAGTTAACTTCAATAATTGCTTCCTCCAAACCATCAACGTGTCTTTTAGACCCCATTCCTACAAAACTGCTCAAAGAAGTCCTGCCATTAATTAATGCTTCAATCTTAAATATGATCAACCTATCTCTAATAATCGGCTATGTACCACAGGCCTTCAAGCTGGCTGTAGTTAAACCTTTACTCAAAAAGCATCTCTAGACCCAGCAGTCTTAGTTAATTATTGGCCAATCTCCAACCTTCCTTTCATATCAAAAATCCTTGAAAGAGTAGTTGTCAAACAGCTAACAGATCATCTGCAGAGGAATGGTTTATTTGAAGAGTTTCAGTCAGGTTTCAGAGCTCATCACAGCACAGAAACAGCTTTAATTAAGGTTAGAAATGATCTTCTTATGGCCTCTGACAGTGGACTCATCTCTGTGCTTGTCCTGGTAGACCTTAGTGCAGCGTTTGATACTGTCGACCATAATATTCTCTTAGCGCGATTAGAGCACGTTGTAGGTATTACAGGTACTGCACTGCAGTGGTTTATATCATTTCTATCCAATTTGTGCATGTAAATGGAGAGTCCTCTTCACACACTAAGGTCAATTATGGTGTTCCACAGGGTTCAGTGCTAGGACCAATTCTGTTTACGCTATACATGCTTCCCCTAGGCAGCATCATTAGAAGACATTTTCACTGCTATGCTGATGACACCCAGCTCTATCTGTCCATGAAGCCAGATAACACACACCAATTAGTTAAACTGCAGGAATGTCTTAAAGACATAAAGACCTGGATGGCCGCTAACTTTCTGCTTCTTAATTCAGATCAAACTGAGGTTATTGTACTCGGCCCTGAAAAGCTTAGAAATATGGTATCTAACCAGATTCTTACTCTGGATGGCATTACCTTGGCCTCCAGTAACGCTGTGAGGAACCTTGGAGTCATTTTTGACCAGGACATGTCCTTCAACGCACATATTAAACAAATATGTAAGACTGCTTTCTTCCATTTGCGCAACATCTCTAAAATTAGAAATATCCTGTCTCAGAGTGACGCTGAAAAACTAGTTCATGCATTTATTACTTCCAGGCTGGACGACTGCAATTCATTATTATCAGGAAGTCCTAAAAACTCCCTGAAATGCCTTCAGTTAATCCAAAATGCTGCAGCAAGAGTCCTGACAGAGACTAGAAAGAGAGAGCATATTTCTCCTGTTTTGGCTTCCCTTCATTGGCTTCCTGTTAAATCCAGAATTGAATTCAAAATCCTGCTCCTCACATACAAGGTCTTAAATAATCAGGCCCCATCTTATCTTTATGACCTTGTAGTACCATATCACCCTATTAGAGCACTTCGCTCTCGCACTGCAGCCCTACTTGTTGTTCTTAGAGTATTTAACAGTAGAATGGGAGGCAGAGCCTTCAGTTTTCAGGCCCCTCTTCTGTGGAACCAGCTTCCAGTTTGGATTCAGGAGACAGACACTATCTCTACTTTTAAGATTAGGCTTAAAACTTTCCTTTTTGCTAAAGCATATAGTTAGGGCTGGACCAGGTGACCCTGAATCCTCCCTTAGTTATGCTGCAATAGACGTAGGCTGCCGGGGGATTCCCATGATGCATTGAGTTTTTTCTTTTCCAGTCACCTTTCTCACTCACTGTGTGTTAATATACTTCTCTGCATTGAATCATATCTGTTATTAATCTCTGTCTCTCTTCCACAGCATGTCTTTCATCCTCTCTTCCTTGTCTCACCCCAACCGGTCGCAGCAGATGGCCCCGCCCCTCCCTGAGCCTGGTTCTGCTGGAGGTTTCTTCCTGTTAAAAGGGAGTTTTTCCTTCCCACTGTCGTCAAAGTGCTTGCTCATAGGGGGTCATGTGATTGTTGGGTTTTTCTCTGTATCTATTATTGTACGATCTACTGTGCAATATAAAGCGCCTTGAGGTGACTGTTGTTGCGATTTGGCACTATATAAATAAAATTGAATTGAATTGAACTTCTATTCCTATTATTCTTATTATCATTATTATTATTGTTATTGCTTTTTTCTTAGCTTTTCACAGCCCTGCAGCAATAAATGAATCAGTTTGTGTATATTGCTAATTTTGCTGATTTCATCCACGACGACAAACATTAGAGCAGGTTACAGAGAAAATTCCAAAATTATTTGAAGTGCAGTCTTTCAAAGTTGTGTATAACCTGATGTTGTTGTGTTCAGGCAGGTTTTCAGGCCACTCTACCTCCCTGTCACACTGGCTACTGAGGGAGGTGTAAAGCCGAGCCGATCTACCTCTGTGCAAGCCAGTGCGCAGGTTTTCGGAGCCTGTGAACAAGCCGCATGGTGGTGATCTGCTGAAAGCTGACTCCCACACTCCCTCTGCCCCAGCCCCGGCCGCAAGGGGTGACATTCTCTCACACACAATCCAGAGACCGGTCCTCTTTCAGGACTCACACTCGGCCCAGTTACCCCCACCTTTTCATACGGTTGTGCTAGGAGAAGTACTCCAGGGATTAGCCTAGTCAGGTCTTTCAAAGGCCATTAGAGCAAATTACAGGTATCTTCTTACCAGTGCGCTGGGACAGGCCAGGTGAGGGGCGTAGAGGCCAAGCAGGAGTGCAGGGGTCAGCTTGGGACAAAAAGACAAGGCCACCCTGGGCCCCACTCTATCGGAGTGTCTCCTTGGCTCCACAAACTGGTAGACCTGCATCTATGAATGGCTCACTTGATGGGACCTCAGAGACATTGTCTCACGACTGTAACTTTAGCCTTTTTTTTCTTAGTACCCTCTACCCCCACATCTCACTCTCTCCCTGTTGAGTTTCCCATCTTTAAATTGATGTGGGCATGAGTTTGCCCAGATAAATGATCACACAAAATGACTACAAAACGCAAAATCTACATGACTTGAACCACGGTGGGTTAGTTGATACTCACCTTATCTACCGTGGTAGAAAGGATATAACCTGTATGCTGCAAACACAAATTGGTATGTGCATTACAAAAAGACCTGGCATCAGTTGAAATTGAATTTGAATAACATTAACTATTTCCACTTGAAAACTAAATTTAACTTGTAATGGCAACCACACAACCATTAATGTGTGGTCTGTCAATGTATCAGTATGCTGCAGGCGTCGTGAGACTGATTCTGTTGATAAAGTTGTAGAGATGGCCAAAGGGAGTTCCGCATCCTGCCATTTTCTCTAGACTACACACAGACACACACTCTCACCCACACATACATGCCTTTTGGCCTCTTTTGCCGGCCACACTCACATACACATACACACATATGCCTCACCCTATCCCAACCGGTGGATGACAATCTAGTGGAAGAGCTGCGGAAGTGTTTCATTAGCCAATTACCGCTGGTAGATAAAGCCTGCGTTCCCACAGTCCGCAAGGTTGGGGGGTCAAATGTGACCAATTACCCTCCATCCCCTCACAGGACAGATTAGCCTGTCTGATTTATCCCCAGACAGACTGACCCAATACTCCAAAATCACCATCCACATCTGGATACGTTGTGCATGTGTCACGGGAGGCAGCTGTATGTGTGTGCATGTGAACAATTTCACTCCTCATAAACATTGCTTCTACTCTTAATAAAACACTGGGCTCTTCTTTACCACACACTTCCGAGTCATTAGTGTGTCTAGAGGTTCTGTCAGCATGTCATCCATGGTTGTTATATCACTGAACACAAGCTTCCTTGGCCAAGCAAAGCTTTGATTGTATGTAATGGAACTTCAATCAGTTCATTAGGGACCCCCAGGATGCCGAATCAGACCCTACCAAACCCTAAATTTATAAGAGCAGATGGGGAGGCAAGCTATCCAGAAGAGGGTATACTAGAGGACGACTGGGAAGGTTTAGGTTAGTGGGGGTGGAGGCCTGCTGTAGTCAAACTGAGGGATTGGAGAGGTGAAAAAGGTTAACGAAGCCCACAGTGTGCACCACTCCTGTTCGTCTGTGCCTGTGTGGTACCAAGTGGCTGTAATCTCCGACCAGGAGGCATTCTCTTTAATCAGGGAGGGAGACCAGGGAGAGCAAACTGCCTCCAAATCATGCATCACATCCGTAACAAGCGGACGGCAGACTATCAAAGGCTTCACAGATAGTTATGAGCTGATCTGCCAGAGGTTTGTGACTCACAGCTTCTGAATTTTCCTGAACTTTAAGATACCCCAGGAGCGCAGCAGGGATGGCGGGATCCACGTTAAACTGAGGTCATCTACCCTGCTACTTAATAAATAACACTAAGCAGGTGAATTGCATCTGTGTCTTATATGGTTGGTTGTTCAGATTGGATTCAGTGGGTGTAAGCATACTCAGGGAAAGACATTGTTTTTGCTGGTTTCTACCCTCATCTTTAGGATGCTCTGGTGAAAAAAGATATATAAAGATCACTGATAGTGGAACCAACCAAGCAGCTGCAGTCACTTTCAAATAGATTTAACCTTTGAATTTGAGTGAAAAAGTTTCTTCAACAAAATAAATAAAAACCCTGAGCTAAAAATGTGTGTGCAGGCAGGTATGATAAATGCAGCTTAATTGCTTAAACTTATTCAAAAAATGCATGCATTCGATATTAATGCCAGGTTGAAGTCAGTAACAACAAATTTCCCAATTTCAATTCAAAATCTAGGAAATAAATACAATTAGAAGACCTTTTCTGTATATTTCTACATTTTTGAAGCTTAGAAATTAATTAAAGTATAAAAAACAAACATCCTGAAGTTTTTATAGTATTTTTCATTGTGAATGCACAATACTTCATAAAGGGGGAACACTTGGCTACTTATACACATCTGGCCATGAGAAGAACTGTGCACCCTGAATGTGCAACTGAATACAGTAATAATCTCCATCAAGCAAGCCTTCCTAATTTCAAAAATAGCTTCTCAGGATGGACCAGAAACTTGATCATGTTAAAAGAAAAGCAAAGTGGGAGATTAAACAGGTCCACTGAACGCTGGCCAGTGGCCAGTGCATGTTTTTGGTGCTTAACACATACTAACAACAGAAACAAATGTCTTGTCCTCTGCTGCAGCAAGTCTAATAAAATGAGAACAGTACTTACAAAGTTTAAAACCGAGAAACCTTTTTAATCTCAACAATCAATCCAAGATAACGCGAATCGTGATACATCGTTGGCTGGCATGTGTATATGGCAGTACTATATTATCAGTATTATTTTTAAATAACTGTCATTTAAATCCTACATAGTTTTTGCAGTTTTCCAGTCCAGTGCATTTGTTCAGTAGTAGGCTAAAAAATAAAGAAACCTGATTTAGTTTGGAGAGTACTGCCAGTTTTAGGTATGTGCATATGCAATTCAGGTGTGCAGTGAGTTTCCAGTGACTGAGCACCAGGACACAGAATATTCTCTGTGGCCTGAGCTTGCCCCATATTTATATTATTAAAATGAGAAGGGCATACAGGAGGTGACAAAAGGCACAAGAGTGAAATCAGACAACCTGTCAGAGCTGTCACTTGCTCCACTGGCCAAAGGGCCCTGACCTCAATCCTATCCGTTGCAGGGGAGGAAAGGTGGAAATGGATACAGCTGGAGAGAGACGGTGACAGGTAGGAAAGGCCGGCAGTCAAAAAAAGAATAGTGAAAGTATGCTTTTATCGATATGTACAGACTGACATTCATATGTATTGAGTTTCACATGCATATGGATATTTTTGCTCAGCTTTGGACAACTGCAGAACAAAAAAATAAAAAACATTGAGCTCTGAAAATTCAGCCCATTCGTCCCTGTTTTTTAAAAGTAGGTCTAAAATAACAAGGCAAGGAGAACGATGGTGCAAAGATCCAAGAGCTATAGAAAAGCGGTGTGATGCATGATGTTGACTATGCTGTTTCAGCTATAGCACTGCAATGCTTTGTACCACCTTCTGTGTTCTAATGAGGACGTGGCCTTTCAGATGAGAAAAACACCCACGTGCACGCAAGCTCGCACATGTCAGTGTGCATGCAAACACAGAAACATGCATGCGTCTGAACTGAGTACAAGGTAAGGTCTGGTTCATATTAACCATTAGGGAACGGAAACGCACATCTTTTTCAGCTTAGGGTCCACTTCATGCTCCTGCAGTGGCACACGTATAAACACAGGCACATGCGTTGGGAACGTACACGCACATTCAAGGAGCTGACATGATATTCACATCCTGCCCATGTTCATTTAGTGAAATGGCCTCAGAGATAAAAAGCAGGTATGGGTTGTTTGTAATGCAGTTCAGACAAGACTGCATGGTCTCAGGATGTTGGAATGCACAGACTGAACCAGAGTTGCTGTTTTTAGTCTCTCACATTTACATTAATTATCCTGCTACTACTTTCAGGAAACAAACTTAGAACACAATTATTCAGTCCAGCTAGTTGAATCTAATTCAGTTCAATTCAGTTTTATTTGGGCCAAATAACAACAACAACTGCCTCAATATGTGCTGTATTGTAAGTATATTGTAAGCAGAGATGGGCATGTAATCCGATTACTTTTTTCAAGTAACGAGTAAAGTGAGGGATTACTAATGCAAAAACGGTAATTAGATTACCGTTACTTTCCCGTAGGAACGCTGCGTTACTGCGTTACTAAAACCGTGATTTTTTTGCAAGAATGTCTCATGACAGTGACGTAAGCAAGTGCCATGTTCGTGGCAACAGCTGTGTGCAGATCAACAATGGATCATATATCGAGTGTGGGAGAGAGTATGAGGTGCAGCGTTTAAAGCGTGGAAGTACTGACCTTACTTTGAGTTTGATTCCGTAAAAAGTGACAAAAACATTAGCATCCGTTGTGCGTGGGAAGAAAACTTCTTTTTACAGCGAAAAAAACCCTAAACTTCCAAGCAAGCACCTAGTGCGCTATGACGTAATGGGAAACTCACAGAGAAACTGCTGTATCCTTCCACTGACCGCTGCGGGACACCTGCACCAGGGTAAACCTCCGCCTACCGTACTCCTGCTTTACAGGTAAAAATAGAGCAACAGGACCGCTAGTCTGTGACTTTATTTATTTTCTGCTGTGTTTTACTTGCATCTATTTGAAAGAGTGAGTGTAAACACACACAAAAAAATATTTTATGTGCTGGAATGTGCAGAAAATAGGATTAAATGTTAAACTAATTTATTCCAGTCAGAGAATGTTGCATATAATTAAATTTTTGCTTGATGCATAAAGTTAAAAGATTAAAACTGATAAAACAAGTTTTAAAAAGGGACTTTTCCATTTGATTACATTTTGTATGATGGATTATGCAGAAAAAGTAGAATTGGGCTGAAAGATCTATCGCTTTATCACCTATTCAGGTTGTAAATTGTGTTTTTAAAAAGTAACTAAGTAATTAATTACTTTTGAAAATAAGTAATCAGTAAAGTAACGGGATTACTTTTTTGGGGAAGTAATTAGTAATTAGTTACTGATTACTTTTTCAAGTAACTTGACCAACACTGATTGTAAGTATGGTGAAAATAGCCCTAAGGTAACCTCTTTGCCTCAGTTTTTTGAATATATCTTACATATTATTGCATTATTTTGAACCAAATATCGTTAAAATGCAGTAAAACCTTTTTGATTTTATAGATTTTTCTCCTTTAAGGTCCAATCCAGCTGCAAGTTATATTATATGCATTTCTATATTTGGTTCCAAATTTGGTAATCCCCTTAACATTCACCATCCAAAGCCAGTTTTAACAGTGCGATTTTATTTAAATAAGCATTACATTTTTAAGAGTTCTTTGCCTGACTGTAGACTTTTAGTCAGGCATAAAGTTTCTTAACATAATCTTAAATTGCCCAGAAAACATGACACAACATCATGATAAAGAATGTTGACTTATTAATGTTGACTTTCTAATAACTTTTAGCACTGATGTAACTGCGATTAGCCCGTAGTAGACGCAAGGTGTGTGATTGTCATTCTGCAGTCGTACACAAAATCACACACGTTATGACTTAATTGCCTAACAGCATGTCAATATTTTGCCACACAGGCTGATAGGCAGGCTTTGGTTGATCTGTTTATGTTTGTGAGAGAGATTAAAATCTGCACGCGCTAGAGCTTCCACGTGTTCTTGTAACTTATATGGTAGAGAAGCCCCAGATTCACCTGAAAGTCACCTCAGAGAATAGCCTCTGGTTTTATAGCCTCCTATTGCGCTCTCTTATGATAAAACCTTACAGAGAGGCATATGTGCTTTAAGGGTAACAGGTGCATTGCATTCCTAGTGCAATTCTTCCAGTAATTTTAGGTTAAATTCAAACACCTTTAAACTCTTGTAGCTGTAGTCAGTCAGCCATGACTGTATTTAGGGATGCCAAGTTGTTTCTTTTCCCCCCCCATCTACAGCAGGGGTTCTCTTTCAGCTTCTTTATTCCTGGGCCAGTGGTTAAACGCCGTCCAAGACATGATGTCTGGCTCAGTTCAAGCGGCGAGGTGAGAGGCTTTATTGGAAGGGTCAAAATGTCTTGGTCTATCTAAGGTTGAGGCAAGACCGCTTTCCTCTGTCTCAGTGGGCTGATTACGTCAGTGCACGTGTGTGTGCATGTGTACGATTCGAGATGTAAGTGGCAGCTGCTCCTTCATGAATATTTCCTTTGGTGAATGATTTCAAACATGTGGTGCTGCATGAGTAAGGCTAGCTAGTCGTCTGTTCCCAGCTGATTTCATTAATATGTTTTACACCTTCCACAAAAAGCTCTTACTGTAATAAGAGCACTAATGTGCTCACATTGAGGAAAAGGCCATATTTTTCACTCTAAAAATGAAGAGCTTGGCTGTGAACATGTTCAGATTTGCGTTGCTCTACTGGCAATAATTGTTGCTCGTTACACTGATGTTTAAAGCACCTAAATCATAGTGTAGCTTTTGGAAAGCAACAAGTCTCCTTATGCGAAGGGGATGAAAAGTAATGCAAAAACTACTCATCCTCCATGGCCCAATTAATATTTATAGAATAGGTAGTCTTGGTCTACTATGGACCTTAATACTTTTCTGGTAAAACCATTTGGATATTGATGTATTTCTATCTTGCTATCAAGTCATTCTCTGCTTTTTACAAACTTAAGGAGCACGTCTTCAGTCAATGGTGTCAAGGTTCAAGCTGTTGGTTGCTGGAACTGTGAAGTCTTCCCTTTTGTGTTACCTTCACACCCACAGGATGTCCATAGCTGTGCGATGTTATAAAGGACTCGGTTGTCAGTGCCAAAGTCAGACTCTATAAACCTGCTGATGAACCCCGTAAACCCCAGAGAGGAGCTGGAGCCAGACTACTAAAGGTTGTTAGCTACTAATTGCTACATTTCTAGGGCCCATTCAAGACATCAAACCCATGTGGCAGAAACCAGGGATGCTCTGCTAATTAGCCTGACACTGACACTCTTGTCCTCCAATGTTCCCAGGACAGTGATAGTCTGTAAATTTGTATGAAGGATTTTAACATGCCTGTTAAACATAAACGTGTATCTGTGATGTTTTATGTGGGGGTTTTTTGTCTCTTAATAACACAAACCACAATTTAAGTACTGATTTCATTTTTTTTTCTCAGACAAGCTGTGGCCGTGCCTTTACAGTGAAGACTGGGGGGTTAATGCATGATTCGTGGGATTTTACCCTCCTATTGGCATCCAAAATGTCCACGAATCCCTTCTCAGTTGAGACAACCCAGAGGAAACCTTAATGCCTAATGAGCAACGGGAAGCGCTCCAGCACTCTTCTAGCCTTTAATTTCCACCTCAATACTAAGCAGAGCACGCCCCAGCCCTTCTCCTAGCCTCATTAACATGTGTATTCTTCCAATTCAAAACACCAAAGTACTTCCTTCAGCCAGGTGCTTCCCCCTTTGGCCCCTCCAGCCTTGGTGCTGTTGATCCAGTCACACATCCCCGTCTGAGCTATAGCAGAATTAATGGTGAGTCATGGTGAGGTTAAAAAAAAGGCCAGGGTAGAATAACCCTCTTTCCACCTTTAAAATGGCAGACAGCACAGAACAGACATTTTGTAAAATCTGTTGTTTAGTGACATTGTCCCCAAAGTAAAACGTGGGTCGATGATGAACATTGGTATTTTTAAATTGCCTGATGCTTTGTTTTGCCATTGCTTTAAAGCGCTATGCATGCGTAGTCAACTAGGGCTTTAGTATGTCACAAATGAGTAGCAGTATAGCACATGACTATATACAAGTGAGACTTAAACAATTAAAATTTGTGTATGTGAAAATATCTGTGCTAAGACGTGCATGACAATGTAAATAAAAACAAATGTTGTTTCACAAACTACTTCTCTGTAAAATGCAATAAATTGAGTTTTACAGTTAAAAAATAAAGATAAATTTTTTTTTGCTCCTACTCCACATCCTTTTTTGACATTGTCCATCTTAAAAAAACAAAAAAACAAAAATATTGTCTTTGCAATACTGTCCGCCACACTTGTCTTGTCCTTTTATGATTTTAAAATTCAAGTCAGTCTCTCTTTTGTGAGTGACAGTTTCCCCTGTGTATGAAAACTTTTAATAATTTCCACAACATATTTCAGTTGGGTGGAAGGTTTTCACCCCATGGTTTTGCTCCAAGTCAAATACACCCATGAACTTGGAAAACTTTCACATCAAACAGTAACATGTTGCACACCAAGGGAAATTTAGTAAATACATCACACCCCGGCTGCGAGAGCTGAGAGGCTATAGAGGCAAAATTAAGCTAGTCTGGCCACAGTGACTTTTTGCAGTTGTAGCGGTGTCACTTTATGAACTGGCTGATGCTACTGGAGGCCGACCAAGTGTTTGATGATTGTAGCCACACACATTTAGTCCATCTATTTAAAATATGAGGAAAAAATTAAAACATGCAATAAAATATACACAGGGTGGCTTGCCAAAAAAGATTTTGTAAATAGATCACAGACTTGACAATTACAATTACAAGTAGCCTTCATTTGTTAATTAAACTGGACTTTAATAATTACATATGCTGTATTAATACACTAGGCGCCTATAACTATTGTAATTGATCACAAACCAGTTGCCGGGTGTGTCTGCGCAGCTGTTGTGCTTCAGGACAGTCTAATTAGCAGGCTACGATCAGTAGCCCATGACAGGATATGATGTGTACCTGCCTCTGAAGCTTTTGTAAACACTTGGGTGTGTTTTTCCCTCTAGATCATTTTCTGCTTTACCATAGTTCAAAAGAAAAACATGTTGTCACCCTCCCTTCTGGTCTCTCAAAGGACTGCACTTTGACTCTTCGTGCGGCTGTTTCAAGTTATTTTTAGTAACACTTATAATCTTTTTTTATTATATGTGGAACTATAATTGGAGCATGTAGGTTGACAGGATGTACTCAGATCATAGCAAGATAATTTATCTTGATTTGTCTCTAGTTTGATTAACAAATATAGCCGATAATTTACAACTTCCCTGACTGAAAAAAAAAAAAAAAACTTGAGGAAATTTTGTGGATGGAGTCTACTGTTTTTGTTTTAGTGTGATTTTTCTGTGTATTTCCACACTCATACTCACATGAAATAATTCTTTTTGATTTTGATTTTATTTTTTTGGGGGGGGGGGGGCTCATAACTGATATATATTCAGGCTGTTTAGTCTGCTTCTACATAGTCGTACAAAAAGAGAATTAAAACTGTCCTTCAACTACAAGGCTGTTTTAATGACTTGATAATTGACTTTAGGCTCTTTATGTCACACTCATAAGTCGTTCATCATGAATTAAAACTGAAGACTGTAAAATAAAAACAGGTTTATTTGCCACATACGTGTTTTGTATTCTTTATCTCCCTTCAGCCCCGTCCAGCTGTCTCATCCTTTAAATCCTCGAGCCCTTTAAGTTTGCATGTCTCCCACTTGCCCCTTCCCTCAGCTGTTCCATGCCCCTACTCCACTGGGATTGATACAATATTTTCCAGCCTCAATTAGCAGCGAGTCTGTTGACTAATTCCAACTGTTTTTGCACCTGAGAGTTGTGAGCTGGGGCTGGAAAAACTGAGGTTGGTGAGGCGGAGGTGAGGGACGGTGCTTGGGTGTAGCAGGCAAAGCTGTCGGGGCAGCAGAGCTGTGTCGACAAGAGTGTAAGGGCAAACCAGAGGACAGAGTGCGGAGCAGGTGGAGGATGGGGCTAAGACTAGCACTAGGAAACGCTATAGGTTACACAAGTATATTAAAGGCAGAATTAGTACTGGGTCTCTCGGTATTGGTCTCTGTAAGGATCTATGTGTTTTTGCAAGTAGATTCCCACAAGCTACATCATATATATTACACTATTTTTAAATCAGATGGAAAAAATATATCTCAATTTATTAGAAATCTTAAAAAAAGATTACTAATGCATTGTCTTTCATGTCTAGTACCTGATTTACGTCATTTACCATGTATAACTTTCTACTTGTTCTGCCTCCAGTCTATAGCATAGTGAAATTCTCTTGCTCAGGACACTTACAGTTTAATTTCAAGGTCTCTGCAAGAGTAACAGTGCTCTTAAACAGAAAAGGAGATCTCAAAATGGTCTTAAACCAGATCTGTCCCAGTGTGAGTTGCAACCACAGGCTGACCACAAGGTTCATTTTGTTAAATCTAAGGCAAAGCCTACATGACCGCTGGTTTGGCACGGTGCTCGGCTCAGGGTGCAGAACACACCCTCATTCTGTGTGAGTGCCGAAAGAACCGTTCTTTCCACCAAAGGAAATGAGAGGATGATGGCTAAAGTGTATGAGGACATTACATCTAAGGGGACTGTACTTTTTCATTAATGGCTACTACAGCCTCCTAAGAGTAAATGACCCAATTGGCAAAAAGTAAAAAAGCATACATTTCACAATCAATTTTGCTGTTTTAAGACATTTTAAATGTCAATTTCTTCTTTTTGCCAAATGTCTTTCAGTCCTTCGGCATGACTTCTGTCAAACTGTCAAATACAAGCAAAGTTTGGGAGTAGTATTTTGTTATGGTAGCTGACATTTATTACCACTAATGTGAAAGAATAATGTCCCAACTTGGATATGCCCACGGGTCCAAATTTAACACAGTAATAATTCATCTCAATTTGAATTTATACCAGTGTGTGTGGCTTTTAAAGGTTCTGCCAGGTGACTAATCCCGACAGGTTAACAAATGTCATCCAGTCTGCCGCTTGGAGATCACTGAAATGGTGGCAACAGACTGACTGGCTTGTTAGCTGGACGCAGCAGCTGTTCTCCCCCAGTAGCTGTATGGAAAAACTCTGACTCACCCCCTTGTATAAAAAGGCATTAAGAACCAAACACATAAATATTACAGTCAAAGGCAAAAATGTCTCTAAGAGCTGTCCAATAAGTCAGTCAGCCAGTGACTAATGGAGAGGAAGGTCAGATCATGACCAGAATCAGTTCATCTGACCTGGTCAAGTAATGGTGGTTAAGAAACCATCACTGCATGAACAAGGTTTTCTCAAGTGTCCACAAAGCATAGATTGTCCGACAGATTACAAACTGAACGACACAAATCTGTCTGAATATGCCCGTCCAGTTGAGTTTATCTTGTTTAACTTGTCAGACATAATGTGGGTTTCGGGGCAAAGCCACACTGCTAGAGAATTTTACATGAAATTCCTACTTGCATGCACACCCACAGAAAGCCATATAAAATCACAATAAAGCGCTTTGAGTGCTCAGATAGAGTAGAAAAGCGCTATATAAGGACCAGTCCATTTACCATTTACCAACAGAGCAGATGAACTGTGAAGATTACAAATTGGTCTGTGTTGGAAAAAAGTGTTTCAGAAATGTGTTTCAGTATGACTGATGCATTTTCACCACAGTTTTGACAGGTTAATTCCCAGTGAAAGGGAAACTTTTTTTTTTCCAAGACCACTTTGTCTTTCCTCAGTGCCTGCTGTCCCACGAGGGGTCTAAACCATCTCTAGGTTATTCCCTTCCTACCTAGCAACGCTTCCGCCCTGCTCTAAACAACGCAACACAAATTGCTCAGCAGTGATATGACTAAGGGATATCCCCATAAACAGCTGTAAAAGTGAACAGATAAGAAAGTTCAGCCATAAAAATAAATCCGAAAACGTCACAGGGCATCCTCCCTCTGACACAAATTTCAGATATGCAACTTTTTCTCACTTTACTTACTGTCAGCGTAGTTTTTACGTCGAGTGCCGTCCACCTTGCCGGTTTTGTCAATGCAGAGGAAGAACTTGTTGGCAGAGTAAAGTCGCCGAAGTCGGACGTCACCCTCTAAGTGATTATAACTGCGCGTGTGCCTTTCCAGTGTCCATGAACAGTTGATTCCGCTTGCGAGCACCTGAAGGGGTTCATGCCCTACTCGAGGAGGACAGGCCCCCGTGACAGTACCAGCGGTGACCAAGAGCACGGTGAAGCATGCCAGGCAGAGTGAGGCTGCACTAGGCAGGGGGAAATGTGGACCGGCAGAGGCTGCAGTTGTAGCGGTGGTGCTGAGGGCAGCTTCAGGACAGAAATTAACTGCGGACGCCGTCCATCTGCACATGGTGGGTCAGACTCCCAAGGTGCACCTTGTGCAAGCTGTAGGCATGCTGATGATCAGGAGAAGTCCCTGTGGAGGGAGAGAAGGAAGGGAAGCGGCACTTACAGCAAATCCTCTGGATGTCACAGCCAGTCTCCACTTTGAGCTGAAAGCGGGCCTTCCTTCCTACAGAATCAGTTTTGCCAGAGTTCCTCCAGTTGTCATCTTCAGTTGTGTTTTTTTTATTCTTTTTTTCTCCTCCTTTAACAAAGTGTCGCAATTTAACAAATCCAGTTTTTTGAAGTTCCTCCTTGATGCTGCTCCTTGCTTGTTTGTCGTCTCTTCCTTTGACTGAAGTCTTCTTCACTGGTCCATAATTAAAGTCCTGGGCTCTATGAGGATTCACATACGTGTGTTTGAATGAGTGAGTGTAAATGTACAAGTGTGTTTCTGTGCCAGTTTAAGCATGTGTGCGTGCACCTTGCAATGCTCTGCTGTTTCCAGCTGGGTAGGAACAAGTTGCCTGTCTGAATTGCTGACCCGTGGCAGAGAAAGAGTTGACTACTTCTAGTGTGTGTGTGTGTGTGTGTGTGTGTGTGTGTGTGTGTGCGTGTGTGTATGTGATACTGAGAGAGAAAGAGTGAGTGAGAAAGAGAGGGAGTGAGTATGGGAGGTGTTTGTGACAGAGAGAGGCAGCGAGAGTGTGTCTGTGTGTGTCAGAGTCTGCGAGCACAGGGCAGCGAAGCAGTGAGGCAAGCGAAGCCACGCTCTGCTGTGTGCAGTCAGTCAGTCCTCTCTTCTGTGAAGGCAGCGGCTCAGTTGTCCTGCATTTTATCCTGGGCAGGGCCAGGAGAAGGGTGGGGGGATGGGGCCACTGCACTCATTCATAACCATTTCAAACAAATGAGAAGCCTTACATCAAACACCATCCTCATTTTAATCTCTTACAGAAAACTTTGCTCTGTGAGAAATAGGTAGTTTGCCTTTAAACTTGAGGATTTTTTCTGCTTTTTGTGGTTACAGACACCTGGAGAGGTTCAAACTGTCTTTCAAGATGTGAACGGTGAGAGTCAAATCAGCTCGATTGCTGTCCAGTTAAACCTTTTTTGACACTTTCACTCTGCACATGGGGCAAATTAAGGGAGCCTTCCCCCCTTTTTTTAATGGTTGCTGGTTTGAATCATCAAGCAGTCAGAAACACAGAGCAGGTTGTGAGTGTTGGTAGACCTAGTCCAGATGAAGTCTGAGAGTCTTTCTGATCACCTTTGTTAATATTTCAATGGAACGGCGTCTCTGATCTTTACCATTTAATTTGGCAGAGCAGGATGGAAATGAAGAACACCTTTTTTTTGTGAGTTCACCCACTTGTCTGTTTTTAGAGGCTGTGTAATAAGCCTGATTAGATCAAGGTAAACGAGCACAGTCAATGCGTTATTTTATTAAAATTTTTAACAATATAAAGAAAACTAACAAAAACCTCTTGAATAGTTTTGAAATTTATGGAAAATTTTGTCATTTTGGTAAAAAGATTCACTTCCTTTCTTCTTTTCTTTAATCTTTATGGTGAATATAACATAGAGCCAGCAGCCAGGAACAACTAATGCGATTCAAAAGTATGCGTAAGAGCGTAGAACACAAGATGAAAAAAATTACCAATTAGCTTTGCCACTCATCTCCTTTTCTTTATTTGGGTCCTCGTTTCAATTAGCACCCTGACCTGAGGCCACACTTGTCCAGTGCTGGAGGTGTTTCCGAGGGCTTCACGTTCACAAGTGGGACAGTCACTTCACACTCTGTGGGCTTTTTGACTGCCGCTAGAGACTTGAGCCCTTTTTGTATGGCCACAGTTTGCCCCAGCTTTCAGGGTTTCATATTAGGTCATAGTACCTGGTACTGACCAGGTACTAAAATAGTAAACCGACATTTTTGAAACCCAGTAATGAGGGAAATGTCTACAAAAAACAATGTTGTGGTCCCCGAGTCTGACAAGAAGCCACAGACCGAGCAGCAGGTATATCATTGCCTGGATGTCCACCTTTGTTGTAGCGTTCTGTCACATACTAATTACGCTCAACTTTTAATCCCAGATCGCTCAAACCATTCCTATACATGCCATTGTGATCTTGAACTTGGTGCCTGCCAGCCTCCATGTAAAGACTAGTTTCAGCATAAATCTAAAAACGTTGCTTCCATTTCTCTTCAGCTTATCAGAATTTAAAGGAGCTTTAAACGAGCTTATCAGCATCACTTAAAATAGTAAGAGGAACATGCAGACGAAGAGAAGCATCTCTCCATCTATTTTTGTCCGCTTATCCAATTCAGGGTCGTGATTGGGCTAGAGCCTATCCCAGCTGCCATATGGAGAGAGCCAGGGTACATCCTGAAGAGGTCTATCACAAGGCTAAAACCAGTCACTCTCCCATTCACACCTACAGACAATTTAGAAACACCAGCCAACCTAACATTCTGTCTTTGCCCGGTCGGAAGAAGGTCTTTGTTATGAAATTGACGTAAGGTCTTTGCTTCATCATGAACAAAAGCCCCCTTTTTTTTCCCTTTGCTGAATTCCCTCTGCTTACTATTCTTGGACAAAGGAAGCTCCCAGGTTGCTGCACATGTTATTTACTCTAAGCTCTTCATTGGCCTCAACATGTACTTTTACAATATTTCACTAATGATGCTCAAAACAACGTCAGACACTCCCAAAATGTGCAATACAATTTTTTTTAAAGTATTTTAGTCAAGAAGAGAAGCCCACTTAAAGTAAAGAATAATTAAATACAAATAATTATGTTTGTGTCACTGCCAAAACACAACAATACAAAGACATAAAGCCATGGACAGCAAAATGGGCAAAAAGAGTCCCAAGGAAGTCCCAGTTGTCCTTCCTATTCTGAAATTTCCTGTAATTAAAATCATACAATCATTCCAATGTAGAGCAGAACTTGTCAAAAATCTGAGCGCCTCCTGAGGTCAACAACAAAGCTCAGTCATCATGTGAAAATCAGATGTGGCAGCAGATTGCTTTGTGGCGTCTTAGAAGTACATTTTTGGAGTCTGAGCTCAGTGCCAGAGCACACACACAAGCATAACGTGTCTCTTTGTTTTAATATCTTAGCATGCAATGTCTTGATGTTTTATAGTGTGAATGTTTGATGTCAAAAACTACAGCAATTTGTGATTCACAATTATAACAGATAAGAATTGATTAAATTTCCATTTAAGCTAGTTTTGTTCAGAGTCTAGTTTATGTTTTCAATTTGTAATCCAGTCAGCATGTAGGGATGCATAATTTCTAATTTTATAGAGCAGAAACGAGCACAAGTGGAGCTTTGAAAAAATGCGGGACTGGTGCTAATGGCTTTTTGAGGCTATAGTAGTAGTTCTTAGACCTTTGCTCTAAGCATCATTGCACGAGCATGCTATCATTTCCAAATACAGACCCTGCATAAAGGAATACCATTAATTAGACATTTAAGAAGCAGTGGAAAAAATTACAATTTTAATGATGGCAGTAGCAGAAAGGTTAAAGAATTGATCTCAATTCATACTAATGTGTGTGGGCAAGAATATCTGAGCAGAATATGATGGCAATCCATCCGGTAGTGGTTGAGAACACCACAAATGCCATGCCTGGAAAGGGGAAATATCAGGTGACTGAGAAAGTCAGTGAGATGTGCCCCCTGGGGACCATGTATCTCTGCACAAAATGTCAACGTATTCCATCTAATAGTGCTTGAGGTTGTTGTTTTTTTTGTTTTGTTTTTTCAAAAAAACATGGTAGAAAGACCAACCGTAAGACTAGCAATGTCATCCAAAGAGTAATGGCTAAAAAGATCCTGGATTAGTTTCCCCCTTAACGGAGTTGAGCCATGCAGCGTGGGTGTGCCATGAACTGAAAACAGTGAGAGCCGGCACCCATGGAGGATGTTCCCAAGTAGAGGAACCTAATCTCTCCCAGCAGGGATCCAAGCGGCTCTGTAAGTGTATGAATAGAGATAATATCTCTATAATGAGGCCTGTTTTGTACCATCAAAGTCTTCAAAAGGGTCTGAAATATGACCCCCTTCCTAGAACTGACAAACCCTCAGTAATAGCTCCCTATTATTAATTGTTTTGCCTTCCTGCTAAATCCTTGTCTCGCTCTTTCTCCTGTAGCTACTTACCCTTGAAATAGTGCTTTTAAGCAGCCTCACATTGTGCTAGTTTAAAACTTTGGTGTGTTTGTTATCGTTGTTTTAGATAAGAATCGTCACAGATAAAATACCTTGCTTCCTCTTATTCCAAAGCATAAAATATTAAAACACTCACCTAAGGAAGTTGTATCATACATGTCACTCAGTGGCAGTAATTGCTTATCATTTCAGAGCGTCCAAGAGTTGTTGTTCTAGAGCTAGCACAGGTGTGCTCGCTATCTGTGAGATGTAGCTGGCTGACAAATGTACGGATGCTGTCCACTGAGGACATTTGCATGTCCTGCTTCGTGACTACTGTCTATTGTCAGCAATGTTAAGATAACTGGATTGTATATCTGATGGTGTCAAAAGTTCTGAGAGATGCAGACTCACAGTTCTTCACAAGTTGTTGTTAGGAATGATTAAACCTCTGTAGACAGATAATCTGATCTATCAGAGGCATATAAAAAAAGACACAGATGAAATAAAATCTTGATATGGAGATTGGCCCAACACCATGGTTCTCCTAAATTATTCCAAAAAGATAAACATGTAAATGCGTGGCACGAAACGTGACAGGACATTTTAACGTCTTCACATCTCAGTCGATCTTAAGATGGACGAGTGTGGAAAATCTGTAAGAGTAGTGTGAGTACATCAGTCCATTAAAAGCCCTTAAATAAGACCACAAGATTCTTCTGAGGTCAGTCTCCCTGTAATGGACATTAATGGATATGGGATGAGCAGTTTTTGTAATGTATGGTCTTGGAGTAGAATATATATTTTAAAAAATGAATTCCGAGGTTCATGTATGGAAGTTCTATAGAGAAGCTGGGTGAAGAAGCCTGCTTTCCACACACAAGCTACCACATTTTTACAATGTAAGTGATGTAGAGTGCACACCAAGGAGAGGTTAACAAGCACACACAAAAACATGCCAAAGGCATTTAGCAATACACACATCTCTCCATCAAGTTTCCCTAACCAGGTGAAGCAGTTTCAAAAACCGCCGTCTTCAATGTGTTAAACAAATAGGGAGCCCCTACAAAGGTGTGCAAAAGAATCCACATGATCAAAGTGTATGAGAATGGCAGCCTTGTCCTGGCCTGGCCATTATCAGGCCCCATGAATGCCTGTCTTCTCCTCTTTTGTCGGTCGGGGCATTGACAGTCACTCACCCGGCAATGACTGTCACACCAGTGCAAAGAGCCAGCCGCCGACAGGGGCCAAACCACATCAAACGAGGCTGTCAAGGGGCCCTGCTCGTGAACCGTTGCAACAAACACCTCCTGATCCTCACCTACAGCTCAGTAGCAGACACCCACCGCTGTGCTCTCAGCCGCTGCCTCCACTGAGAAAAGATGTACTGCCCGGACCTCATTTCCCTCTTTGGCCCCCCTCCCTTCTCTCTTTCTCTCTGTCAAGTAGTGCTTGTGTTAACCTGCAGCCTGCCGAGACACAAAGAGCTGCTAAAGTGTTTAAGAATGCTTTATGGACGCATGACAAGGGGAGGCTGACACTGCTGGGGGTCAGAAAGTATACAGGATGTGAATGAAATAAATTCAGTTTTACTTTCAATTTGAAGTTGTGTCACACTTAATTTAAAATATATGAAAGTTGAACTTCAAAAGCTGTCTAGAAAAAGAAGACAATAATTTCCAACAGGCCATAACGAGTACTCTGGGCTTAGACAGCAGGAGAGCATGTTACGTGTTTCACTACGAGCCTCAGATTACTTCACTGGCAATAAAGGTAAGATAGAATGCAATATTTCCTGGAAGTTTAGATCAAGTAACTGCCAGAATAACTGCAGGAGTGTAAATACTGTACTACTGTACTTTAAAAGTCATACTCACCTGACTGAATTTGATGGCATTCAGTGTAGAAGCTTTAAGTTCCTTAAAGAGAACGTTAAACCAAATGTGCATTTTAATTAACATTTACACAATAAAAGATCTTGTGCAAATTTGTTACATTACCCGCTTAATATTCAGTATTTAGATCTGCACACAGATGACTGATACTACAATAATGAAAATCCAAGAAATCCAAGCAGATTTTAGTATATATAACTAGTACATAGAGAATTCGGCCACATTACTGCTTATTACTCAATAATCGTGTAAGACAGTCATTTTCACCTTTGCCACCAATTTGACTTCAGGCCCCATCTTGAATGGCTGTGGTGAGACTGCCACCTACAGGCCAAACGTAATTCATCTTTTAGTACACCACACTGTGCAGCAGATAAATATTTCACCGATGCTGCTGAAAACACAGAAAATTAAGTAGTTAAAAATTTTTAGTGTCATATAAATGACATTTTTTAAACATTTTCTCTGATGGTAAAACTTACATAACCAAATTAGTGAAAATCGAACGAAAATTTTGGACTCTCTTAAAATTTCTCAGCAAAAGTCATAGACCTTCCTCAAATGTGTGTTAGTGTAACAGAACCACTACAAAGGCAGGTTTTTGGGAGTTGGAATTCCTATATTTCTGAAGGTCTTTTGCAAAACACTGCTGCTGTTCATGCAAGCCGACATACTGTATTTCTGGGATTTCCACATTAACACACACAGAGGTAGCACCATCCCATTGAAGTGGCAGATGTCGGTATCTCTCCCAACACACATCTGGTAGTGGTTGTGAGGTTCTCGGGAAGTACCGAAGTGTCCTCCCGGAGCAACATGTGTTTGAGAGGAGGAGGATGGTCAGTCAGCTAGATGCTGGGATCTTGACTTGCTTTAGATTATGGACAACTGCAGCCAAAAGCTTTTAAGATATTTCTTGTTCAATAGCGAACAGTCTCTCTTATATACAAGCCAGTGGTTTGAGATGCACAGTCCAAAAGTAAAGTTCTACGGCCTGACCTTGCTGCTATCTTGTACATGTATACCAACATGCCAGAAAAGTCACTCCTTTATGTTGACTGTAGGCAGTGTACATTTATCTTTGTATGGGCCTCTTTGCTCCACTGTTTGACAGTCAAAAGAGTCATGATATCAGAACTCAACCGGCTAGCACTATGAAAAGTCCATCTATTAATCGTTAAACAGAAAGAAAAAAGTATAAATTTGAATAAAATTTTAAAATTCTAAAATATTCAAGGGAGAAATAAATGAATACACATCACTTGGGAAGAAGTTGTTGTTGTCTAATTAGTGTTGGTCATTCAAATACGTTAAACAACAACGCTTAACTCGATTAGTCTGCACTCGACTCATCGAGCCTTTAACATCGAATATCGCTCCTTGCGATTAGCTTGGTCTCATTTAAGATGGCTGCCTAGTGTTCTGAAGTAACGCGGTTATTACATGTCAACATGTCTCTTCTTAGAGTTTGTGCCTTTGCCAAACTTCTGAGTCGTCGGAGCGTAATTGAAAAATGCGCTGTCCGCGTGTCTTTTGCGGACTGCTGTCAGCTGTGTGCGTCGGTGAGAGGTGGCACAGTTAGATGGATATCAGGTGAGAAAACAACAGTGTAACTGCAATGTGAGGGGCACATTTGGCGACTTTCTTTTGGGACTCTTTGTTGTATATCATTGCCTTTGTATGCTGACTGAACGCAGGGATTCCCTGTCGGATTTCGTGTTAGTAATTCAGATACTGCTGGTGATGCGTGGGCTCAGTCGGAAGCTTGGCGGTGCTTTGCTCTCCTCGTCCTTGAGGAAAACGTTGAACCTACTCCTCTGTGCAGTAATGGTAAAACTAAAGTAAACTAAATTTTAAGGTTTCACATATCAGGATATAATTATAAAGCATTTGATCCGTACCAGGTTTTAAAATGAGGTAAATGAAAGTTGAAATGAGGCGCAACACATGACACACCACACGTGTCATTATTTATTTAACAGAAATCGAGCCAAAAGCAGCTTGTAGAACCTCTATTAGCAGCAGTAACTTGAAGCAATGTTTTTTATCCGACTTTATCAGCCTGTCACATCGTTGTAGAAGAATACTGCCCCCCTGTTCTTTGCAGCATTGCTTCAGTTCATTTGTGCTTTAAGATTTAGCATGCCATCTGAACAATCTAGGGTCTGAGATAGAGCTCTTTGGGTTTGTTTTTTTTTGTAATTTCTCTGAGAATTGCAGAGAGTGGAGTAGGATCAGTTCCTTTTAAGATCATTGCTGATTTCTCTCCTCATTGTCTTGGTGTCAGCACACACCTGACAGCCAAAACCTCTGTTTTCATAGAGGTGCTCACACTTGCTCATGATCAGTTAATAAGATGCATTTAATTAATAGCAGGTGGCTGCTAGTTACCTTTTTAAATCCAATGGAAGCAAAGGTGTACGTAGATTTTCAACACACTGCTTCTGCATCTTGGCTTAGTTTCTGATAAATAAATAATGACACAGCATTTGTGGCATTTGTTGTTGTTCATATGAGATTGTGTGTGCCTAATTGTAAGAGCTGGTAAGTGTCAGATGATTATTTATTACATCCTGATATGTAAAACATAGAACTGAAAAAGCAAATACTTTCTTTATACCGTGATTGCATGTGGAGGTAAAATACAGCCCGGGGTCAATTCAATTCAATATTGCCAGGATTTTTGACGTTTTGACACGAGGGAATGGGGGCTGGTGGGAAGGTGGCGGGTTGGGGTATGACAAATTTCAACTTTAATCTCCTTCAGATTATCCCTTTAGCTAATTGGTCCGATCGGCTCTGCCATCCTGGCGGTGTGGCTCGGACGACTGTTTATGAAGGAGTTTCACCACTGGGACAGCTTCTCTCGGACTGACTCCTGTGAACCATGGTGCATAGAGAGCACTGGTAACACGGTTACTTTGCTGACATTACGCAACTGGCGATATCAGAATCAGAATACTTTATTAATCCCGAAGGAAATTAGGGTTACAGCAGGCAGCATGCTAATGGCGCACTTACAAAGGAACCTTCTGACCAACTTTACACAAACATCACATTGGGGAGACATGTCAGAAAGGTAGGCTGATAGGAAAAAAACAACGAAAATACATAACATGAGGTAAGAGGAGGAGAAAAAAAACTCCACTCAGACTGAGCTCCTAGTGGGAGAACAGTTTGATAACAGAAAAAACACCTCAGCACAAAAAGCACATGACTATCAATACACCATAGAAACACAAGACGAGTAACAGGGGCGGGTAAAGGGTGAGAGAGAGCCGGTGTAGACAGTACATCCGGTCCTGCAGCATGTCTGCGCTGGTCCAGTTGACTGCCATCTTCCCCGGTAGGGCACAAGCATCGAAGGCGTTTGGAAAGGGAGGGGGGATCAGTGTGTGCATATCAGTGTATGTATGTGTGTGTGTGTGTGTGTCCAGAGTTCAGCTGAGACAGTGTCCTTCGCCCCGCCAGGCTAAGTAAACAGTCTTCCAGCCAACCCAGGTGGCCTTGCATGGAATGGGGGGAACAGTCTAAACACAGTTGTTATCAGGGTGTTTTGTTCAGCTCCTGCCTTGAGGCCGCAGCTGGCGCCAAAGGGGTCTCCGCATGAAGTGATGGTGGTTTTTACTTTAGTGTGAACAACTCATATGAATTTCAAAGCTGTTCTAACAGTCCAACACTGGTCTCTCAATCTCCCTTTGGAGAGCCGTGAGCTTTCTATGATGTTATCCAAACTTACGTTCCGTGATGTTGTCGTTCTTTTTGCTCAAAGAGCAGGTTCTGAGAACTCACGACCGCAGTGCACTTCCCCAAGATGTGATCGAATTTGCGCTCAAAGGTGTTGTTCGAGCTAGCCCCTCCAGATGTAATCCAGTTTTTCACTCAGAGGTCTTGTTCTGAGTATTCACGGCAGCTGTGCGTTCTCCAAGATCTTCTCCGTGCTGCACTCAATGAGCCCATTTTTAGAAACTCACGCCTCGTCCCATCATTTCAATCCCAGCGGGCAGCCTTGTGGGGGTTTGAACAGCCGGTTCCGCTTCCTTAATTCTTCAATAAGTCAGGGCCAAGCCAGCTCCGATCAGCAAGAACCCTGTTACCATGGTTCCGAATAGGTAGATATCTTCAGCAGTCAGGCTCACCCGAGCCCAGACTTCTCGTTGAGAAGGGGTGTCAATTGCATTCAGAGACCAGTTGATCAAATCCAAATCCATAATTCCTCTTTTAGGTTTTAGAGAACAGACTGTGAGAGAAAAGTAATACAAAAAAACCCACGAGACTAGACAAGGACATAAGAGGCTAAGCAGGGAAGCTAAGGGAGAGGAGGAGAGAAGAAAAAAAAATGCAGCTTTTCTGACTCAGGCGGTGTCTATGGGCACTGTGCAGTCGGCATGTGGTCATTACCTATCCAGGCCTGTTTGGTTCGGAGGGTGTTCACGAAGGGCAAACTGTGAGAGGTCTCTGAAGCAGCACTCTCCAGCAATTGCACATAAATTATCTGGGGCCTCTCGCTTTTGGGCTTCTCCAAAAGCGAGAGGCCCAAATCACGTTCTTGTGAGGACAGACAATGTCATACCAGCCATGCCATACCAATACCAGCGTTTTATTTTCATGGGCAGGGCCTATAAGGGCACATCTATCACTAAGCAGCGGCTCTCACAATGGATTGTGTAGGTGATTGCTCTTGGGTAGGTTTAGGGCAGCAGGCACCAGAGGGCCTGGAGGCTCACTCCACTTGTGGTCTGGCAGCGTTTGGGGCCCTTTTCAGAGAGGTGTCAATTCAGAACATATGAGCAGCAGCAAGCTGGTCTTCACCTCTCACATCTTTCCGGTTTTACAGGCTTGATGTTTCCAGTGTAGCCTAAATTGAATTGAGTCCGTGTGTGAGTGGCCTAAGTGATGGCGGTTACTCAGACCATGGCTCAGATTAGTGAGGTGGGTGGGCAGGGGTGAGATGTGAGATAAATGCTTCTGAGGAATACGCAGGAAGGCACATTCCATAGTTAGACATCTCACTGATGCTGCTCTGAGAACCAGGGTTACACAAGTAACCTAAATGTTTGCATTGTAGTTGTCTGTATCTTTAAACAATAAACAAAATGCCTTCAAAAGTGAAAAGCCAGGCCTAAGATCCAAAATAATATCTCATCATTTGTTTGTTTGTTTTATAGGAACATCTTTGCAGCTTCAAAACATAAATGTTTCATCTAGAATTCCAAAGACAGATGAAGCAAAGAAACGCGCACTGAGACAGTTTCAGCTGTTAGACGGTATGTGACTGCAGATGGCAGTTCTAGATCTTTGTGTTGTTTGTGATATGTTATTATAGTATTTTACAGGCTAATGTAGACTGTGGTGCTTTCTGTATTACTCCTTTAGTAACATTTTTGTTATGTTCCCTCTCAGTGCTTGAGGCCAGAATCCAGCAACTACAATCTGACGTCGTTCTAGATGTCCAACATGCAAAGGTGCAGTTTATGAAGGCGCCTTCTCATGGAAGAGGTACTTCATCTGGTAAGGGCCACAGAAGCACACCCCAGGAGAAAACTGATATTCCTAAATCTGGACAGACTGGCGATAAAGGCTCCTTTAAATCTCAGCCCCGCCGCTGGATAGAAAAACTAACTCAAGAGAAGAAGAACAAACTTAAAAAACAGCAGCACCTCCAGCAAAAAATGCAAATATGTGTCAAAGAGAAACTACAAACATCATCATCTAAAGGTACCAAAAGCAGCTTGATGTCCACCGGTACAACACATAAAACAATATCTACTGGAGTTAAAAAGAGCAGAGGTCATTCAAAACTGTCAGATGAAATACGAGCTGCAGTTTCTTCGACAGCTACAGCAGCTGCTGCCACTGCCATGGCAGGAGCAGCCACCGTGCCACAAAAAGCATCTAAAAAGAAACGAAAAGACTCTAAAACACGTGCTCTTGAAAAAAAGGGAACTGAACTGACTGGTACTGACCCTCAGGGCACAGCCGAGGAGTTGGCTGAGGTGGAGGAGCTGGAAAAGAGACTCAATCAACAAGTAAGCCATTGGACATTGTCAAGTAAACCAGAACGCATGCAGGAGGGCAGTGTGGGAAATGCGTGTCAGGACATCAGTCTTAGCATCTGCTCATACTTGGAGGCCTGTATATTTGTCGGGGACATCGAGCGGGCACATAATTTCCTGCTCAGTCAGCACAGAGTTATGAGTCGACGAAAACATCTCAACACAGGCGTTTACAACATCATGATGAGGGTGTGGGCCAAAAAGGTGAGTTCAGAAATAAAATTCAGGAGATGAGCAAAGCAGCTAAAGGAAATTCAGACATGACTTTTATTGCTTGTGCTTTTTTTTAAGTGTAATGCGTCAAAATATGTTCTGTGACAAACATCCATGGACCTAGGGCTGTGCGATATGACCAAAATCTCATATCCCGATATAAGAATTCTATCGTCCTGATAACGATATAAATCACAAAAATGTAACATTTTCTGTAAATTCTGTGAATCTCGGGCAGCTCGTCTTGCGGGAAGTGTTTCCAGCTGCGCGTCATGTAGCTGGAGTCGAGTGTTTTAACCGATGCATGAAACTATACATTTTTAGACATAAGTTGTAAAGGTGTCCAAAGACATGCACTTAGTGGGGATAGGTTAATTGGATAACCCAAATTGTCACTAGGTGTGAATGTGCGAATGAAAGTGAGTGCGAATGGTTGTCTGTCCCTGTATGTTGGCCCTGCGACAGACTGGCGACCTGTCCAGGGTGTACCCCGCCTCTCGCCCTATGACAGCTGGGATAGGCTCCAGCGCCCCCCGCGACCCTGAAAAAAAGGATAAGCGGAAGCGAATGGATGGATGGATGGAAGTTGTAAAGGCCGCTGTTTTCTTTGTGAGTATTTGTTACACGGTGTGCTGCGGGGAAAAGCCTGTTCTAACGTTTGAGTCTAAGGTTTATTTTTAGCACCTGGCGGCTCTTTTTTAAATTCTCACCCGTAAATAATCTGCTCTTTCACGTGATTCAGTTTATTTTGAAAAGTCTCAACAGGATATTGAGCTTTATAGTGAAAGGTTTACGTGGAATATAAACAAGCGGACACGCGATGCTGTTACCGTCGTTGTTGCTAACCAAAACGCATAAAATCAGGCGCTTGTCCGTCCTTAGTGTGGTTATATAAAATATAAGAGAAAGAGAGAACTTTAAGAAATTAATATATCCACTACAGTGACCATCAAAACGATGAAAAAATATTGCCGTAAACAGTTTATTTTGCGACACCACGAAACAAAATGAAACGACGATTCATATCGTTATATCGAACAGCTCTACATGGGCCCACTGGTACTTAATTGTTTAGGGCCCTTTTCAAATATCTGTGGGCAAACATGCAGTTGAACATGCTCTTATTCTCTCTGCCCTTTAATAATGATCCGAAGAAACTAAACTACGCCTCATCTTTGGTCACTAATTCTGTTGACTTTAATTTTCACTTGTTTGCTTGGTATCATGGACTCAGGATAATTAGGCTCACTGCTCTCCCTTATATCTCTTTCATTTGTAGGGTACATTAAATCAGATTGGCCGCATGTTTATTCTTTTAGAAGAGGCTGGTCTGAAGCCAAATCGTGGTTCCTACTTTGCTGCTTTGGAGTGTATGGGTCGCAACCCAAACTGCTCCCCAAAGGTTGTTTCAAGGTATGTTGCAAAGATACACACGCACAGGGATCATAAAGAGGTGTGTTTATACCAACGTGTTTCACATTGCATCACATGTATTTCAGCACATGTGACATTTCAGAAGAGAGCTGACACTGTGTAGCAACATCAAGATTTACCAGCAGGGGTCATAATCAGCTCAGGCTTTTTACTTTTGGGTGAAATTTCTGTGAAAGTGCATTTATCTTAAGGTTTCTGCTGATGTGATAGTAACATACTTGCTCATTTTAAGAGCATCAATTGAATGTTTTTCGTGTAGTGTTCAAGGAATCATTTTCCTTTAGCCTGCAGGGCTGAAAAAATTTGATTTCTAGCTGCATGTCCTATATTCTCTTAATATGTTTTTACAAAGGTGAGCTCCTTAATACCATGCACATCTAAGAATTGTGGTCTGTTATTGTTTTATAAGTCTGTTTTGCAGTTTGGTCGTCTTTTGTGTCACTGGAGAATTAAGGAATGCTTTTTTTTTTTATAAAACTGTGTATTAAGCTGACACCTACCAGTATTCCTTCTACTTGTACTAATCACTTTTGTGGTTTCCATGGAAATCCAGCATGGCATTATTATTATTATTTCCTCAACTTTTTGTCAGTTGTAAATCTCTCTATTAATTAGTGCTGCTCTCACAAGGTCGCTTGAATTTGTTTTGGTTGTGGCAGCATTTTGACACAGTCTTAATGAGACTGGGTGAGGACTAATTAAATTTCTACAAGGCAGCTGAACCATACAGATAATAACTGTAGTGTAGTTAATTTCTTCTTGGATTTTGCAAATGTATTAATCAAGGACAATCTTGACAGTGTGTAGCCCAGTTCCATCTCAGCAATAACTGGGTCATCCTGACAGATCGCTGCAAGCTGGGTTTGGATGCTATTTAAAATACAAATAAAACCAATGTGCAATTATTTGCAAATAATTTAAAACCTCTAACCCTAAAAAATGTATTTTTTCAAAAATGCATGCCTTTTAAAAATTTTATGCAGCTAAATGCTAATATTGGAGGTCACACCAGGACTTCAGGGAGGTCAGCTTAGCACCCGGAGTCTTTTACTGCGGAGCCCTGGTGGAATATATTGATACTAGCCTGCAACCAGCCTTTCTTTAAAATGTCCTCTTGATGTCAGCATATGTCGCTCCTTCACAGATGTGCCTTATGCACTACTGCACACCTCTATACATTTTTGTATAGAGGTGTGCTTTTGAAGGGTATCCTAATAACCAACCTGAGTATTGCTCTTTGTAGCAAAGAGAAAGTGGAATCCATGATTTCAAATAACATTTTATAATTTTGATTCATTACACTGTAGGAAGTTATTCCACTTCATCTTAAAAAAGTTTGGACCAAAAGTCAGCTGTTTTAACTACATTTGTGGATCCCGCTAAAAACCTTTTTCACTTAAGTGTTTCTGAGCCCATTGAAATTTTTCTTTAAGTTAGATATTATCTTTTAAATTGTGTCAATTTTAGCTGCTTTGAATCATTCCAAAATATTTTACCTGGTAGATTATAAATGCACCATTTGTTTTCACAAGATTTAATAAATTGTAGAATTTTTAAGCAGTAATCCCCTATTTAATTTTTCCTTTGTCATTCTTATCCCAAATATTTTAACAGATGCTGCTGGCATCCCATTCAAAATGTCTGTATATATTTGAATAAGCAAGTTCCAACCTTTCAGCATGTCTTTGTTATGTTCAAATAAAAATGTGGTTTCTAAAACACTTTAAAAAACTTTCTGGAAAGAGTTATATTAATTTAATTTCTGAATTGCATGAGACTCAGAAAATATAAACTTGCTAAGCAAAGCTCACAGTTTCAGGAGAAGCCTGTATGTTGTCACAGCACCGGTGCCTGTTTGATAGCAACTAGGAGAAAATGCAGGCAGCTGGCCTGCTGCCGAGGCAGAGGCGGGGCTCATATTTAATTTTCTTTTTTCCTTTCTGATAAATCTAACATTAGTCTTATAGCAGATGAAAAACTACAGAGCACAGGGGTTGTGTTTTTTTATTATCTCTCTTTTATAATATGCAGCCCCTGTTTGAACACAGCTACATAAATGCTGCGTCCTTGATGAGAATGCTGTCTGACTACAGAAGTTATTCTGACAGCAGCTGAGAAACATGGATGATAAATGAATACAGGTATCATTCTTTATACAGAAAAGATTGACTTTTAAAATGTCCTGCTCAAACTTCCTCTTAAGGCTTTTAAGAATTCTCTGAGGTCATAAACATCCGTTTCTGTTCCAACCATGCAAACTTTGTTTGTTTTTGCCTGTCTCGTTCGGCACTGTAGCAATCAGAATTATTGTCTAAAGGCCAAGAAAAATGCCCAGAAAATTATTTTCCCAGGTGGATCATTACGGCTTTGTCATCCTGGTCCACTTAATTGATGTTTATTATTTATTATTTTTTTTACTTTTAAGTTATTACAGTGGTAACAGACAGGACCGGGGGATAGGAAAGACAAGTACAATTGGGGAAAAAGCTCAAGAAAAGGAGCAGGAAAGAAAAACAGGGGGAAGAAAGACAGAGAGAAAAGAAACAAAAAATCTGCTTGATCACCTGCTGGGAAAAAAGAACAAGCAAAAAGAGAACAACACAGTAGGGAAACCACAGCAACAACCAACATAAGCATAACTAACAGTAAATAATGAATATTGAATGTTACTGAGCAGCACGCAAGACCGACAACCCTCACATCACTTCTGGCTGTAATCAGTACTTTTCCAGATTTCATCTGCTTAGTCATGTCACGTGCTTTTGCTGAAAACGTGTACAGAACAACACGGACACTTAAGTCTTTGACTCTGAGGACATCACCTTAGGCAGTGTGCTCCAGTGGCGATACAGGTGGCAGGGCATTAGGGTTGGCGGTGGGTATCTGGTTGGTCCATCGATCACTGTAAGCTGATGCTCATATGACATTGTTGTTCAGCAGTGCTGCCCTCCCGCTCTGTCTCTGGCTAAGCAGCTTCTTCTTTCCCTTACCTTATTCATTATCTTTCACTACTTTTTGTTGTTGTCATTAAATCCCTGTTTTCCCTATGCCCTCCCTCCCTTTTTTTTCTTTTTTTATTAGTCCAACTGCTATACTCTTCTAATACTGAAACCCCCAAAGTCTCTCCTGCAGCATCCTTGCCCTCAGTGTAACAGTGTGCTTCTTCTCTCTTTTTCTCACATGCACAGCAACATTCTGAAACACACACTCTCATCCCTTTATATTTTGCCTTTATAAGTCCTGTATCCTCCAGAGCGCTATATTCCCTAAGGTGCAGCCGAGCGGTCACAGGGCTGATTGTGCTCTGTCTTTCAACCTCTCTGCCCTCTTTGTTCCTTTGGACCACATTGCCAGCACCCAGACTAATCCTGTCTTTGTTCAGGGCTCTCTCATTTACCCAGGACAAAATTGCATCTTGCATCACAAGAGACTCTGAGGCATGAGTGAAAATGCTTTTTTTTTTTTCTTACCTCTTTGGCCTCGTTTAAAATATTCCCAAACTTTTGAGTAATATTACAGTCCCTCTTTTGTTTGTTAATCAGTGACTTCAGAACAGTGCACTTCTGATGGACCTCAATAGGTGGAAACTGCTGAGCCAGGGTTTTCTCCAGTTGCTAATTAACGTGCTGTTATTTATAATTGTCTTGAGTAAAAGGTGTGCTGGGTGAAGCAGAGCTCTGTTATCCGTGTTGTCAGTGATAAATGGGTTTTCCTCACTCCTCTCTTGGCTTTGTCATGTAGTTCTGTTGTTAACTTTAAAGGAGCACTGGTGCCAAACATGCTACCTACATTTTATATGTACATTATTTTTTAATAATATTATCACTTTTTGTCTAGCTAATAGTATCTCAAAGATGCTGCATGCACAGGACTGATAGTCTGTTATTTTGTTTTTTATTTGTACAGTTTATAGTAGCTGTGTTTCTCCTGAATCCAAGGCTTAAAATACTTTATAATATGTATTTCATAGTTTGCATATGCAGATTCTGAATTAAATATTACATCTAATAGGACTGCATATCCATAATAATGTACTCAGACCTTTTAACCCCTGAGTCGCACTAGTCATAAAGGAATAAAGCTGCAGCAGACGGAAAAAATATTAATTCACAGACCTTTTTAGGCATCATATATCAAACTGAGTTATGGACTACTCATTACATTACACTTCTCATTTATATTCCAACAACACTGGAGTTTTCTGCATTCTGTAGTCCAGTCATGGAGTCTGCGCTCTCTCTAGGAGATTCTGTTTAAATAAACATTTCACTGGTGTCATCAGTGGCCATCTGCCTCTTGATTAAACTCATATTTTTGAGACTGACAGAAGGCTTGTCAATGCAAATACTTCAATTGATATTCTGCAACTCTTGATCAGGGCAGAAGAAACATATACAATGATGCCAGAGAGAGGTTTGTGTTTTTTATTAATCAGAGAGCCAGGAAGTTATATAATTAAGTTATCCTCTTCCCACATCAGCAGGCAGGTCAGATGTTATAAACTCGACTTGTGATCATACTCTGTGGTCTGATCCATCATAATAACCATAATCTCCTTTGAAAATGAAAATCTACCTCTTGTGTCCTCTTAGTGGCATTCCAGCTAGCTTTGTGAGTGCTCCCTGGCTAATCTGATGGAATGAAGAGGTGCTAATACCTTCTGCGACGAGTTTGAGGAACATTTTTTAAATATACAGTACTATGCTTTGCTTCCAGCACATTCATTTGGCAAGTGAAAGGTCATTGGTGTGATTCCAGCCAGAGACACAAATCCCTGTTGGTGTTGCGTCAGGAAGGGCCTTGGATGTAAAAGTTGACATGCAGAGCTACCCGCTGTGATGACTCTTTGCGGGATGGGAGAAGCCTATACTGTACTGTGCAAAGTCTTGAGCTACCCATCATTTCTTGATGTTTTACTTCCACAGAGCCAGAAGTTCTGCTAATTTAATTAAATTAAATTTCATAGTTTCTTTTTTTCCACTTTGTTGTATCAGCCTGTCACAAAGACATTATGTTTCCTTTTTGTTAGTCGAATCTATGAAAAATGCCAAAGACATCACAGTTTGGTAGATGTAAAATAGCATTTTTGCACCAACGAGGTGAGTTAAGAGCTATTGACCAAACACTTGTATGTCAGCATGGTGTGCAGTGTGTCCTTAAAAAATTGAGGAAACTAAACAGTTAAAAAGCCTAATTACAGCTGATGAGCAGTATCAGAAAGTCGTGAAACAAAATTCAGCAAAGACCTGACGCTGGACCTGAGTCGACCCATTTAAACAAACAACAACCTTTATTTGTCACTTACAATCATACAGAGTACAACTTGTAGTGAAATGCTTGTGTCTGAGCCGCGCCATTCCAGGGCTTGGTTTTAGCATGTGGGAGTCTAGCCAGGACTCTTACTGGATACCAAGTGGGAATCAAACTTGCGACTCCCACTCTGTTTGCTGAAGCCTCATCAGAAATGGGTGGCTGTGAAGAAGCCCTTTTTAAAGAGGGAAATTGGGGGGAAAAGAATGAGGAATGTTAAAATTGGTCATACTGAAGAACATTCAAGCTCAGTAGAATTGTAAAAACTCTGTTTTGGCTTATATGCTGTATTTTTTTTTTTTCAAATTAAAACAGGGTTTAAATTCATTGCAAATGATTGCATTCTGGCTTTTTTACATTTTTTTTAATACTGTCACAGCTTGTCCCACTGACTAGTATCTTTAGCTTTCTACTGACATTACATAAGTAAAACCCTGTTTTAAGAGATAATATACATGTGGCACAAAGACTGTACGTTTCTGCATTTCCAGGTGTCTGAGCCAGATGGAGGAGGATGGCCTCTCTGTGGATGATCTGTTCAACCAATGTGTTTTCCGGCAAGATGAGAAGGACATGCTGCTAAAAGCCATACGCATCGTAAAGCCAGAGTATCAGCCCAGGCTCAACATGCACACAAGCAAGTGTTCTTCATTGCTGGTTCAAGACTTCTACTCAGAGGTATTACAGAGTCAGGTCTTTTGTTATCAGCGAACTTATTTACTGACAAGCTGGCACATGGGAAAATTAGATGCCCATCTTTTCTGCTGATGTCAAGATAGTGGAAGTTAAATAATTAATCCACATATGCACATGTTCATCTGGTCTTTGATCTTGACATTATCTTAAACTGAAATCATTGGAAATCATGGTGACCGCTGCATTTTTTTTTATGGTCGGATGACAGAATCTGCATCTTTGTATTAATTAACCATTAGCATTTACTTTAGTTGGCGTTCACAAAAATCTTTAAAAGCATTATGTAAAGAATTTATTTAGAAACTAAATGTGACTTAACACAGGAATTATTTTTAAGGCTCACTGTTTTGCATGTTTCGCCAGTCAAACCGTCAGAGCTGGGGAAGCTGTCACAAGGCTCCAGCTTGACTACGAAAGATTTGATTGTCAACCCTTCACAGCCAGACAGGCACTGTTCTATTTATAGTGAGCCACGTCTGCTTTCTAATGGGTCCCCTGCTTTAGTTGCCTCTCCTCCTCTCACCTCTCCTCCTCCTTCCCACCTTCCTACTCCTCGTGATTCTCACACAATTCGTTAACAGCTTTTCGTGCCATTGTAGTATTTTTAGCCTCAGTCCATGCAGCATATTCACTTTTAGACCTCTCAGTCTTATTGTTAGTGTGTGTGTGTGTGTTTAATAGAGGGATGGTAGCAAGGTCAGCAGGTCTTATTCTATGAGTGTGAATGTGGGACTGTGCCACTTCATGATATGCCAAAAAGGTCAAATGTGACCAGATCTTTCCTGCTGGCTTTTAATGCATTTATAAAGGTATGTTGTAATTTATCTGACTCTGGCTTTTTTTTGGCAGGTCGTAGGGGCTTAAAGGCTGTTCAAATAACTGGCCCATTTGATAACAGAGTGACACAATGAATGATCTCTGGAGGGTTTTCAATCAGTTTGAGCAGCACAAGCACAGACTAATTAAAATACTGTTTGCTGCTGTGAGAAGAGATTTTGATTAAAGCTTCAGATCGTACAAAATGCAGTTTGATCTAGTTTCTACTTGTCTTTGGAGAGTGTATTATTCTCTCATTTAATTATCTGTTTCATTGGGAAAGTGTCCTATATTTGCATACTTTTTTTAAAACCATGCTTTTAATATTGCTCATCTTGCTGTATTAAATACAGCTCACTTTTCCTGCTCAGACCTATTCCAAAAAGTACATTATGATCACTAGGGCTGTGCGATATGACCAAAATCTCATATCCCAATATAAGAATTCTATCGTCTCGATATAAATCACAAAAATTTAACATTTTCTGTAAATTCTGTGAATCTCGGGCAGCTCGACTTGCGTGTAGTGTTTCCAGCTGCGCGTCATGTAGCTGGAGTCGAGTGTTTTTACAGATGCATGAAACTATACATTTTTAGACATAAGTTGTAACAGCTGCCGTTTTCTTTGTGAGTATTTATTACACTGCGTGCTGCGGGGAAAAGCCTGTTCTAGCGTTTGAGTCTAAGGTTTATTTTTTAGCACCTGGCGGCTCTTTTTAAATTCTCATCCGTAAATAATCTGCTCTTTCACGTGATTCAGTTTATTTTGAAAAGTCTCAACAGGATCTTGAGCTTTATTGTGAAAGGTTTATGTGGAACATAAACAAGCGGACACGCGATGCTGTTACCATCGTTGTTGCTAACCACAACGCATAAAAACAGGCGCTTGTCCGTCCATAGTGTGGTTATATAAAATATAAGAGAAAGAGAGAACTTTAAGAAATTAATATAGCCACTACAGTGACCATCAAAACGATGAAAAAATATTGCCGTAAACAGTTTATTTTGCGACACCACAAAACAAACGATAGCGTAAAATGAAACGATAGACGTTTTTATATCGTCATCCGATATATATCGTTATATCAAACAGCCCTAATGATCACGGAGTGGCCTCACCAGTCTCCAAAGCGGCAAACAAGAAACCTGAAACATTTAGACAGTTCTTGTAAAGAGGAGTGGGTCGACCTGGTGACGAAGGTTTCTCCACCAAGTACTGTTTTCTTTGGGGATCAAATACTTATTTCACAGAATGAGATGTGAATATATATGGATATTTATATCTTTTATGTATTTTTTTGTTCTGGATTTTTGGTTTATATTCTGTCTCTCTCCGTTCAGATAAAACCACTACAAAAATTAGTAGCCAATACCATTGAGCCATTACCTAAAGAGCTATTCGCCACAGGTGAAGCTCCGAGTTTTAAATGGAAGCAGAATTAGATAAGTGGCTATGTTGGTGGTTGGACAGGTGCCTGGGTTGAGTCGAGTTTGTTCCGTTAGGGTTTTCGGTTTTGAAGGTTAGGCTCAGGCCAAGAAAGATCTGCACTGTACAAGATATCGTTTGTGTCTGTCTGATGTTTGGTTACGTGTTATGTTTTAGAGGGCGGACCACATCTACCCAAAATTGGACTTCACACAGGAGGATCTCCAGGAGCGTTTTAAACGTCAGCTGAGTGTGGAGCAGGCCTGCACGATCACCATAGACTCTGTGGAAGCTGCCAAGCCCGTCACTGAAAACATGGCGAAAATGGTAAATCAACCGACTCGGTTCCCCTTTTCGTCTTCAGCTTGTCCTTTATGTTGACTGTTGCTCTGATGCTCATGAGAATGGATTGTGTAATGAAAAGGATTCAGGTATTAATGACACACGGCTAGTTGTTTTGTTTTAGAAACAACAGCTGTCTTAAATGACACAGATCAGGTCAGTGGTGGTGAAGCGTTGCCTTTGCTCTGTTAATGTTAGTTATGGGTAATTAATTATTATAATTTGGGATAGATTGCATGCAGGTGATCTAAACTCAATGCAAACATTATGTGTTTTGTTGCCCACACCCACAGTAGTGTTCTGATTCGTGAGCATGTGGTGGTATATGTCTTTTAAAGAAAGATACGTTTCAGGGTAACTTTTTCTTCTCTTCTCTTTCTTTGGTTGTTGGAATGAAAAAAAGTTTCATTTTTGCTGGAAGAACATTGCATTCTTGCTGTTTTGTGCTGACAGTTTATCCTTTTGAACCACAAAAAAGCCTACAGATCTCCAGCAAAACACAGCATACTGGCACCCAGTGTAATATTCAGACTGTAGAGGATGTTTATCGTCTTGGCAGTAATCTGCTTTTTTTTTGGTATAATTATGATAATATTTATAATGTTTTACTGAGATATAATTATTTTTCTCTGATGTAAAATTTAAAACGATATGCATGCAGGCTCGACAGGTTAGATGAAGAAACATTGTATTCCTGCGGTGTGCTTTTTTACGAACTCTGGCATTTACAGTCTTGGCTGGGCCGTCTGTCTGTGCAGATGGGCTATGTGGGAAGCAAGCAGGCAGAGAGTCCCTGGTGGTCAGGAAGCATTTACAGACAGGCAGGGCAGAATAATAATGTATTGTAATGGAGGCCGCTGGGGAGAATGCGGAGTCACCCCTCTATTCACAATCCAGACTGGGTCTCTGTTTCAGTCAAACTAAAGAGAAAACATTAACACATGCACACGCAGACATTTAACTTGAGTGCAAGTAATGTAAGAGTCAAATGTTGCTCAGGTTCATAGCAGCCATACATCTGCTAATTCTTAGTTGGCAGTTGATCAGCTTTGGAGGTGAAAAGGGCCAGCCTGGTCCACGCTTCTCTTCATAAAGCTTGTTTTTTATAGGTCCTTCTAGAGTAGTGTGTCTTGGTAATCACTTGAACTAATCAATCATTAATTAGTTTGATGCATTCAAATTGAAATTTCTAACAGGCTAGACTTTGAAAACACAGAGCAGACTCTTCCTTTCTGTTTTAGCCTTAGAAAAACAAGTGCTGACCCAGTTGTGTTGTCTCAGAAGGCTAGTCTCGCTTCTCACTGTCATTTGAATATATCTGGGCCGAACAAGCTTAAACAACTAATGAAATTCATGGCCATGTTAGACACAAGGCTTCCGTCCAGTGTGATATGACCATTTCTACTGCATATTTCAAATGATCTTCCATTTGGATCATGTAGTTTCTGATAAAGGCTTCTGGATTGGGTTTTTTTTGTTTGTTTTTTGATTTTCTTTTTCCCCCTAACAACTTCAACAAATTCACCCTTTATGGTTTTTATGCTATCGGTCACTTTCATGAAATTGATCCCGTTGTGTTGTCCTTTCAGAGAGAGCTGTTGGCAGAGCAGCGGATTCAGTGGCAGAAGATCCTTCTCCAGGCCTTAAGGGAGAGCAAAATGATCCTGGCAAAAAGCAACACCAGGGACTACAGACTTAACCTTTATCCGTATCTGTGTCTCCTGGAAGATAAAGAGTATGTTGACATCATGATACAGGTAATACAAGCCACCTAGCCCAGCCTACCGATCAATGAAAAGCCAGAATTTTAAGATATTACAAAGACTTGTCTCTGTTTTGATAAAGTTGAGATCAATTTTATTTTACTACAGCATTACAAAGTGGTCTGTACTGATGTTCTGTCTTTTGTTTTTTTTGTCGTTGCGTTTGTGTAATTTGACACAACCAATATGGGAAAAACCATAGAACACAAATCAAGTAGCTAACAGTGGCAATGTCCATCAAAACATCACATTGTAAGAGTTAAGCAGGACATGCTTTCATCAGATATCTTTGCTTCCAGTACAGGAGAAATATGCAGGGTTATGAGAACCAATTCTAGAACACAGTTTGCATTATAATCTTTCCCTCTGATCCCCCCAAACCCCTTTTTTTCCATTAGACTAATAAGACTTTACAAAAGCCCTGAACATTCATTTGCTGTTTTTTATTTATTTATATATTGTTTTTTAATGTAAGATATCTTTTAACTGTGTTCCTTTGTCCAGAGTGTTGCCAACTTGCCTCCTAGCGGAGAGTCGCTAAAGATTTTAGCTCGAGATCTTGGCAATAGGGTCTTCACCAAGTACTGCGTGCGTCAGAAGCACCAGAATCAGACGGTGGAAAAGCTGGGCAGCATTTATAACGCCTACACAGACCTACTGGCCAAAGATACTAAGGTAAAAAGAAAAAACTCCTCATACTTGTTAGCAAGAGATATGCTTTGCATGCTGTACTGCATGGCAGTTGTTATAAAATCTGCAATATTATGGCTGAAGTATGATGTAGCTACTACTGATTTGAAAGCACAATACAGATTTCTAAAGTTTAATCTTCTGTTTTATCATCCAGTGTGGACTATCGGCTTTCATTTCTCAGCGCTGCATTCTTTTTTCTTTTTTTTATCATATTTTACTTCCCAGAAGCCAGACCGAATTTGTTTGACCAATTAAACTACAATATTTTCATGTTATGAAGCCAAATGTTATAGACTTCTGTAAACTTTGTTTGCGACCTTGTTCTCAAACTCATTGAAATGCTGTTTACTCCTTTTTAGTAAAATGAAGGACTGTGTTTCCTCAATGGGAATGTACAGGCAGGATCACTGACTCACTGTTTTGATGGTTCTGGAGCACTCAGGGAAAATGCGTATGTCATCAAGACTATAATGAGCAAGAGCTCATTATAGTCCACCAGTTAGTTAGACTCGATGTTAGTTAAGGTGTTTTATGAAAGGCACTTTATATGCAGCCTTTGTAGTTAAAATGCTGCCTATTAAAATGTTTTTCATTGTTGTTTTGACAGCGAGTGTTACTTTAAATTCTCCCTTGTCAAAGTTCTCACTTTACATATTTACGTGTTCAAGGATCAATTTTGAAGATAAATGTCAGAAACAATAGGCAACGCTCCCTGTTACTGAAGGCTAGTAGTGTTTATGTAGAGTATTTATTATTAAACGTCTACGTAAAATTAAAATTTGGGCACCGGGACTCCTCATATTTCGGGGAGAGGGTGGACTGCTATGGTATTAACTGACATTAGCGGGGTTAGTAAGCTGCAGCAGACAGGCACATTTATGCTAATCAGTAACAAATAAACAAAAGACAAGAATTAGACTTTTCAGAACTAAAGCACAAATTTCTTTTCTGGACTGTAGCACACAGTGAAGCCATATTATTTGTCAGATAATTCAACTAAAGTGCTCCAAAAGGCACCAGAAGCACAAACGTAGTCAAGGGGTCCAATCGGTGATTGCAGTCAGTGGACGTGAGACCTGGCAGGCAGTAATAAGCTACAGCTTCCTGTGTTTGCACATCTAATGATCAAAGCAGCTATTCTAATAACCTTAATTGTTTGTCAGCCCTGGGGTTGCCATTTGAGTTAAATTCAAAATAACCATAAAGCAGTTTTAATTAAAAAATAGCCAGAATAAATAGAAAAATTTGTTCATTTATCTGATGTAATATCTCATATGGCTTAGGAGGAGTGTGAATGTAGTCTTGGTCTATAACCAAGCTCTGGGAAAGTCAACCGACCGATGTAGCTTGCATTTATGAGTGCTGACTAGTAGTGATTTAAAACTTAATTTCTTAATATTCAGTCATTTCACCAGTTTTGGGGGGTTTTTTTGTAAAGTTTTCTTGTATATTTTTGTATTTCAGTTTTCCAAACTTTTTAAGAGCCTGGTAAAAAGATTTAGATTTTCTCTTCCCTCTGGCGTTCTTTGCTTGAGTCTTCTCCTCTTTTAGCCACTGAATAAGCAGAAATAACAGAACGAGCTGAAATAACTCGGAGCCAGTGGAAATTATAATCACTAGCAACTAGATACAGCGGAAACAAGAAATGCAGAGACAGGCATGTGGGGTACCCGTTCCATCAGTCGTGGTGATCTGGAGGATCCAGGACTTAATACCAAGGATATACGTGCAGACCAAATAAAACCAGCAAATATAAAGCTTGCTCATGCTAATTTTCATAAAAGAGAAAATACTAGAAAGTGGTTGTAACTCTGAATCTTTATGTCTTTGAGGTATTTACAAAATAACACACTTTCCTCACAAAATTAAAACAGCCAACCTTTTATCCATGCAGGTGTATGACGTCCTTCCAAGGGAGCAGTGGTGGAAGCTGGAGATGGAGCAGAGTTCAGGACCTACGCTGCAGGGGGGCGAGACAAGCTGGCCATACATAGTAACTCTGGAGCTTGGCACGTACATGGTGGATATGATGGTTAAAAATCTTAAAATTAATAGCGACATCCTGAACCCAGCCTATGACAGGAAACTCATCCCCATCCTCTACCACATGTACACCTTTCGCAGCACCCGGCAGGTACGGTGGAAGTTCTCTCCTGGTCTGTTCCACAGAGGTATCATTGAAGCACATGATTTGATAACCTAGGGTTGGTGGTGACTCTATTAAAGCATTTTTTAAATGAAGCACCTATTACAGATTCCTGACTAAATAAGAAGGTTGACACAGATCCTCTTGATTAGGTTCCTTTTTTTGCGTTGCAGACTGAGAGACATAAAGTAAAGTAAAATTTTATTTATATAGCACCTTTCAAGGTAAACAAAATCGCATAAAAATCATAAAAGTTCTTCAGAAACGGACATACAACCTCAAACAAACAAAATCAACCAAAAGCAAGTTTAAACAGATACGTTTTTAACTGCTTTTTAAAAGAAATGAGTGAGTCCACAGATCTCAATCTCAAAGGGAGCGAGTTCCAGAGTCTGGGAGTCACTGATACAAACGCTCTGTCATTTTTCTTTTTACCCTTGTATGCTGGACAACCAGCAAGTCCTGGTCACAAGACCTCAGGGACCTGCTGGGGCAATAAGGAAGAAGAAGATCACTGATGTAAGTTGGGGCTACACCGTGCAGGGCCCTGTAGGTCATGATTATAATCTTAAAATGGACCCTGAACTTGACAGGGAGCCAATGCAGTTGGATCAGCAGGGGAGTGGCATGGGAGTATTTGGGATACTTTGTCAGAAGCCTAGCAGCAGCATTCTGGACAACCTGCAGTTGTTCCAGGGAGGCATTACTTAAGCAAGTAAACAAGGAATTACAATAATCTAAGCGAGATGAAACAAAAGCATGAATAATCACTTCCATTTCGGAGCGTGACACAATGGGACTCAGCAATATTTCTTAATTGGTAAAAACATGAGCGAACCAAAGATTTAACGTGTGTGTCCAGCGTCAGAGCTGGGTCAAGTGTAACACCAAGGTTCTTAATAGAGGGTTTAATATAAGAAGCAAGAGGGCCTAGATTTTTAACCACGAGGGGAACAAATTTCTCAGGAGCAAAGACAATGATTTCAGTTTTCTCAGCATTTAGTTTAAGATAATTTCAGTCATCCAATCTCTAATGGAATCAAAGCAGGGCTGGAAGATTTGAAGCTTAGAAACATCAGGTGGCCTAAAAGAGATATATAGCTGAATATCATCTGCGTAACAATGATACCAAATATCCGTAATCGAGCTAAGAAGTTGCAGAAGAGGGAGTAAATACAGAAACAATAGTTTCTGTTGAAGTCCAATACCTTCTGATAATCTGATAAAAGGATGTCTGAGTATTAACCCAGACCAAGAAAAATATTCTTTCAATTGAGATTTATGGGGGAAAAAAGACCAAAGATTAGGGGATCTCCTAGAAACTAGGGAAAATTATACGATGGATTAGAAAAACAAAACACAACTGTTGATTATAAGGACTCTCGATCAGGCAAATCAAATTAATTGTGAATTTTTGCTAATTGTGTAAAATTAGTCTGATTAAATGATTGACCCAAAAGAGTTTAAGAATAGCAGACTTTTCATTAAAAGAAAGAAGCCATGCAGAAGCAGAAACAAAGCGGGAAAAAACTTAAAAAGCCTGACCTTCACTTTGGACAAGAGAACTGTTCTAAAGCCCGTTACCTTGAACACTTGAGCAACCTCCTATCCAGTGTGACGCTCAAAAGAGTGTCTTTTATAAAACCATTTACCCACAGTGTGAATTGGCAAAGGGAACAGTTGAGTGAGATGAATAGGTCTCACGCTAATCCCTTTTTTAGTGTCCCCTTAATTGGATCGCTGATTTACTGCCACAGGACCCTGCAGGAGGGTGAGGCATGTGTTGGGGGGTGAGTACAAAGAGAGAGAGAGAACTGTGGATTTTTGGGACTTGATGCACTTTGGCAGCGGGGCATACCTATTGCTGAATTTCATTCGTGTGTAATTTTCTCTCTCTTTGTTCCATTCTACCTTCTTTTCTCTTATTCTTCCCGTCTCCCTTCTTTCCCTGGGTGGAGGTTAGCCCATCAGGGGGGCATCCTAATGATTTTACTGCGCAGCATGAAAGTCTGACTCATTCGTGCAAAGCTGAGGTGTTTCTGTCAGGTTACAGTGATTTTTTTTTTTCCTTCTTTTCCTGTCACTGCGGTAACTCTTTAACATCAAAGCCCTGTTCTTGGAAAAACTATCGTGCCTAATCCTCTGGCTCCGGAGCGGGGTTGGCATGTAACAAATATAATAACAGTCAAGTAAAGATGTTACACTTGTTTGTTTTTTTTCACATTTGCGGAGCTACAGTTGCCCATTTTATTGTGATTTTCAGTAATTGTTTAACACAAGTAGTAGAATGGCAGCACTGATATTAATATATTTTTTTTAATCTCAGCTGTTAGTTTTTTTTTAAAGATAAGATTCAGATTATAAGATGTTCTCACATGTCAGTTATGATTCAAACTTATGATTCAACAGAAGTCGAAGCGTGTTGCTTTTATACCTTTATTAATCAAATTTGCACTTGATGCTGACCATATCCTGTCATGATTAACCAAGCTTTAGAAATAAGCTGAGGCAGTCCCTTTCATGTTGTTGTAATTGAAACAGCAATCTCTGTTCACTGGTGTGTCTGCTCTTTTTTTAGTTTGCGACTGATTTTCTTGTGATGTTTTACCCGCCAGGTTGGCTTCATCAAGCCCCACCCCATCCTTACTCAGATGCAGCAGGAAGCCATGGAGACCAAGTTGACTTTTGACTCCTATGTGATGCCGATGCTGTGCCCTCCAGTGCCCTGGACATCAGTCAAGTTTGGAGCATACCTGCTCACGCCGACGAAGCTGATGCGCACAGTGGACGGGGCGACCCAACACGAAGAGTTGTTGGAGAAATGTCAAAATCTTCATGCCATCTATGACTCTCTCAACCAGTTGGGCAACTGTGCCTGGAAGATCAACAAACCTTTGCTGGACATTATTATCTCCATCTTTAATGATCGTGGAAGCGATAAGCTAGACATCCCACCTCCTTTGTCGGAAGCCCCCAAAATCCCCCACTTTAACCCTCAAGACCACAGTTATACAGCTAGTGAGAAGGCCCACATGAAAAGACAGGTGATCAATGCCAAAAAGAAATGCAGCGAGATGCACAGCTTACGTATGGATGCTCTCTATAAACTGTCCATCGCCAACCACATGCGAGACGAGATCTTCTGGTTCCCTCACAACATGGACTTCAGGGGACGTACCTATCCATGTCCTCCATACTTTAATCACCTGGGAAGTGATGTCACACGGGCAATCCTTGTGTTTGCGGAGGGGAAGCTGCTTGGTCCCAAAGGCCTGGACTGGCTAAAGATCCACTTGGTGAATCTTACAGGATTAAAGAAGAGGAGCTCACTACAGGGCCGACTTGAGTATGCCAACACTATCATGGAGGACATACTGGACTCTGCCGACAACCCTCTAAATGTTAGTACTTGCTGCTCATTCACTGTATAGTAAGACGTTCCACGTACACTCGTCACAGTCATAGAAATCTTGGTAATTTGGGGTTTTTAATGAGTTATTTGAACTTGTTTGTGCTGTGGGCAACTTTAATGACTTTATTAAAAAAGAATTGAGTTTTTGGATTTTCTCTAATCCATACAGACTCAAATATATACATACACACTCACTAATATTTGGTTATTTTCTCTTTATACTTGTTTGTACGTATATGTATTTCATAAAAGTGGATAAAGCATTTTTTAATTACTGGGACAATGCCAATGACACAATGGTTTAATTGTCGGTCTAAACATTGAATATTAGAATATGTCAATTTTTTTTTTTGTATTCCTATGAAAGGTATGTATGCAGTATAATGTGCTATGTGCTTGTGACTTTTTCTCTCAGGGTAGAAAGTGGTGGATGAATGCAGATGAGCCATGGCAGGCTCTGGCCTGCTGCATGGAGATAGCCAATGCTGTGAGATCTCCTGATCCAGCACAGTTCATCTCTCATTTTCCTGTTCATCAGGTACGTAACAGACTGAGAGAGTCATGCTTAATGAGTAGCATATCAGTCATGTAAAAGTCCAAATAAAATGTAAAAACTTTTTGAATTATGGAAAGCTTGTTAGAGTTACTCATCTTACGTCTTCTTATTATAGTTCAGGTTTATGTCTTTCGAGAAAAAAAAAAGGTTGCATCATTCAGTGGGTCTATTTTAGATGGCAAATCAAAGTTAACAAACCAAGACCTCCTGTGCGATGTTCACCGTTTTGTCATCTGCTATAAACCTGTCAACCTTATCTTGCAAGCCAGAAGCCTTTTTGACATATCCTGCACGAGGATCTGACATTTAAACCAATGCGTTTTCTCAACGGAAAAAAGCAACAGAAAAATCATATGAATGATTGTTATTCTTAGTGACATGCTATATTTGTAGAACAGTGTATATACATTAACTGTGGAGCATCTTTTTGTCAAGAATTCCCTGATTTAGACCATTAACCGAAATATGTGGCTGAGTAAAGCCTCATCTCATCTGCACCGCAGGCCTTTGTTAATAAGGTTCTTATAATGTTGTTATAATGTAATTTTCTAATTTTATTTTCACTTCTCAAAATGTCTCATTTTTGTTGCAAAAGAACATTTTAATCCCATTAGTGATTACAAGCTATTGTCTGTCTGATTAATTATACCCAACATCGCTGGAACGCACACTAATAATAATGCATGAAATGTAAGGAGCAACATTTTCCCATGCCTTCAAAGAATAAGACAAAGAAGCTGAAAAGAGGATTTATTTTTTATTTTTTAGACCATTAGACCAAAAGTGAGTGTAATTCACAAAGTATTTAGCACTTCCTCTTTGTAGATGTGTTAAAAAGACAGTATCTCCAATACTTCACTTCGGGGGCGATTGTGGCTCAGGAGTTGGGAGTTCGTCTTGTAATCGGAAGGTTGCCGGTTCGAGCCCCGGACAGTCTCGGTCGTTGTGTCCTTGGGCAAGACTCTTCACCTACTGCCTACTGGTGTTGCCGATGGTGGGGCCGATGGCGCGATATGGCGCTTCTGTCAGTCTGCCCCAGGGCAGCTGTGGCTACAACTGTAGCTTGCCTCCACCAGTATTGTGAATGTGAGAGTGAATGAATAGTGGAATTGTAAAGCGCTTTGAGGGTCTCAAAAAGCGCTATATAAATGCAATCCATTATTATTATTATTATTATTATTATTATTATTATTACTTAATTGAGTGGTGAAGTTCAGCTAAACTACTTTAGATAAAATTGAGGCTTAGGGTTTGAATGAAATTAAATGCATATAAAAGTAAGCCTCAGGGCTCAATTTTATTTACTTTAATTCAATTTTATTTATTTTAAATCTGATTGATGTAATTTAGAGTTTACTGCCTTTGATAGATATTGAAATATATGGATAAATAAAGTTGATGACCAGGAGTCAAGTTGGGTGAGCTTAGACTTACAGTTGTGAAACTTAAATGTTGCCTCTCCACAACAACACATGCAAGCACTATATTAGTGTTACATAGGGGACGAGGATCAAAGAAGGATGGACAAGAATGAAGATTTATCTGTCCTGATACCCAGATACATATATCTACGTTGCTTAGCTTGGTGTTTAACAGCTGTAATTATGATAAAGTGAAACCCAAAGGAAAAAAAAGATGAAACTGTATTATTTTATACACTTGTAGGTTACATGTTGGTTTGAATAGAGTGAAAAATTAAGTTTAGTCTTTGGAATTAAGTGTAACAAAGCCTCAACCACATAACATATTCCCAACATATCCTCACGTTCATGCAATTCATCTTATTTATTCTTTTTTTGTGCTTTATTATTTGTTTATTGGCAGAAAGGCAGACCTTTAAACCTTGCTCCTTGGATGACTTGACCCAATCAGTGCGGATCCTTGTGATTCTTTCTCTGCTGTCTGCCTCCACAGTCGTGCTTTAATCTTTTTCTTCACCTCTTCTCCAGGACGGCTCCTGTAATGGTCTCCAGCACTACGCCGCTCTAGGCAGAGATGTTATTGGTGCTACATCAGTCAATCTCATGCCCTGTGATGTGCCCCAGGATGTCTACAGCGGAGTTGCACAACAGGTCTGCTCTGTTACTTTCTTTGAACTGCGCAGACTTACGGTTACACAGATTAATGATGGCACATATCAGTTGCAAAGCATGTTGCAGATCTTCACCTGTTAGTATTCAGACGGCCCAGTGGATCCAACAGTGAGTGACAAGCTAAGGCATTGAGATTATATTTTAGTCTAGGCCTTGTCTTCAGAAGTGCTTGGTTTCTCTTGCTTTGCATGAAAGTGCAGAGACGAGACTGTCTCATGTCTAAAGTCTTGAATGGTGAAGCATGAGCCTGCGTGCTTTTAGGAGGCACAGTTGGAAGATAAGTGTGATGTGCTGACATTTCAGTACCGGAAAATTCAGAAAGAACAGAGCAAAAACATCCATTTCAGAAGTCCACACACAGTGACTGTAATGTTTGCCTCAGAGTATTGCGTTTATTGTTAGATACCATGATGACATTAGCTGTGATGTTAGAAGCTACATGGATAAATAAGTCGTCTTGGGGTTTACTGTACAATAACCACTGTCATTGGCTGGTTTGTTGACCTTGTCTCCAGGCACAGTTGCTAATCTGTAGGGACCCTGTTAAATTAGTGAATACCTGGACCAAGGTTTCCTCTTCTAGTGACCAGTCATCGTTCATGAATTCAAATTCATTTTAAAAAGAACAATAATTGCGAGGCAATAATTACACTTCTGCTCCTCTTCTGCTCTCCACATGGACTCTTTGCCTGCGTACAACCAAAGCCTGTTTAAACATGATTAGTCTAAAGAATTTGGAAAAATCGTAAAACCTTCCCTACAGACTCACTATATTGTTGTTGTTTTATGTTAAACAATAAGTAACACTGTCAAGAGTCACATTACTTAAGACTGCTTTACAACAAGAGCTGAAAAATAGCTTTGCTGATCATGAAATGAGTTTTCTGCTTCTAGTCTCAAAGCTGTGAGGACTCACTTCTGTTATAAGTGAAAGCAGTTGTGACATATTATATTAATGTCACGCAGATGTTATCTGTGTTCATTTTTGGGGAAGCTTTAAATTGTCCTCCAAAAGACCTCCTTTAAAAAAAAGAAAATTCATATGTAAGTTGTCTACATGTTCCAGGTGGAGGAGTTACGAGCTCGGGATGCAGAGAGTGGACTGAAGATCGCCCAGGTGCTGGAGGGCTTCATCAGCAGGAAGGTGGTTAAACAGACAGTGATGACTGTGGTGTACGGAGTCACTCGCTATGGTGGACGCCTCCAGATAGAGAAAAGACTGAAGGAGATTGACGAGTTTCCGAAGGTATAGCAACGGTGAAAGAGGGTGGCGAGTGAAAGAGTTCCTTCATACACGCTACGCTATTTTTAGCACGGTGTCAGCTCAGCATGACAGAGCGGCCCCTTAACACAGGACCTCCTCTGTGTGAGGGGTTCCTCTCACTTTGTGTATGTTCTTGCAAACGCTTTAAACTCTATTTTTAAGTAGCTTTTTTTATACTTACACTCATGCAGAAGATAAAAGAGTAAAGGGTTTAAAGGATTTAATGCACTGCAAATAGCGGCCACATACTGTATTGTACAATCATCACATTTGTTTCTGCAGCCAAAGGTATTTCAGTCAGTTTGACCTTGACGTAAAGAGTCATACTACACTGTCTCTAAATGAGCTGCATGGAGCCTGAACCGATGCTTTTAATATTTACTTTGATCAGATTTATTTATGATCACATTGCATGGACGTTTCAGGGAATGCAATCCAACAGTAGCTATATTTGATATCCTACGCACAGCCACTGCGTGTCTATTTTTAGTTATCTGCACTTTGATTTGGTTGGGCCTGAATTCTCCTTTGATGGACACACCCATTCTGTTACATGACACCAAGAAAGGAGAATGGAAGAACTGAATCTTCTCACAGCGCTCCAGTGTTCCATAGCTACACAATTCCTTACAACAGTTAGAGTTAATCTCATTGTCTGTGTAGATGGGATCAGCATAACTGTCTGCTGTCTACTATCTCACAGGCATTCTGCTAAATGACTTCTGGATAATGTTCCTAATTGTTTAAACAGGGAATTAGGGGGGAGTGTAATTGTGAGTGATTACAGTGGGATGGATGGTGAAAAGAGGGCAAGGCCTTCTGTAGAGATCATATCAGTGTAATGAGATGCAAATGAGATACCCTGATTTGTAACACTAATTTGCATCATACATGTAGCCACCATTCGAAGCACAATTAAAAGCTAAAATGCATGTTTTTAATTTTTAAAATTGGACAAATTAAACAGTTTGACCAACTATGAAAGACTCCTGTGTTGTTGTTTTTCCAGGAGTTTGTGTGGGATGCATCCCATTACCTGGTGCGTCAGGTGTTCAATGCCTTAAAGGAGATGTTTACAGGGACCAGAGAGATACAGGTGAGCTCATCACACGTACATTACAACATATGCAAATGATAAAATGATCTCATCCAACAAATTATCATCAATCTGTGGTGGCACTTGATTAGAAATATTGTTAAACACATTATTTGGGGAGATATAATGACTTTTTTTTTTTCCCCAGGGAGTGCTGGTGTCCTTTGTTTTCTTTATACTCGGCACTCTGTATGTTCTTTAAAGTTTTGGAGATGAGAGCACTATTGCTATTCTGGATAGCAATGTTGTATTCTCGATATATATGCAAGTTTCACTAGAACACATGCAGTAAAAACAGCAAAAAAATACAAGTATTCATTAAAAACTGCAACTAAAATAAAAGTATTCAAGCTTTTTCTCTGTGTTTATAACGAAGATACCATTTATTATGGTAACGTTTTATTTTAGATGAGTTTCTTTAAAATGTTTCACAAGAAAAATCTATTATTTGATACTATCAAAGAAAATAAAAGAGAATATGCCTATAATTAGTGTGTAACCTCTATATTTTTTTGTTTTATTTTTTTATTTTTTCAGTGTACAGTAGGTTAATTAACAAGCTACAGGCATATATTTCAGCATATGTGACTAATAATTAATCAGTATTTGCTTTGACATACAGACTTTTAAAGAAATTTCTGTGCTTCATATACAACTCAACTCATTATAGTCTTGCAAAGATAAATCTGGAAAAGTTTTAGTCGGCACTAAATTACGTTGTTTTTAAATGAGGTTTGTTTAAGTCGCTAGGACATTACAAACCTCTAAAGCATGCTCTGCCTACTGATCTACTGCTGCAGATAGGCTCTTATTTGAATTTTATTAATGGCGTGTTTACTTTACTGTTACCCTGCCAATGGCACCTATTCATCACATAGATTCCATTAATAGATTTAGGACGTGCACCTGGTAGGGGATTGTATATTATCTCTAGAGGCAGAGAGGAGTCTGCCGAACCATTATTACCACCAACCACTGTTTTTGTGTGCGTGTCCTGTGGGAAACACGCAGGGATAGCCCAGTCTGAGATGATAAATACCCTTCCTAACATACCTTGGTGCCGATGTGATGCTATTGCCAGCGTGAGTGCGTAAGTGTGTGTATCCCCCGCTGCTTTTATAGGTCACATCCACTTGCATTTCACAGGGAAGAGCTGAAGTATGAGGGGAAAGAGAGGCAGCTGATCAATCCTTGACGCTGTTATCCCTGACCTCGCCTACGTTCTCTGTACATTTCCCATTTATCCTGTCAACACTGCTGATCATTAACTTCAAATTGTGCTCCCACTGTTTGTTCATTGTCTGTGCCCACCTCTGTCTGTATGTTTGCCAGTCAGTCAATTTTTCAAGATGTTTTTCTTGTTAATCTCTGACGTCGGTTTCTTTGCTTTTGCGGTTTTCTTATTTTGTGCTTTGATTGTAGGAGGCGAGGTGATGTTTAATGGACCAGCTTCTGGTCAGGTTGCTAACTCCAGTTGCTAGGACATATTTATCTTTCCTACAGCTCACTGAGTGTGCATTTGTATGTGTGACAAAACCCTTATGGGACATCAATAGGGCTTCCATTTTTGGAGGCAGACTATTCCAGACACATATGCAAACAGTGCTGTCGGATATTCCAGACTAAGCGACACTTCACTGTTCAGCAACAAGCCTGCAACAGTTGTTAGTAGGTCCTTAAAGCAGCAGAAGTAGAATGAGCAGTAAGTGCATAAATCTTTTGTTGATGCTCTAGTCTAGGCAATGAAGTCTCTATTTTTTTCCCTGCATCGTAGTGTTTTTTTACGGTTTAATTTTGTGAATGCGATAACTTGAGAACAAGGCTCCGTTGGATTTTGGGATTGATACCACAGGTGTGCCTACTTGGAGGCTCAGAGATAGCATTGGTGTCTTAGCCCTGTCTAGCCGAACCTGAAATCTCCATCAACCTCATTTAACCTGATTTAAATTTAGTTGCACTCTTGTCAGTAACATGCTCTAAACATACAAGCATGTCACACACGCATTCTTGACTAATATTAAATATTTCTATCACTGTGTCCCTTCATGTTACCTCTGATTGAATCCATTTGTTACAGGACTGGCTGACTGAGAGCGCCAGGCTCATCTCTAAGTCGGGTCACACTGTGCAATGGGTGACACCCCTGGGATTACCCATCATTCAACCGTACCACCGCACACGCAACCAAGTGGTAAGTCTCACCTTAAGACAAACGTGGAAGCTCTTTAACCTCCTCTCTGTCTCTCACCAATCTATTGCAGTTTTAACATGATATCTGTTGCTTAAGTAGTAACATTAGTGGCAGTTTTCTTTGTGTCTGACAATACCTGTTATCTCTGTTGGCCTTGTATGTTTTGATATTGATTGATATACCTTTATTAGTCCCACAAGGGGAAATTTCATAAGGTTAGTTATGTTAATCTGTTTCTTACTTGATGACTGTGTATCGCTTCTCTTCATGGTTATTCCGACAGCTGAGCCAATTCATTTCCAGTCTTCATTTCACTATGTTTTGAGAAATTCACCACCTGACCTTTATGCTGTTTTCTTGTATCTTGGCTTGTTTGTCTTTCTTCTCTTTATCTCAGCTTTCGCTGGTTTCTCCACACATCTACAATTGACCTTTTCATAGCACATACTTGGGGTGGCTGTAGCTCAGGTGGCAGAGCAGGTCAGCCACTAATCAGAAGGTCGGTGGTTCGATCCCAGGCTGCATCCTGGCTGCATGCCAAATATCCTTGGGCAAGATACTAACCCCATGTTTGCCTACTGGTGGTGGTCAGAGGGCCCGGTGGCGCCTGTGTCCGGCAGCCTCGCCTCTGTCAGTGCGCCCCAGGGCAGCTGTGGCTACAATGTAGCTTGCTATCGCCAGTGTGTGAATGTGTGTGTGAATGGGTGAATGACTGAATGTAGTGTAAAGCGCTTTGGGGTCCTATGGACTAGAAAAGCGCTATACAAATGCAGGCCATTTACATACTTTACACAACTTTTGACACGAGTTAGAGAACAAAGTGTTAACTTTTCTCTGACATACCAAGCATTTATTGAAACCTTCTGTCCTATTTTGTTTGTCACATGTAAGTTTTGATCCATCATTGTATTTTTGCTCTGACTAATATTTCATTGATGTATAAAGGTCTTTAGGTTAGTTGGACTTTATGGAATTTCAAATGAACCTGGTTTGTCATTGGCTTAACACATGAGCTGAATAAGCATTTACACGTATTTATAGTAAGTACCCTGTACTAAAGGTACCCTGGCTTTTAACCGGTTTTAAACAACCTGGATTTTGTTAGCGTTTGTTTGTTAGTTTGTTTGTTTGTTTAGAGAAGCAGGCCATCATAATGCTGCTGATAGAATATTGTAATTGTTGTGAGCGGACAAACTTTAATGGAGCTCCCCAGAATCACTATGGAGATCCTGGCGGTATCATATACAGAGAACATATCTGTGGCTTTTATATAATCAACAACACTCACATATGCGGTGTACTTATAGGTGTTGTGCTGTTGATTATATAAAAACCGCTGTGACCGCTAACATTCCTGTTTATGAATCAAGTGAAAGGTGGAGACAGACATGTAGTGTGTGCCAAGTACAATCAGAGAGCTAGCTGTGGGCTTGCCCAGCATGCAGCCTGCTCTTTTAGTATGACATCAAGCATAAGGTTAGCTTAGAAAGGGAGTGACACCTCATGAGCAGGTGCAAGAGAGCGAGGGTGACAGATGGTTTAGTCCCCTGAGGGTGCATCTCTTTCTCTCTGTTGGTGTAGTAGGACACGTTCCCCTGATTTGATCTGCTTCTTTTAGTGTCCAACAGGGACAATGGAAATGATTAGCTGTGCTTCTTTTCAAGGCCTAAATGAATGAAAAGATAACTTCATGGCTGATTGAGGTCTTAGCTTATGTTTCACAGATAGCTTTCTTCACCCCCTACAATAACTCACTAATCCAGTTGCATCACTGAGCAACAAAAATGAAACTAACTTGCAGAAAGGTCACCTTTTCTCTGCATAGCTGGATTAAATTCAATCTCCCAGTCTCCTCTCTGCCTCTTAAATCCAAGGCCACTGTGTTTTTGAGGGTCATTAGTAATTAGACTCTAGATAGAGTGGAAAGATGAAGTATAATGCACAATGAGAAAACCAATAACTGGGGAGACAGTAGCTACAGTGGCATAACATCAGTTGTGTGTGTGTGTGTGTGTGTGTGTGTGTGTGTGTGTGTGTGTGTGTGTGTGTGTGTGTGTGTGTGTGTGTGTGTGTGTGTGTGTGTGTGTGTGCATTGCTTCATTTCTGTTGGTTTTCCCTGTGCATACGGAGTTGGGATACAAATGCTGACCTTTGTAATCAAGGATTTTCCATGGCTGATGGAAGGTGAGGAAATTGGAGTAGGATAGAGTAGCTGAATGAAGCATGAACATACATCAGGGAGGCAGCCTAACAGGATTGGGAGATACTAATCGGATCATAGGTCACTCTGGCTTAGATACCCTGTTTATTTTTATTCCCTCTCCCAACACAGCTACAGTGAAATCTCACTCGCTGCGGATGGTGACACGAGGGAATCATCAGCTGGATTGGCTGGATTTGACTGGATTTTGAGTTTATAGGGTGACTAAAAGCATGTGATCTAATGTCCTCTATGCGGAAAGAATCAGTTACTTTGGTTTTTGGTGGTGAATGCTGATGGGCACTGTGCATAATTTCTTTTTTTGTACAGTACTAAAGAGTAAAGTACAGTGGTGGTGGCCTATAGCAATACAGAAATAGTGCAGTGCTAATAAATAACTAAATGTAATGGGTCACAAACCCTCGGAGCTAATCCCTTTGAATAAAAGTTTTAGCAAATCGGTCATGGATGGATTATGAGACAGTGGGCCCCGAGCACAGAGATGTAAAAGATTCCCTGCTCCCTGATATGAGAGTGAGATACATGCACATTGGTGGTCATTTTTTTATAGCTTTCTGTTTGTTTGGTTGGTTGTTTGCAAGCCTTTGCCATCTTTTGGCTCGCCTTAAGTTTTTTTTTTTTTTCCTGATTTACTCGCCAGATTTCTATGAGCTTGGTATGTGTTCTCACTTCTACCTCTCTGTTCTCACTTGTCTAGTAATGAAAAGATGGTAGGCTGTGTCTGTGAAGCTTGTTTTTCTTTTGGATATAAGCACGTTTTCTCAAAAGTTGAAAAACACGTGGTCTGCACAGAATAAGTTGGCTTTTCATTCAGATTCTGGTGAACTATCTCTAAATGTCGATGTGATGCCCTCCATACCTCCTCATGCTTTGGAACAGAAGAAATGCTGTTCCCAGGAGAAGCATGATGTTTCATTGAATGTGCAGAATCTTGTGGCATTTTGGGGTGAAATCATAAATGCAGTTTGAGTATCAAAGACACCCCCCCAGAGGTAGGCAGAAAAAAAAAGTTTGTAAGAAAGAAGATTTGGAAAAGGTCAGTGAAAGTGTTGCTTAGGGGGGCGGTGTGAGATTGTGAGTCTCCAGCTGTTTTCATCGGTCTTCTGGAGGAGAAGGGAGAGGCCCAGAGGATACACAACAGCAGAGAAAGGTGGCGTGTTAAAAAATAAGGTGTGTGTTATAAACCATCATGTGATGAATAGGAATACCCCTCTTGGCTTTTATGTAGTTACTGATGGCTTTTGTATCCATGACCATCTGCACCACAACCCTGACGTGATTTAGACTACAGGACCTTATTCCCCACAGACACACAGCAGGACTGGCCGAGATCTCATTAATCACATCCAGGGTTTCAGTCGGGTCCTGTACACAAATCACACACGTATACATTAAAATGAAGGTTATGGCTTTTGGTAGTGACCTCATTAACAGCGTGGCAGTCCATTACTCACATCGATGGTAACCTCCATTTCTTTCTCTCTCGCCACATCCATGTCAGTTTCTCCTTTCCTTTCCTTAAACATGTTCCCTCACAAGTCCCCCTAAAGTGATGATTGATGATGTGGCAACCATTGCAGAAAGTAAAGGGATGCAGTGCACATCTGTTCCACAAGCCTTCATTCATAATCGTTTGATTCTGTCATTCATTACTCACCATCCTTAAATGCAGTAGAGCCACTAACTGAAGCATATAAACCACGTCACCTTTCCACCAGACCCTAGAGAGCTTACCATATGACATGTTTGCTTTGCAGGAGGTAATTATAGACTCATGGGGAAAAAAAACAAACAGCTGAATTGGGAATAGTTAAAAGAGAGATGTGCACCCCTGTGAGTCCTCAGTGCTCATTGAGAAGAGAAGCAAGCTGCATCAGATAATGGAGTTGTCCATTAACACTTGACTTGCGGTTATTTAAGTCTCCTAGGGGTATCATAATGGCAGTGGTCATGCTGTGGTTCTTTTAGAAGTCATTTGTGCAAGCTTGGGATGCTGTGCGGTTGTGATTCAACCTTGTGCGTTAACTAGAAGTTAACTAGTAGTTCAATCCCGAGTTCCTCTGGGGCGTCAAAGTTCCAAATGCATCCATCAGAGATGGGTGTGATATTTAGTCTTTGAAGGCTTAAAATAAGCAGATTTGTATGAATGTGGCTTGGTAGAAAAGGACTTGTTGTGTCTCACATCCTTTAAAAACATCTGAGGAGACCAGTTGTAGTTTTTGAAAGTAAAATGTTCCCCCATTTTTTTCAGCTGCGTAACAGTTTAGGGCTTTCTTGTTATTAGCACACTATGGGTCAGATTTACTAAGGTTCTGTTCCAGTAAGAAACCCACTTTTGCCTATGAAAAGCTTCTGTCAGGATTTACTTTGCAGTATCAATTTTGCAACAAGCATTTTTGTGGCTGGTTATTTACAGCACACAATTTACTGCAAGTTGGGGAAAAATATTTGAAAGATGAACAAGTGCATCCTGGATGTAAGCCCTGTGCCTCTTCACTGAGTCCTCACCATCATCCTCACATATACTTGGCCCTCAGTATTACTGTTTTTTGGTTAACCGAAGGAGAACTTATATGAATTGAACTAAACTTAACATAGCATGAAAGGGAATGAGGACGAGTATCCCAAAACAAAACACCTACAAGGACGTGTGTTGTTTCACAGACAGCCAGGTTACTTTTTACCACGAGGAGAGATCTGTACACACACAGACATAGAAAATCTTTTCTCAGCAGTGTGCACACACAGAGCAACTTTTCATGTTTCTTTTTTCTGTAATTTATCTATTGAAGCCATTATGTACTATACTGAAATGCCACTTTTAATGAGTGAATGAAAATAGGGGCGATCTGTGCATTTATGCATGCGGCATGGTAACAGTATCTTCATTAACACACCAAGGGCTTAGGATCTGACTATCAATAATGTTTTGTGCTCTTCTACATATTGTCCAGGTCAGCTGTTACAAACAGCTTTCAGGTTTATATGATGGAAAAGTTTGTAATAATGTATCTATCCTTTAGATAAACACCACACTCAGCCCCCAGCAATTTCCAACACAAGAGTTTGTCCGTAAAAGCTTATTGATTGTCCTTCAGCTGCTTCTCATTCATCTGAGTTTTCAGAGAGAAATACATGTAGAATACCTACACTTACTCTGTAATATTTTAATTATTAGGCTATTCTTTACCTAATCAGGTCTGCTTATTTTTGGCTCACTAATTTGTAATGCTCTTGATGGAATTCTGGTGGTTGTTGAAATTAACTGACCGTGTCCTTGTTTATAAATTAGCATATTGTTAGTAGATGAGCCACAGAACTTTCCGCTTTTTTGCAATTGCAGCATCATGCTAATTTTTCATATTACAGTGTTCAATGTTTCAATGTGCAGGTACTCCAGTTTTTGTATCTGAACCCTTACTTCATGCCACGGTGTTGTGGTAAGTGTAGAATCTGGTTTAGCGTAGTGTTGGTGACAAAAGGCCTTGCCTGAAAAAGACACACAGATCATAGCGTTTATGCTAAAGGAACTCTATATATTAGTATTATTATTATTATTATATAAAACTCATGTCTTGAAATGCTATTTTTACACCCAGTTTATACTAGCCTGATGCCAGTTAACGTAATTAGTTGTAACTGATGTGCAGATCACTGGAGTCACATTTTACACAGTGTGTTTCCACCACTTTGAAAAAGTTATCTTATGAAGAGTAAAACGGATGAAACGATTGACCCAATCCAGAAACAAATTTTGACAAAACAGATTTTACGGTGAGTCAAAAACAGCCGGTGACTGATAGAAGCATCCATCTAATGGACACCTAAGCCACCCAAACTGAAAGGCTCATCACTCAGCCATCATGCTACTCAACATGGATTTGATGATTATTATTTGCCTGTTGCAGTCCACGTGTTGACCTAAAAAGCAAGGAAATGGATGCAAATTTGTTTTAATGAGAGCTCATTAATTATTGGGAACAAACAAACTCAAACACATTTTCCATTCAATCATAATGCTGTGAGTTCAACTTGTTCTGAACAGTGAAAATGATATGCGATGACATTAAAAGCACTTGGACTACTCTTAGTACAGATAAATGTGTTTCACTCTGAAGGTAATAAATGGCATCAACCAGCATCAACGCTCCATTCCAACAGTGAAAAGAATAAAATAACATTAGTTTAGGCTCAGTGCAAGGCAAGCAAATTCATCAGTGTGGTTGCCTGTTCCTAGAAGTATCTCTTTCTTGATAGTACCCTTCATTCCCACCCAGGCATGGTTCCAAGGGTCACGGAAAGACTGACCTGATATACATGTTTGGCACAGCTAAATGGATGGACTCCAATCTTACAGGGACCAAGTCTTCTCTCTATCAGCAATAACTATGAGTAAAAGCCTGAGTAATGCTGCATTTCATTTATCCTTCCTTTTAATTTGGTTTGCTAGTTATTTATTAGGGTTAAGTGGATAATAGCCCTATGGAAGCCACTTCTTGGTGGCTCATACATGAGTATTGGACTCATGATGGATATCTAAGGAGTCAAAGCCTACATTACCCACAGTGCACAGTTCAATTTAATTACATTTTTTCTACTATGGCTCTCTTTTCAATCTCTTATACAAATGCAACTTCTAGATGTTCCCCCCCTGTCCCTGTGTGTGTAAGTGAATGCTGGATTCACTGGAATCGATCCCTGTTTTGTTTTGTTTTTGTTTTTTTAAAAATCAATCTTATTGTGGGGTTGGACCACTAAAATCCTAACTGTAGACAAAAACCACAGATATTTTAATTTAATTCTTCTTGGTGGAGTATCTGTACCGCTCCATGTATTCATTGATCTAAATAAGCAGTTAATGTCTGAAACTATTCTATGTGTTATTAAAGCCTTTGGTGGCGAATAATGACATTTTCAGCCTATAATCAGGTCAGGGTGTTGGGCGTCTACTAGGGCTGGGCGGTAATACCGGTATAATGTTGGGCAACGATAAGAAAATGAAATATCGCGATAAAATATGGGTAAAACGCGCATGCGCAGTGCCTTTGTTTTCATACGCACATGGCGGAAAAAGCATGGCGGAGAATGAGAAGGGCGAAAGCGGATCGTTGAATGAAACAGATGAACCAGAACTGGTTTGTAAAAATGCTGCAACTTCAGTGGTGTGGAACTGGTTTAGCTTTCGCCCATCAGATACACAACAAAGCACTATTTTTGGTAGCGCATGCTAGCGGGCCGTCGTTGTTACCGTGTTTTTTGGAAAATACGGCACACTTAAAATCAATTCTTTGATTTTTCTGAAAATCGACAGTGCCCCTTATAATCCCGTGTGTCTTATGTATGAATTCTGGTTGTGTTTACTGACCTCGAAATGATTTTATGTGGTACACGGCGCTCGAAAATCTGTCAAATGCTTTAGTACGACTTTGCTAAGCTACGAAGCCGCACCGCTTGATGGATTGTTGGAGCATTACGGCTATCGTTGGCAGGAGCCTCGCGGAGTGATACGTACTGCGCTTCAACATAATATTACTGTATTGTGTGTGTGTGTATAACCTCTTTTTAAGTTTTGTGGATATTCTACATGGTTATGCTGAGGATATGTCGGCCAGTTTCCACTGGAAATGCCTTTTGGTTAAACTGTCAGCAAGAAATTTGCATTTGCACTGAATTTTTATATAACTTTAATGCACATAAAAACAGCTGCTTGTTTAAGTGAAAATACATTGATGGTTTGTTTTTTGCACTAATAAAGTTGTGGAGTTGTAAAGTATTTTGTCTAGTGTCAATTATATCGTTATCGCAAATTTTCAAATGTATATCGTGATAAATATTTTTGGTCATATCGGCCTGCTCTAGCGTCTACTATAAACAATTTTAGTTCAGAGAGGGATGATCATTAGCCCTTTACCTTGTTTTGTTTTTTTTTTTCTCAGTTTTTGAAATGTCCATTAAACAACTAGATTTAAATGAGAGCCTGACCAATACAGGAGGAACATCTTGTGCAGAATTCCAGTATCATTTAAGAGTTTGACTCTGTCTTTTCCTTTTGTCTCTCCAGCTGAAGAGTACCATGCAGCACATAAACCTCAAGATAAGCCACGACACCAAAGAGTAAGTTCTCCTGTTTCTGTCAGTTTCTCCTCTTGCGTTGTTAACCTTGACCCACAGCATATGTAAAGTGACCCCATTGATGTCTTCAGCTGAAAGGTCCATTATTGACCTAGAACAAGAACACAATGCGGGTAATTACTTCAGGCTCTTTGTTTCTTTCTTTCTTTCTTTCTTTCTTTTGGTTGCCTTTGACTTTTGTAGTCACAAATTTTAGAAATGTACCTTCAGACTACTCGACAAATCTCTTGTTAGCTTATAGAGGTAAAGAAATGTGGAAATTAGAGCTCCCTTGGGGCCGTTAGGTTGCACTTCGAGGCACTTCAGCCACACTGTCTCCTGTAGCTGTTTTCACTAATTGCATACTCAGACTTTGAAATATCTTCGCATTTGTCATAAAGTAGAAAATGGCATCAGAGGTTTTTAGGAACCTCTTTGAAAGCATAGTTTGAAAGCACACTGTCTGTTTCAATTATAAGTGGAACTGAGATCGAAATGAGTTGAAAAATAAGTTCAGGCCACTTTCCACAAAGCCTCATTTATAGATCTAGTAATGAAAGTCAAATAACTGGCTCAATACCTTATTAACTTGAAGAAGATGGGATTATGCAATAAGAAGAGGCTGCACAGGCTACAAAATCTGTCAGTCAAGATAAGAAAGCATTAACATGTGAGAAATGGTGAAATATATTCCACTTATTTTTCTATAATAAGAGGCACTTTTTACAGTAGTGTGCAAAGGTTCTTAACCACACCTAATTTCTTTATATTGTTCTAAGAAATGGGAAGCGGGTACAGCAATTGTTTGAAATATGTTCAGACATACATGGAAATCCAGTATATAAGGAAAAAACAGAGTTTGCACAATTCGAAAATCAATATTTGGTATTAGCACCTTTATTCTCCAGCACAGCTTGAACTCCCTTAGGTAAGCATGTGTTTTCTTCTTAAAGGTATGCTTTTACTACATTGGCAGTGTGTATATGATAGTTACCCCGCTGAAAAATCAAATGTTGCCAATCAGAAGCTTTCCACATGGTATCGTGTGGTGGATCAGTAAATCATAATTACGTCAGATTTGACAACAACCCCAACACAATTGGCTGTAAAGCTCCAAAACACAACAAGACCTGCATAGTGTTTTACTCGATGTTGCACCTCTCCCATGCTCTCCTTTGTAAATATTGATAATGATTTGAACAAAAAAAATTAACATTTTAATTCATAACTCCATAAGACCTGTAGTGGCCAGTCTGACTTTACAATGAATTAGGGCTGCACGATTAATCGTTAGAAAATCGCGATCTCGATTCATACTTATGTGCGATCTCATTTCCAAATGACAACGATTTAAAAAAAAAAAAAAAAAAAGACGACGACGACTGTACCGCATTTTGATCCGGGACGTACTCTGCATGAAAACAAGCGCTCACTCTTCCTGCTCAACAAATGACAAGGGCGGAGCCTTATACAACGTGATACAGAAGCTGTGCCGTGTGATGCTAACATTAGCAGGGAAAAAACAACGGAGAACACGTCAGGGATGACGAGAAAGTGGCAGGAGAAAATCTGTCCCGGTCAACCACCCAAACATCAATAACGGGAACCTTATACAGCGCTTCCCTATACCTGTCGAACTCCCGCAGGCACAAAGAAATTACGGAGGCTATCACTTATCACCTGACCAAAGATATGGCTCCCATCAACACTGTGCAAAACGAGGGATTTAGGAAAATGATCAACACCCTAGACAAACGCTACACAGTGCCGTCCCGCAACTATTTTTCTATTGTTGCACTACCTGCTCTATACACGCAGTGTCGAGCAACGGTGGAGACGGAATTTCAAGCAGTACAACATTTTGCAGCAACAACAAAACGTGAGACATTTGTTGTTTTTATGTTTATTTATTGTTTTTATGTTCAGTCTCAACTGTTACGAAGTTGATGTGCAGTTAATAAGTGCAATAAATATTTATACTGGAAAAGAAAATCGTGAGAGAATCGTGATCTCAATTCTAAGCCAAAAAATCGTGATTCTCATTTTATGCAAAATCGTGCAGCCCTACAATGAATAAAATATTCCTCTGAAAATGGTCAGGCAGCCAATACCCAAAGAAAGCCTAGAGAAGTTTTGCTCGATACCACTATAAAAAAGTTACAAGTCTCTTTTTTTTGGAGGCAAAATGAACTTTTGCATAGTACTCTACATTAAAGATTGGGTGACACAGCCTGAAAAATGCTTTTTAAAATTTACTTAAGGGTTAAATTTGAGTTATACAATTGTCATACAGCAAAATAACTGTCTTCATGACTAGAATTTCAATGTTGAAATTTAATAGTTCTTAAATGTAAATTGGCTTCACTCCTTTAAAGCCAAACATTCATCTTCTGGTACTGATGAATTTACCAAGAGAGGTTGAGCTATAACATGCCAATGAATTCAACATGTTGAAAGATGAATTATCACTAAATTTCTTTTTGCCATCTACAAAACTGCAAAGAGCTAGAAATGTGTGGATAGAGAGGTTAAAGAAAAGACAGAGAGGTGAGCAGAGAACAAAAGGAGACAGAGTGAGAGCACTGGAGACATAGATGACAAAGACTGACAGCCATCCTCCTCAGTCTGACATCTACAGTACACCACAGATCCAGTCCTTTGAATATCAAAACAGGGCAAGGGTTAGAAGAAGTCAGAGGGAGGAAAGAGTTCAGTCCGAAACTTGAGATTTGCTGTCAGCGGAAGCAAGCTGACATTCTGAGCCAGACTCCACACAACCATTGTGATTTTCTTTGGCCTTTCACTCCACACACACAGATACACAGAACCACACATATTTGCATGATCTCCTTAAGGTAAACTGATCCAGCAGTATCGTTTTTAAGAAGGCGCAGTAGTAAGGGAGTACTGATGGCTTTTTCTCAGTTCTCTTGCTTTTTCCTTTAGTCTTCTTTTTTTCTTTTAAAAAAACAGGTGTTGTTAATCCAGGCCTGTGCTGTGAAATACAGTCTTTTTGATTCAAGCCCTATAAGAGTTGCTTGTTTGCTCTGTAGAGAGAGCAGTTTCACCTCAGAGACTCAGAGTACTCCCTGTCTACCTTTACATTCTGTTAGGCTTATGTGATTTAAATCTGACATTTTTGTTTTTTGTGTATGTGTGCATGTGAGGAAAAAGAAAAAAAAAATTTCTGTGCACAGATACGCAAGCGAGCTTGCAAACAAATGTCCAGAAATCTTGATTTTGCTGAGCTTAAAGCTCAAACAGCAGAACTGAAAGCACTTGGTAAGTCTACATTTCCAAGCCAAAAGAAAAATGGACAGACGGAAAAGAAGACTGACAGAGACAGTCATGGTTTATGCCTGTGTGTTTGATTTAGCTTTGGCTCAGGCTGTCTGTGCTCTTTCTGCATTCCCATTAGAATGTTGTCGTCTGTGGCAGCCCAGAGGATTTGAATGGCACAGGCACAGGGTAATGGGAACACAGGGGATGCAGATTGGCAGGATGTTTTTTAACCACCAATTTCATCATCAGAATCACCAGCATTGCATTTGTATTACTTCTGTAAGCATAAAGCAGGCTGCGCCCCGGAGATCACATAGCACAAAATAAATATTGATGTTGAAATCCGTCCACACAGCAGGGCTTTATTCCACAGTGTGACTTTTATAGCTCAATTATGACTAATAATCTTAGCGATGCATCCATTAACAGTAATAAATTCATGTGTGCTCTTCCTCCTACATTGATTTTTATTAGCTGGACATTATTGTCCATAATCAAATAAAGTTTATTAGACTTCTCGACCTATAAAAAAAAAAAAAAACGTGGACAATTAAAGATAGGGCTGGGCCATATTATACCGTTTACGGTAATACCGGTATAATGTTAGGCAACGATAGGAAAATGAAATATTGCGATAGAATGGGAGTAAAACGCGCATGCGCAGTGCCTTTGTTTTCATACGCACATGGCCGATTGTTGAGTGAAACAGATGAACCAGAATTGGTTTGTAAAAATGGTGCAACTTCAGTGATGTGGAACTGGTTTGGTGTTTGTCCGTCAGATACACGACAAAGCACATTTTTTTGCAGAACATGCAAGCAGCCGTTGTTATTGTCATATTTGTCGGACTAAGATGCTCTTAAATCTGGGAGTAATCTGGGTCCTAAACTCCGTGTGCTTCAGGTCAAACAACACTGCAGCATCACTTAGAGTTAAAAACTGTCTAAATTCTTTCATCTTTAATAAAACGATCAGCATTGCTGCTTTACCAGGTGTAACTATAAAGTTTAACTTCCAGGCATCCATGAAAACAAAAGTTATTACATTTAACGGAGTTAGAAGTTAGCAGGAAGCTAGCGGAAGTTAGCTCGCTAGTTTCGCTAGTTACCTAAGCATGATATAGCATGTTCTGACGGAGAGATTTCTGAAAAAAATCAAACGTGCAGCTCTGCTATCACTTCCAACATAAATGAAGACAGGAAACTAAACAGCATTGACGTTTGTAGGGTTACTGAAGTTGGGCTAGCTGGTATATAATGATGTGCTACGTGATCGCTAGCGACACAGCTATGTTAGCATAACATAAACAGTGAAGCTGGAGGACGAACACTAACACTTTTCCACTTATAAAAGTTAACGTGAAGGTTCTTCATGGTTAGAGACAAATGCAATCGCATGGCAGGATGCTGTAAACGGACCAAACTTCAGTCAGGAGAACAACTGAGATAATCCATCCACAATACGAGGTTAGTCATTAATATACTGCAACAACATGGGAATAGAGAAGCTGCCAGAGAATTCAACATTAATGAATCAATGGTACAGAAGTGGAGGAAGCAAGAAGAATGAGTTTAATAAAGTTTGATTTATCTGACTGCTTTGTTTCGCTTAATGTGCCTTATAATCCCGTGCACCTTATGGTCCGAAAAATGCGTACTGCACACTGCAGTTTAATGTTGCAAAGCACCTCTTTTTAACTTCAGTGGATATTATACATGGTTATGCTCAGGATATGTCAGCCCATTTCTACTGGAAATGCCTTTTGGTTAAACTTTCAGCAAGGAATTTACATTTGCACTGTTACATTTTTATAAAGCTTTAATGTACATAAAAACCAGCTTCTTGTTTAAGTGAAAATAAATGGAAGGTTGTCTTTTTGCGCTAGTAATGTTGTGGAGTTGTATTTTGTCTCGCATCAATTATATCGTCGGTTATATCGTTATCGCAAATTTTCAAATATATATCGTGATAAATATTTTTGGCCATATCGCCCTGCTCTAATTAAAGACATGTTTAAATAAAACACAGTTCTTAAGCTCCAATCTGTGCGTGTGTCTGGCGAAAAAGATAATATGACATTTCATTGATAAGGTTTTCTGAAGAAATAATCTCAGTAACTATAAAGTTAATGGAAGTTAAGCCTGGCCTAAAGACAACACAGCCTTCATCTTTCTGTACCGTGGCAGGTTTTTATTTATCACTCATTCAGTATGAATGCGGATAGATTTGGTCAACATGTGAACCACAGATGTGTAGTTCAAAATAGAGGTCCAACATTGGTCATTAGTACTAATGTAATAAAGACCACTGAACACTCTTGGATCAGAATGTCAACTTGTTAATGGGCATTATGGCTTCCTTATCTTTCAGCCTCTGATCTAACAGTCCATAATGGTTAGCACAAGGTGCCATTATAATGTACAGTGACTCCACCTACAAATCTATTAGCCATATGTGATTTCATTCTGGTAGACCTCCCCTTAATGGCTGTCTCATCGAACAGCACTGCATTACTTTGAGCACAGCTTTCATTTTTAGTCTCCATCTGACCACATGCTGGATTTTCTTCAGTGAGCTCAAAACTGTTTTAAGTGAATTTCATTTTGGGGACAAGGACATGTATTGTAGATCAAAGACTTTGTAGTTGGGCCTGAAAAACTCCCCCTCCTCCTCCTGTCTTTACAGTGTGCTGCATTAAAGTGTACCGTGTCATACCATGACATCTCCACCAAATATTCTCCCTCAAACCTCTGAACGCCCAACATTTCCCCACATATCCACACAATGTGCACACAAGGATTAGACACATGCATATAGACTGTGCACCTTATACTTTTATAGATATCTAAATATAAAAGACGCTGTTGTAAACAAAGTTTCAGTGTGTGTCATATTTGGTGAACTGCAGCAAGCTGCATGCCTCCACATTGATATAACAGCAGGATCATTGTTGCTCTCTAAAGTTAGTTTCACATTTACACACCTGAAGCAACAGCAGTCACTTCAATAATGATCCTTGACACACAGACAGCATGTGTCAACATTCAAGTTAAATAGCGTGTACTCTCTTTATCAGAAGAAAGTATAAAACCGGTTGTTTTTTTACAGTGGGAAAGTTGGTCTTTATTGATATACTGTACATTAAATTCTTGTTTACAAGAAGCTTATACTAGTATAGAATGTAAATGACTATTACACCGACCTATATTCGACCTACATGGCTACCCATGTGTACCCATTTACTTTATCAATAGTTAAGTAGTTATGTGATAAGGCCACAGTGGCTGGGACATTTGGCACTTAATATGTCAGACAGTTAAAGATGTTACAGTAGAGCTCTGGACGGACACTCTGACCCTGTGACTGTTGGAAAAAACAAGAAGGCTTGCTCCGGGTCATGCTCCTGACTTGAGTATTGCCTCCAGGCTTGGGCATGAAGGACTATTCCACGGAAAACTCCACTTTTGTCTCTGAGCTGTAGCCAGGGTCTCCGCTTACTCCACACCAGTGAAATCCTTAACGTGAAGTTTTATGCAGAGTTTGGGGTCTGCACAAATTTCCCCTGTTGCTTCGCAGATGTGTGCGTGCAAGTGATTGGAACGTATCTTCGATGAAGCAAAGCTCACATAGTTTCTGAAGTAACCTGAGGTGCACAAGGAGACACTATTGATGGGGATGGTGGAAAGATTTTATTTTTACAAAGACTTAAACATAAACAAAAATGATAGATTGGTAACTGTCTCACTCTGGGGAATTATGAGCACGGTTCATAATGAGGCCATTTCAAGCTTGTGTACAGGAACCATTAGAGAAAATAACTATATAAGGTATTATATGTCTGCGCTTTGTTCTCTGTCTTTTCACAGGAGACCAGACACAGTTAAACAGAAGAATGCTTTTCCACCAAACTTCATTCACTCTCTGGACTCCACACACATGATGCTGACATCTCTCCACTGCTACAGGTAACGTGTCAAAAGCCTGAAATAAAAGATTCTTTACGTTTTTTGTTGGTGTTACAGAATCATTTTTATAGAGTCAGATATTGGCACTCTCTGTATTTGCATGATCCCATAGGAGTGCAGTCTCATATTAAGTCCATTCATCACCTCAAATAGGCATTCTGTTAATTCATTCCCTCTTTATGACACTATAATTGGCTTTGAATGAATAACTGCTGTTGACTTGCTAGGTTTCTAATAAAGTCCTGTGCACTTACCTTTTATAGACCACTGTCTACTCTTTCTTTTGTCCTTTTTCTGTGATGTAATTGCTGCACGTGACCTGTCATGATGCCTTTGTCTCCTCTCTTCTTGTCCTCTCTCAGTTCTGGTCTGACTTTTGTCTCAGTTCATGACTGTTTCTGGACGCATGCGCTCACTGTGGACACCATGAACAAGGTAATGTTTTAAAGCAGTCATTTTTTTGCTCCCGCCTGTGCAGATTACTTCATTTTTTCACAGCTGTTTCCAGCATGTTTTGATCATGTATATTCAGGGTTTTGTGCTTGCCTTCTTTTGCTGATTAATTAAAGTTAAAAAATGACACCACTGATTATGTCTTGCTTTCTTTAGTCGAAGCTGAGCAGTGTTTTTGTGTTTCTGAAATCACTGAGACCTGAGCTTCTTTTAGCATTTCTACAGCCGAAGCAGGTGATAAAAATATTTTGTGCAGCACCTATGACTAGTGCTTCAGTTTTGGGAGAACAGCTTGGTGATGCCAGTGAAACAAACTTCTTTTGTCACTGCTTTGTTACATATACAGGCTGCAGGTAGCACCAGCAGACAGGCTGATGTGCTGAATAAATGACTGCCTGCCCCCGCCAGCTGAAACTCAGTCATCAGGCCCAGACTGAGACACAGCATTGAATAAAATGGATCAAATTACCATAAGGCCCCAATTTTCTGTAGATGTAGCTTCAGAGCAGTCAGGATTTTATGTCTTCACCCAGTCTCAGAGGAGTTAGAACCAATGAAGCAGTTCCCTCTCACTATATTTATTCCCTTGCATATTCTCCGTCTCATCTGTGTGAGTGTACGCCTTCCTCATTACACAGGTAATTGAACACAGCAGTAGACGGAGGGTATTAAATATCTTGGTCAACACCTAAGCACACGAAGTAGATCCTTGTTTTAATGGCAACTGATTCTTCCTTCACCTGCCAATTTCTCTGGACTGCGCATCCTATTAAAAGGGCACGGATCCTATCAGTGCTGGGTGAGGTGTGGAGTACACCTCTGATTCACTGTGAAATGCACCCACAGATAACAATAATTAAAAGTTTAAGGAAACTGATTTAAACAACATAATTGATAAAGGTAACTCATAAAGGAAAGAAACTTTAGTTCTAGCTCTTCTGATACGTTCAGACATATAAACTTTAAAAAGGTGGTGTGGATTTTTTTTAACAAGATGTGGGGGAGAAATAGTCTGATAGTAAAACCGTATATGTTACTGTATATTTACAGTACTGTGCAAAAGTCTTGACCCACTCTTCGTTTCTTTATATATGGTGAGGAAAATTGTTACAGCACTTAATCTGCAAACATACATGCAAATACAGTTTAGAAGGCAAAAAAAAGTTTTTACAATCCTAAAAAGCTTGAAAGTCAATATTTGATATTGACTTTAATATATTTTGTTCTGATGAGGAGTTAAACCATGAACTTTCAAATCTGGATTCGTGACTCTATCAGATGTGTTATCGCTGATTTTCAGTCCAGTTCTTGTGTAATTTGGCAAACACCAGTCTTTTCTCCCCATGTCCCTTCCTTTAGAATGGCTTCTTGACAGCCTCCCTTCCCCTGAGATGATTTCAGATTAGCTTTCACTGAACATTAGAGAAGATAAATAAGCTGAAGGTCTAGGCTTGATCTAGGTTTAGGCCTGACACATGTTTTGGTTTGGTTTTTGTCCTCCACTTTGTTTTCTACTTTCTGGTTTTCTTGGATATCTTTTTAAGGATGCATGGTGCAGTGTGCTGCGATATTAGCTTTCAGCTAACTGCTCTTTGGGAATCACCATGTTGGTGCAAAAATGCAACTTTATGCTGTCATGGTTGTCAAATTGTGTTATCTTTGGAAATTTTCATAGGTTCAAGCAAAGAAATGGAAGAAGAAATGTTTTTGTGACAGGCTGCTCGTAACAAACTGGCTACATTTTTATGTGTAACAACATAACACAGGTTCGTCCCTTGAGTATTGGTGCCTTTTTTATGTTGAAATGATTCATAGGTCAGAGTTAAGGTGCAGCACACAAACAAAACAAGTTCCTCTAAAAAGGTTTCGGCACAATGACTGAACTGAAAATGAGTCCAAAGGAAAGTCAAAGACCTTTTTTTTTTTTTTTTTTTTTTAAAGAAAATTACAGAGTTTGGCTCCTTGGCAACAAAATCTAAAGAAATGACGAGTGGCTCAAGACTTTTGCACAGTACGATATCAGCATTTACAGAAGGGTGCAAAGGTTTTAGGGTCTCTGATAAGCAGTTTGACGTGCCTGTAGAGATTCCGTGTGATATTGTGCTGGATGATCTATGATCTTCTCATGAATGACTGTTAATTAGCTATTAAATTAAGTCACCTCGAGCCAGCAAATGTGTATCATGGGGTTCTTTCAAGTTATGGAAAATAATTTGATTTTAATTAGACCTGCGTGATATCCAGACCTGCATAAATATGGAAATACTAACGCAATAATATTACAACACAGCTCATCTTTTCCTGTTATCTTCTTTAATAAATTCTTTCCACCCTACCTTCTCTTTCAGTACATTTGACAAAAATGGGTTTTGAAGCAGAAATGGAGAAAACATACAGCCAAGGCAAAGTTGTTTCAGCTCTTGGAGCTGGTCCATTTGCCAGATTTGGTTGCATCCCTTGATTTTTTTCTTCTTCTGTGCTCCATTCATTGTTCAGTTGGTCAGCAAGCCAGAGTCAAACGGTCAAACGTTTAAACCGAACTAACTCAAAGTGCACTTCTCTCTGCCTCGTCTTCCTGCCAGGTTTGTCGGGAACAGTTTGTCGCCCTGCACAGCCAGCCAATCCTTCAAGAGCTGTCCAACTTCCTGCTTTACAAATACTGCACAGGAGTCCTGTGAGTTTGCACCCACATGGAGGAGCACTTTTGACTGGGCTCATACACACAGATCCCAGGAGCGCTACTGTGGTTGCTCAGGCAGCAAAATATTTGTCATACAATATCAACATTTCAGTGAAATATTATGTAATAGCTACTAGTTCATATTTTCATACTTAGTTGCACCTATCTGCTGTCTGTCCCTCTTGTTCTTACATAACAAGCCATCATTCTCACGAGTCTGTGTTTATGCTAGATTGTATTACCTTTAATGAGATTTTTATGATATTTGTGATATGTGCCACCACAGATTGAACATATTCAGCTACTACATGTGCACAGGTTATAAAACAGAAGCTAGACAAACATAAGAGGGCTTTATAGCCACTAATCTCAGGGCTTTGTGTCCTTGTAAAGCACTGAGATTTTCTACAGTTTCTACATGACATTACATACAACATGATTCTCTCTCCCCATGTCCGTCTTACTATCCTCCCCCTCAAGATGGGTTATGCTCATCATCCACTTCCACTGCACCTTCTTTGTCTCTCTTACCATTGTTACTGCCTAGTTTCACGAACACATTTTTCATTCTAGGATGTGTCAGAGAAGAGGAGATGTGGAACTACAAAGGCATTTTGGGTTTCTTTATTCATCAAAATGTTAAAGTAATTTTTTTTCTAGTATCAAAAAATAACCCAGCTCACCTGTGCACAAATGTACTTTGCTGTGTAGAGTTTTTATGCAGAGTATAAAGTTGCTCTCACACTGATCTGCAGAATGACAAAACTGCACAGACAAACAGAGCGGACTTTACAGTGGTGGCAATGAGACCTTCTTCCCAGTAGTTACATTTTTAAACCAAAAAACATATTTATATATTCAATTAGTTTTATTTTTGTTAATAAGGAAGAAAGAACAGGTAACTGCGTTTGTAGGAGGGCTGAAAATCCTTTGACTTTGTACTCCTATAGAGACAAAAGCACATTTTTCTCTGAGTTAACTTTATTACTCTCCTCTTTGTGGCAGGACTGAAGCCAAGAGCAAAAAGTACCAGGAGTATAGAAGGCTGATGATGCTGCTGGCCAAAGTGCCCCAGACAGGTCAGTTTGAATGAGGCTGTGTGGCTCCCAAACACCTGGACTTGATGGAGTGTTTACAAGGACAAGGTACAGGCTGATGGGGTTTGTTCCTAATTGGGCAGAAGAGAACTTGTACAGGTATACCTTAAAGCTCTTAGCAGAAGGGCAATACTGGTGGACCGTATGAACTGGATCCATTCACAATTCTGCATTTTCCTCCTTGCTTTATAATTCTGATTAGTGTTGAATATTGTCCATACATATCAGACTTGGTCAAATAGCCTGATTTGGTCCCAGATTAGAGTATCCTACATTTTCAAAAACTAAATAACTAAAAATAATAAGTAAAAACTAATAAGCTTGTGTCATTGTGTTTCGTAACCTGCATGGCCACTTGCAGGTCCAGCTTCCTCACTTTACCTTTTGATGTAATTTGCGTTTCTATCCATTGTTCTCCTAAATGGATGTGGTGCACAGAGGCAGTCTCTGTCTCTCTGTCAGGTGGATGCAGGCTTTTCTGTTATGCAACCTCTTGCTCCATCTCCATTTGTACACTTATGATCTGCTTGGCACTGACAGCTGGGTTGTACCAATTGATTGCTGTTAATTGTGTCCCTCCTCTGCATAATCAGCTTATGTGGCTGAGACCGGTCAGGTGTGCACCTCGGGCGTCTGTTTTCCCGCATGTCCGCAGTTTTCATTTCAATAGAAGGCCCCACTGAATGTGGAGTATAATCTTTACTATAAAGGATCCGAAACGTATGATTATCCGGTTTCAACGTGTGTGTAATGAAGAGCATCAGTTGATGAGGTGTATTTACAACTATAAATTTAGGGTTTTAAAAAAGGCTGGAGAGAGAACTCAATAACCTGTGAATGTTTTACCAGCTGGAGTCTGAGTTTGGGAATAACTGATTGGCCGTCTGTGAGAATAATGATGGCTGTCAGCTATTCTGTTTGTGTGCTGGACTTGGAGTTAAGAATACAATTCAATGAATCGGTTGTGGGTGCAGTGTCTTATTATCAGTCTGACAGAGCCAGTAATTGAAGGAAAAACATAATAAAGACAATAAATTATTATGCATAGTTTATGGGGCAGTTTGGATGCCTGCTAAGAGGGCAGCAAGTATCCAAACATGAATGAAGGAACAAAAAACTGTATTGATATCTATGTTAGTTAGTTAGTATATTAACTTGATGTCAGCATGTTCCAGCTATAATAAGCCTTTTCACTCTTCACTTTTTGTGTCCTTTCCTCAATAATTTATACAGCAGCTCCTGCTGGTGTACCTAACTGTCAGAGAGGCAGAGCACACAAGGCTAAGCACAGAGTGCAGGACAGGACCTCATTCAGACCTAAAATTAGCATTCATGTGGTAATGGAAAATTTACTTGTGCCCTCCAATTTGAACATTAAAGTTTCACTTAAAAAACCCACTTAAAAGAATAATTTTCTCCTCTTCTTCTGTGGCATAAAGGTTGTAGTTGGTCTTTTAGAACAGTTTGCTCAGATTTAATCAATTTTGGATGAATCATAGATTATTTTTAATAATTTGGATTATGCAATGTATTATGCAGTCACTTAAAAATAATTTTAAAAAAGTATGTGATTTAAATTTGGCCAATCTGCTCTTCAGGATCATCTTGGTTGCTGACTGGAAGGAAGTGACCGCACTTGCTCTCGTCGCGTTTTCACCATGGTCTTCAAACTCCTACAGATAGCAAATATAAATGTTCTCATTCAAACAGACCCAAATTTGCAATGGTGAATCAGATTCTGGGATGCGAGTTGACTTGGTGACTCTGTTATGCTGTAACATCCTGAGGCATCAGGGGGAAGACATTTAGTGGAAACAACCTAAACTGTGGTGTGTGCCAGCATGCCACTGAGAGCATGAACAGAGCACTCTGAAAATGGGTTGTGTTTTGTGGGCACACCAACATAATGTTCACTCATTCCTCCTCCTTGACTTCATAGCACTTCCTGAAAATGAAAATCAAGTTCAAGTTTTGACACCCTAAAGCAGGGGTGGGTAATCTCAGTCCACGAGGGCCAGTGTCCCTGCAGGTTTTAGATCTCACCTTGGGTCAACACACCTGAATCACATGATTAGTTCGTTACCTGGCCTCTGGAGAACTTCAGGACATGTTGAGGAACTAATTTAGCCATTTAAATCAGCTGTGTTGGTTCGAGGACACATCTATAGCCTGCAGGGACACCGGCCCTCGTGGACTGAGATTGCCCACCCCTGCCCTAGAGGATCCAGCAGATAGTACAAAGAGGCATAATGGACCTTGAATGGAGTGAGCTAAAAATGGTACCTGTTCTAAAAACGACTCAGACTTTTACAAGAAGTTGGTCTTCATTTATATATGCTCGATCCCCCAACCTTTTGATTGCACCTAATATTTTGGTTTATTACCAAATGCTATGCTGTGATGCTAAACTTTTCCCTTATCATGCAAATATAACAGCAGCTTAACTTTAGCTAATTGTTGCTGTTCTTCATGCATGCATTTTAATTTTCAATCCAAAAGTAGCTCACAAATGTTCCTTTAATAAAGTAAACATGATAGCTCACGCTGCCTTTAATGTGTTCCCGTGGAAACTAGCTCTGTGAGAATGATTCAGTTGGAGGAGATGTCTGCACTTTTTTTTTAAATAATATAAGAAATCAGTGTTACACAGCAGTTTTTTTTCTTCCACCAAATGCAGCAATACTGCGTGGCACTTATTTATTTGTTTTTATGTAGGTCATATAATTTGTATAACTACTGTCCAGTGACTAAATGTGCTCTGACACATTGCGTCCTGCCTCTCCAGGTGATTTTGATCTCCAGCGGGTGAAAGAATCTACTTTTTTCTTCAGCTGAGAGCTTGGTGAGAGCGAACCAGTAGAAGGAGATGAGTGGAATTGACAGAGTGCAGCAGGGAAGCTGCAGGCTCCAGGGTCCCTACCGGCTTTTCTTCCACAGACATGAGGACATTGATCCAGCCGCACCCTGCCTGCCTCCTGGTCCTCAGCCTGGCTGGAGCTGTTGGAGGCGTACACAGCGAACTCGCCTTATTAACTGACTTCTAGACTGATGGGAAAATGGTGGATTGTGGGATACTCATCCAAGTGAAAAATGAGGGAATAAGCGTTGGATGGAAATGCTAAGACTTCAATTACGGAAAAGTACCTCTGTTAGTAGACTCTACCTGGCCATATTCAGGTTTGTGTGAGTGTGGGTGGGAGTGAGTGAGTGTGTTCATTCGCTATACTGAATACAATGTGAACTGTGCCAGTCTGTTCATCACTCTAATATTTTTGCTACTCGAGCAAAAAAAATTCTACCTACAGTGTGTGTGTGTGTGTGTGTGTGTGTGTGTGTGTGCGTGCGCGTGCGTGCGCGTGTCTGCTGGTATCATGATGTAAAGATTTCCACTGAGCACTGACCTGCCTCTGCAGCCCCTACCTCTGAATGGCAGGGTGGTGTCTGAAACATTTTGTCTTCTTCAGAAGACGTTTAAAGAAGAGACATTTGAAAGATGTGTTTTACTGTAAAATGAGTGTAAAGGACACAGAAACCAAGACATGTCCGGACGTGTCGGGGTCTCTGAGATGGAGCCATAATATTCTCACCTTCTTGGAGTAACTAAACACTTGACGGTTGCAATAAAATAAACATGCTTCTTAAAATGACTCCTTACTTATTCAAAGCTTCAGTCAAACATTTGGTATTCTTAGTGTGCTTAAACAGGATGAATCGGACTGCCTGTTATTTAATCGTATCTGCATATTTCAGTGCTGCTGTTTAGACTGTTAGATGAAGGCCTCCTTTTAGATGTACCACAAAGGGTTTGCAGGCTTCACTAATCAACTCAGATCTTATTTTTCTGGGCCAGTGCCACATGTAGAAATAAAAATAGCAGAAGTGCTATCTGATCATTGCTGGAAACGTTACAGCAGTTTCAGACAAAAGGTGCCATTGATGTTCAAAGGCAAATGTAGGCTCAGCCAAACAAAGCTGGCTGAGTGGCAGTGTAATGAAATGGAAATGATCTTTGAGGGGGCATAAGTAGTGTGTGCTGATTGCACTGCAGGTTTTTGGGGATGACAATTAATGCTGAGTACTATAAGAAAAGTTAGTTAAACATTTGTCTTTTAAATATATGTGTGAATTTGTGTGAATGGGTGAATGACTGAATGTAGTGTAAAGCGCTTTGGGGTCCTTAGGGACTAAGTAAAGCACTATACAAATACAGGCCATTTACCATATTATTAGAAATTATTCTCAAACTGGTGGGTGCAGAGCCACTGTAGGTGAGGTGTATCAAATAATCAGTAAAACTAAGCTGAATATGATTTTTCAGGGCAAATATGAGTTTGATGGTTGTATGTGCTAAACCTCATTTACTAAAATTCATAAAAGGTTTGAAAACCCCTGGTATGACCAGGGCAAAAAAAGGCTTTCATTTTGAGAAATGAGCATGTTTGCTGTCTTGTAAATGGCATTAAGGTAAGCTAACCTGGTGCAGTTAGTTTTTTTTTTTTTTTTTTTTTTTTATAGCCAGCACACCTTTAGAATAAAAGTAAAATCTACAGTACTGTGCAAAAGTGTTGAGCCACACCTCAGATCTTTAGATTTTGCATCCAAGGCACCAGACTTTCTGTAACTTTTTAAAGTGCTCTGAGAAAAACTTCAGGGTCTTTAAAAGTTTTACTTTGGACACTGGTTGCTTTTTAACTTATTTTCAGTCCAGTCCTTAAGTTACTTAAGTAAGAGTAATTTGAATGTTATTTCTATAGCATCTTTCAAGATAAATGTCAGAAAGTGCTTCTCAGCAAAATACCAGAACAGAAAATTGAGTTAAACTCTCAGATCTGACGCTCAGATGTAGAGAGTTCCAGAGTCTGACTGTTGTAAACGCTCGGTTTTCTTTTTGTTTTAGTTATGATTCACAATCAGTAGACCCTGATCACATCACCTCAGAGAAAATTTAGGGACGTAAGGATGTAAAAGTTCACTCTTGTAAGCTGGTGCTTGTCCATGAGGAGCACTGAAAGTCAAAACTTAACATCAATGACTCATTCAAGCATAAAAACACCCCAAACTCAAAGAATAAAGCAGTGTAATCTGGCAATTTACCAGTTGTAAAATGGATTCTTGGGTGCTGTTACTAGTAGTTTCTCACAAAAACACATCACTAATTCTCATTTATTTAGTTCAACCTATGAGAAATGCCAAAATTAACAGTTTGGCAGGTATGGAATTGTATTTTGGGTGATTCCCAAAGAGCTATTAGATGAAAACTTGGCATATCTCAGCACGTTGTGCATTGTGTCCTTAAAAAAAAAAAGAGTAAACTGGACAATGTTAGTTTTTCACACCTTAAATTTCATTTTGTCTGTCTACAGCAAATGAACAGTATCTGAAAGTCATGTCTTTCAGAAATAGGAAAGAATGTCAGCAAAGACCTGACACAGAAGCTGAGAGATCCATCTGGACGTGCAGCTGATCCATCTACTGTTCACTGAAGCCTCATCAACAGGATTCAGTCACAGTGCAAGAGTGGCTGTCAAGAAGTCATTCTTAAGGAAGAGAAATGGGGGGGAAAAGGCTGAGCTATGCCAAAGAACTGGACTGAAAGTCAGCGACAACACGTCTGTCAGAGTATAAGAAGGCAAGGACAGATGCACAACAGTGAGTGCTGCAGCGATCTGTAAAACAATGTGGCTGCTCTGTCGTGGTTTTGGCATTTCACTCAGTGGCGTTAGAGAACTCGTCAGAATTGATGGTCATACAAAATGTTGGCTTTCAAGCTTGTACAAACTTAACTTATGCTCAGCATTTCCAAGCATTTTTGCACACGTATTCAATGAACTGCTTCAAGACTTTTACACAATTCTGTGATTCTGATTTAACTGTCATGTTTTTTATTGATTAATAAAGAAAGCTATGATTTTGACTTTAATCTTAACCTGATGCACACCAAGCAAAGGTCTCTATTCAGCAGACAATAGCCCAGAGCTGCCTCTCCTTTCCTTTGATTTTTTTTTTTTCCCAACTGGGCTTCAAGGACGGAGCTCTCTCCTGTAAAGTGCTCTTAGGATCACACATACTTAATACGTATCATGTTTCACAACACGACTGCCTGACAAAAAGTGTTACTTGACCTCAGCTTTGCACCAAGGAGTGGTCATGAATGAGCGCCGCATACCAGATGCCTGCGTGGGATGTCTGACTATAGTATAAGCTTTAAAAGTATTACTCTACAACACTAAAAATGGTGGAACCTGTTAGCAGGTTACTGTAGAGGGGGGGAGGTCAAGGAACAGACATCCGTTTTTGTTGGGAGGAGGTGTGCTGTTTGCCAGAACTGTGGATGACTTTGGCTAAGGGAGTGCACAGGATATTGAAGATGATATTACAGCTGACGTGTGGCTTGATGGGCCTGTCGTGTTGTCTCTGAGGTGATTCCCTGGATGTTTGCTGTTAGATCCTTTGAGCTTCGCTGGTCAAACCTGCACTAATGGAGCAAGGCTTGAAGCAAGAAATAGTCAGGTAGCTTCCATTACAAGCCTGCATAAGAGAATATATGTATTACGAGCAGATGTTGGGGCAGATGTTTGACAAACCCTTCACGTGAAGGCCTCTCTAGAGAGATTAAAAGGTAGAGCATAATCTTCAAGATTGCACATATGTTCTTTTAATGTACATGAAACAAGATTCTTTAAGCGCCTTATTTTATAGTCACTTTTTAATAATCAAACCTCCGCTAGCAAGTCTCAGAACCTCCATCTAATACAAATCTGGTTTGTTATAATGCTTTAACCAGATGCTGGATGCTTATTTCATTCATTTACATAAAGGTGTAAATCACTGTATTCTGTTTTTAATTATATTTTAGGCAGTTTCACAAATGTTATGGAAACGGGAAGGGTATTTGTGAATGTAAGGAGTCGCTGAGGTCTGCTTTCTGTTGGCAATCCAGCTACAGTAGATTAGAGTTAAGTGGGGACTCTAAATTGGTGATAAGTGTGAAAGTGACTGGCTACATTAGAGCTGTGATAAAGTGAGGGCATATGTGGGGTGTTCCCCTGTCTCACACTCTAAGCATTCTGGCATAGTCTCTAACCCACCATGGCCAGAAATAGAATTAAGATATATGCATAGAAGCAATAATACATTAATTATTCAAAAAATCTTAAATCCAAAAACTTCGAATATTTATCACGGCCTACCTTGAATGTACTGTATGTCACTGAATGTAGAAGCACCATCAGACATCAGTGGAGGGCTTTTACTAAGCTCTTTATTCTAGCTGCAGCATCATCAGAGAGGAGACACCACAGAAGTGTTGGTCGCTATCTGTGAGACATGCCAGAACTGGTAGTCACTCTTCGATAGCCGCACCACTCACTTTTGCCGAGAGGACTTTGATTTCCTTGCCAGGCTCCTGGGCTCTCCTCGTCTATCTCCCAGCACTCAGCAGCACTGGCAGGGGAGCACACTGTACAGACAACCCTTGTGGGAGCAAACAGGGTCGTAACTCTATGATAGCAGGGGAGAGGAAGCAGAAGGCACTGCAGGGACGGGGGCTGGGTGCTCTGGTGTTTAGAAGACGGGTGGTACAGTGTTGGCAAGTGTGTGTCAGGTATATTAGTATTAGTTGGTCTGACCTTTAGTCTGGCTGACTGGCGCTGATGCATGATTAACAAACATCAATTTTCCTTTAAATTTCAGATGGAAAGAAGTAAACCCTCCGAGGCTTCTTTAATCATCTGCATGTCAACCTCTAAGTGGCAAACTCACACAATAAGTGTGAAGTCTATTCAATTCCCCCTTTGGAGACCATCTGTCTCAACACTGCAGGGAAAACTGTGGCTTTTGAAATGGCACTCCAAAAATGTCTGAGCAAGGACGTCAAGAAGTGGAAACTTTTGTGATTTCTGTGCTTGAGAGTTTTTGAAGGTTTTCAAAATGGTTTAGATTACTCATTTAGAATTTTAGAATATTTTGTCTGCAAAAAAATATGAAAAAGTAAGACACAAATTCATTATTTTATTTACATACTTACTTTAAACAACTGAATATTTTATGATTCTTCAGTTTGATCACATACAACTCTTCTGTGCCCACTAATCATACAATTTGACTTAAATATATTTCCACCTTCCATGTGCTGGATGTCTGTTGCAGCTGACTTTGCATTTTTGGCCTTGCTCCCTGCTGTTTTTATGGAGCGCTGTGTGTAAAAATTCATCCTGCAGCAAAAACAAAACGAGGCATATTGGCATACTGATGATACAATCACATTGAAAATGTATCAGTGAATCACATGGCACAAACTCAGTGTGTTTAATCATATAGACATGGATTGGATAATGTGCTGCAGTTCAAAGTGAGCAACAGAATGATGAAGAAAGGTGCTTTATGAGACTTATTTGGATAATATTGGCTTGTTGATGCCAGATTTCAGAAGAAAAAGGTCAAACTGCTTCATAAGAAGTAAAAAATAACTCAAGTGCCCACTACAACCAAAGTATGTAGAAGAGCATACCTGAACAAACAACACATCAAACTCTGAAGCTGATGGGCCACAGCAGCAGAAGACTACACTGTGCAGCACTCCTGTTAGTATAATTCACCATGTCCCAGAGCTCATCTCAAACTGGTTTCTTTAACCTGACAGTAGGTTCATTGTACTCAAATGGTCTATAAAGTCACAGGATCTCAATCCAATACAGCGTTTTGGGGTGTGGTGGGACAGCAGATTCACATCATTGACTTGTTGCTCACAAATCTGCAGCAACTGTGTGATGCTAGTTCGTCAATATGGACCAAAATCACTGAGGAATGTTGTGAACACCTGTGCATGAAGAATGAAAGCAGTTCTGAAAGAAAAAGGGGTGCAGCCTCAGCAAAGTCTACCAAATACAGTAGCCAGTGAGTGTATACCATAGCTTGGATTTAGGTACCATAGCATAAAGTAATGATACTATATAATGTTCTATAATTTTGGTTGTTGGAAGCTTGGGTAATTTTTTTGGTGGTGATGGGGAAATCATTTTGTGTTAGTATCTTGTCCAAGTACGTTTGCCAGTGATTACTTACATTACACGCTCCCTTGATCCTTTGCAACCTTTAGCTCGTGGAACCAAGAATGCACACAACTGAGACTTCAACTCTAATTGACATTGACCTGTTAACATTATTGTTGTCTATGATTAATTACAATAATTACATTGCATAATGAGACTTGTTATTCCTGTCCCAGGTGTTTATCTAGATCAGAGACTTGCAGGGAAAGGTCACGTAGAACAGCTGGGTAAGCTTTCCTTACCAACTGCTTAAGTCCCTCTTAGGAGATCCCCACACGAGCTGTGAGAGCATTTATATTAAACACAGTCTTCTAATGTATATTTGTATCAGAAACACATTTGTAGTTCAGTGGAAGTCAAACACTGTAGATGGAAAAACAATATATTAGACAGGTAGCATTTATTGATGTTAATGAATCTGCCTTTTAATCGAGACTACCAAAGGGGAGCACACCTCAGCACAAGCATTGTGTGGAATAAATCCTTCATGCTGAATGATATCTTGCATAATTAAATAAATATTTGCACAAGTAAATGAGCCTCTTCCAGCCCATGGTCAAAACGCTCAGAATGCCACCAAAACCACAAGTAAGCTGAAGTCTAATATTCACTATATGACTGAGCAAAAGATTTTTGATGATCGCTTTCTGTTTTCTAGAAGGTTTTCTGCTAAATCAGCTAGAAAAGCAGAATAAGATGGATATTAAATCTGTTAAAACACCCCTATATGTAGGTGATAACCTTTATTTGAATTGTAAATAATAACTTTACTTTCAACGTAAAGTTTTTGTTACAGGATCTTCTAGACAGATTTCTTGGTAAAAACGTTAAGATCCCTGTACATGCGAGATGCGTCTGTGGTAATTTGGTACATGCCTACTTCCACATACAACCTGGATTCATCATGAATTTTTCAGACCAACATGTAGCCAGCAAGGTAGGTGGAAGTGCAGCAGGAATCAATAACCCCAAGGTTCATGTAAATTATTGATACTTCCCAAATGCTCAGAAGGAAAGGACTAGGTTGAGTGGCGCAAAAAGGACTAATAAACATCACATTTCTGAAGAGAAATCTTAACCAGTTGTGTTTTTAAAATAAAAGCTACAGAGAGAGAGAAACTAGAGAAAGGCGTTTAAATTCGCAGAAAAAGTATTGCAGTGTTTTAGATGTAAAAATCAATAACAGCTCTGATAAATGAAAAAATACCTTCAAGACCTACAGCGAGCAGAGACAATCATCTGCTTTTACTGTATTAAGAAGCTCTGAATCTATTATAACGCAAAATTATTGACTCTTTGCATGTTTGTGCTTTTCTAACATGCTAATCTAAAATAAATCACCTAAACATGAGGCAGTGGAATCATACTGTAGTCAAATACAATTTATTGGTTTAACTCTGTAGTGGGATATATGTAACAGTGACGTTTGCATTCTGAGGAGCTCGCATTTTTACAGCCACACACAAAGAATATAGTATGTATGTGGAAACTACCATATTTGCTAGGCACTAGGTATGCACAGTACATGTTAGGACACATGACAACTGCAGAGTGGCTCAATAAAAGAAATTCAGGTCCCTGACTCCTGCCTGACGCCTGCACTGCACTGTTGATTTTTCTTAAAGTGACGGCTGGAGATTGTCGGCTTGCTTCGAGGGAGTTTCCCAGAAAAGAGGTTGTCTACATTTGTCTGTAGATTTAAGGTATTGATTGGCTGTAAGTATTGGCTTTGTACCGAGTCACTGTAATATGGAAGGTTGTTAGACTCACAAGTCAGGGATCTGACAACAAGGAAAGAAATAATAAATAGAAACCGAATCATGTCACACCAAATCCCATAAAACACAGAAACAGCCAGTATAAAATTTGCATCATATATTTTTACCTTCTAGTTGCTTATTGGTCAGTAAGAGTGAAATAATCCAAACTCGTTCGCATAATTGTACATCTATGATAATGTCGATGACACAAAATCATATCGTCGCTCGGTTGTTATGAACAGCCCTTGTATGTAAACATTTTAAACACCCTGAATCCCCACGCATTCCTCCTATTGATGACCTCAGAGAAATAAAAACTGGAATGGTAGATACTGTAGTTTAGCGTCAGAGCAGCACTGAAGCTAAGAGAACCGAGGCTCTATGAAGAAAGCACAAAAAGAAGCAAATACAGATGCTTCTGTTGCCGTTTCCACTGCTGTGTCTGAGCGTGCATGTGTGTGTAAGCACAGCTGACTTACCAAAGCCTTGAGCGTGTACTGAAAAAACCGAACAGCTGAGTTTTTGTAACATTTACATAACACTAAATATGTTTGTAAAGTTGCAGAAGAAGAAAAAGTGCATTTACAGGATTGAGGGGAGCACGCTATTGACTCATCAGGGGAAAAAATAACCCCAAAATGCGCTGGTAAAAGAACCAGGCTTTGCAAGTTGACTGGGGTGTGACATTACAAAACTAACTTAAAACGCAAACAGTAGAAGAAACCATGCAGACCTCACAGCAACTGGCACGTGAATATATACAAACTCTGTGTGGTAACTGTAGAAAAACAAGCGATGCATCCTCTGTAATACAAACAGCTTTTCTCTCCTTTAATTATTATTTTCAAGTAATATCAGTTCATACCAGATGATAATATGCATTCTGTCAGAGATTACAAAGAGATTCTTTTTTTTCAAACATTTTCTTCATCTGTTTTTTTTTTATTTTTTATAGCAGATCTACATTTACAGTAAACTAAGTTACATTAATTAATAGTCTGGTTTACATGATGCACACTATGTTTACACATAGAAATACCATGTCTGTCAAGTTAGTTTGAGTGGACAGTAAGCGCGGTTTAAACGTATCTGTTTTCAAAGACAGATGTTCAACAAATTCTCAGTAAAGTTTGGGAGCGCAGTCTAAAATATGAAATATTGCATCTTCGTTAACACCTCAAGGGCAGAACATCTTCTGCATACAGTGGTCATTCACTCCATTTCAAACAGTTATTGCTTCATGTGATAAACATCACTTTCAGACAATAGGACTGAATGAGTGTTGTCTGATTTTTATGCTAAATCACTGTGAGGTTTGCATACAAAAGAATTGCAATCGTTGGAACTTTGGTTTCACTATTTCCACACTTAATTAAAACATGGGGTTTATTTATAATTATTAAAACTGAGCTAGTAATATCTTGTGATATGAGTAAAGGTATTGACTCAGTCTGGTTTACTCTCTTTCTCTGTTACCCCATCATCCTTTACTGTGTGCTTTCCACTAGAGTAAAAATATCTAGAAACTAATTTAGTCACAAATGCATTTCCTGTCCTAACAGAGTGCCTCCAGGAAACAATGTGAAGTTCAGCAAAATACCATTCTCATAACAAGCCTCTATTAATTATTTTGGAGTAGCTAAATAGGTTCCACAGGGCATAATTTGGGGATAAAACAAAAGCACAACAGACCTCAAAAACACGATACAAAAATACTTATAAACCTTCAACTTTGTCCCATTCAGAACTCTCAAGGTGGATAACAACGCCTGAACTGAAACTAAACAAAATGAAAATGCAAAATGATCATAGGAGAGGAACTCATTATTGGCACTGTATAATGAAATCCAATTGAACGAGAACAATAACAGTCCAAACAGACCCGGGGGATTCCAATTTCCACACTCATTACCCAGTAATGGTTCAGGCATTAGTGAGATGAGGTGAATAGAATAGCAGGTCCAGGAGAAAAGGTTCCCTTCCTAATGCTTTTGGACACAAATTGCCAGTATTCCATGACCTCTTATTGAAGCCTTAATGACAGAGGCACACTGCAATATACATCCTGCAAAGTATCGGCACGGTCCTTGGCTGTGGACCAAAACCATAGCATCAGCAGCGGCATTGAGCTTCGCGGGAGTTTCATTATCGGTGTGAATTGACTTTGGCGTAGTGACACATGGCCCAAACTGCAACTAAAGAAAAGTGAGATTAGGGGTTAGGAAAAGAATGAATTTACATTTTGATGAGGGAATTTACATTTTAACTATAAAATTTATTTTACTTGGCTGGCAGTGAATTACAATTTGTAAGGTTAAACAGAACATTTTCACAATTGTGGGATATTACCACTTACATGACTTTAGTCCATAAACCTGCACTCCAGGGGATGATGTGTGTGTTCGTCAAGCTCAGGTCCTCCATCAGAGGCCATATATATGTAATTAAAAGGAATTATATATTTACACGTCTTTATGATCTACTTAAAGCCGCATGAATCAGTTTGTAGCTACTTGAGGGCAAAAGTCTGACGTCACTTACCTTAGAAAGTTGCTCACATGAGCAGTATTACACTACATATTATTGCATCACAGTTCTATTTTACTGGGATGCTGGTTAACTCTGTTTTGGTCTCAACAAGGTCATTAAAACATTATTCAACAGCTTGTTGCTGAATTTGTCTCTGTTGTTGCTGCTGTGCAGGTCATTTCAATATTAATCATTTGCTGGAAAAAGACTGAACAGTACAACAAACTTGCAGGTGTTAAAAAAACACCTGATTAGAGTCAGTGCTAATTTAAAGTATAGTGATTAATGCAGCTTTAAATAAAACAAACAGGCAGACATATACTGTAGAAATCAGTGGCTTGGCTTGAAGAAACAATACAATCGTAATTTCAGCATTGAGGATATTAACTGTCTGTGATCTGGGACTTATTTATCTGAGTTAAGGGCTATCAGATCTTATTAGTCTGATTTTAAAAAGTCAAAGTAGACTGCTTTTAGACTGTATACTTTGAAATATCATCATTAATATTGTGTAGTCTTGTTCTTATAAATTTGGCCTTTTGCAGCCAACCTACTGAGAAAATCTGCTCAAATATAGCAATAAGATCCCACTAAAGTGCCAACTTCTGATACTTTAAGCACATCCCTGAATCTCTTTAACTCTCATCCAACCCCAAGTTTGCATAAAATGAGGTGAAGGAAGTGGTAGTGAAGCAAATCTCCCATGTGTTGTGGATTATGTTGTGAATTAAAAACACTACTGTACCATTACCAATCTGTGCAACTAGTACTTCTGTGAGTAGAAACATCTGAGTGCTGCAATTTTAAAAGTCACCATACCGACTTTATTATATTAGAATGGTCGCCTATCAGATTCTCCCTGCTGCATCTCATTCGACATTCATACGATCGGATAGTCAAACTGGAATAAAGAGAAGAGGAACTGTAGGAGAGATAACAGAAATCTCCCCATGTTCCTGTAGTCAAGATCCTTGTTGAGTCACTCTCCAAGTGTTTTTAATCAGGTTCACAAGTTTGAGGATAGCCTGGATTTGACTTTGATGTGGTCTGTCTCAGGAAGGCTCACTAAAGAGTCCTTCTTGGGGAGTCCCGATTCTCCCAGACCAGTTCCCACTCCTCCTACTGCTACCCCTGCAACAGGTGCAAAACCATGAACAGAACCAGGGAGGGATGCTACAGGAAAGGCCCCAACAGACATCTGGTGTGGGAGAACCACCCTGTGTGGTATGCCGCTCCGGATGCCTGTGTGACCCAGTGGGGTGTGAGGGGGCTCGATGGAAGTAGAAGAGACTCGTGTAGATTGGGGTGGACTAGGGACAGCTGGTTGTCCCATCTCGTGAGGCAGTGAAGGCTGAGAAGCTGACAGTGCCCTGGCATCTTGGCTCAGACTTCCCATTTGCAAAGAATGGGTGCTCTTATGTGTGCTGGGCCTGTGCACGGGGCTGGCTATGTGCTGCTGGACTAGAGAAAGCTGTGAGCCTGAGGTGGGACCAGCCAGGGCACTGGATCCATACTGGAATGATCGCCCACCGACTGCTAGTGGGCTTTGGACAGGGGGGCTGGACAGGACCGGAGGAAAGGCACCAGAAACAAGGAGTTGAGACTGAAGTGGAGAGGCTGAGACAGGGCTCGATACACTTTGCATCACCTGAAATCTCCTCATCATCCTGGGAGACTGCAGGTTACCCAATCCCACAGAGTTTCCTTGCATCGGGGCACAAAAATTCATGGCTACAGCCTGCTGGAGAGTGGCAACTGCTGAATTGTGGGCAGAGGAACTTGGAGGCGTAAAGATCCCACCGGTCAGTGGAGGCGTCATGGACATGGCCCGTGGGCGTGGCAGATCCACCTGTTGAACCATCTCCCGATCATATTTAACTATCTCCTGGATCATCTCGTTCTCACGATTGTTGAAAACACCTGAGTTGAGATCATGCTGAACTTTGTGCATCAGGATCGAGTTCTTCTTGCCTGTAAAGACATGGAAAAAGGAAGAAGTGTTGCTATAGCAAACAGAAACAATGCAAAAAATTAAAGCAAAAACAAAACAGACTTTAATGCTATATTTCCATACCCTACAATTTGTTAATAATATGCTAAACAGAAAAAAGCTTAATTTACACATATATACTGATATAAACAAATATACTGCCTGTATCCATTTTTTGCAAACAAGCAATCCAAGACTGATGGACACGCAGACACAGAAACACCCTCTGCCTACTGTAGGGTAATGCAGAGGTGCAGGCAACCATTATTTCTGCAGTGACCTCAGTGCATATGATGTAAGAGGGAGCATTTCACTGACAATATATTAGCCCTACAGGAGAAAACACTATTTACTTCAACGTATTTCTAACGTATATGTGCAGCTAATTGACGGCTATTGCAACTGCTAATTTAACAGGTTATCAGTAAACAGCACCAACTGATGCCTTTATTGCTAAATTTGATGATCGCAAGCATCATAAACTGCAAACGAGAGATTAGTGAAACCATCTGAGGAAAAGGTCTGTGTCCCAGTTTATATGGCATGGGGAGTCTCGCCTTGTGTTTGCTGGCAGATGCTAACAGACCACATCCAAATCAGGAAGCCAACCTCTGATTTTTATGTGAAAAAAAAGAGAGAACCTGAGCTGCCAGCAAAGCACTGAATCCAGCCTTGCCAGCTCAAAGCACAGCTGGATCCAATGCTGGATGAGTAGCCCCAATTTCAGAAGCAGTTGCACAGCCGACTTGAGGCTTTTCCCCATCATCACCTCAGCTGTGAGTGCGGTGGCCAAAAACACGCACTTGAACAAGTGATGTGTGATCTATTTTCTTAGCAGAAGCATACACTTGGTGAAGTAAAAAAACAGTCACGTGATGAATCCGACACTAAAAACTGCAATTTGTCCAAGGAAAGAAAAATACAGTATATGCACTCTGATCTACAGTAACATGGAATGCACAGGGCATGAATCAATGAGTTAGAAACCATCCCAGCATGCACCAGTTCATTCCTTAATTCAGTTGTGTGTTATAAATTCATGTGGTGGTCATAATGCTTTAAAATATCAAGCTGGTTTATGTGATCTCAGACTGTAAATGACTCACAGAAATGCACTGCTTCTTATAGCAAAACCTCTTGAAAGCACTCAAAAGTAAAACAGTAAACCAGCTGGGATTATAAAGGCAGATTTGTACGAGGCATTATGATGTATGCCACTGAGGAGTGAACTGCAGAATCCCACTTAGTCCTGAAAAAACTGTCTGCACAGATAAAACTAAGACAGAGTAATTCAGGTGAAAGCAGGTGTGCATTTCAGCTGAGGGCCATCCTGGGTCACAGTAGTACTGCAGAGAAGAGAATAATGGGATCGCACAAGTTCAAACCCACTGCTGTCAGGCAAGTAAGATGACTGTGTTAGAGACTATTGTGTATGATACCTGCTGAGTGCCTTCCCTCTGATGTGAGGCCCAGATAGGCTGATAGTCAGTAAACAGGCTCTCTCTCTCTAACACTAACACCTATTCACTCTAACCAGTGGCTTACATGTGAGGAGAAGGCAACTAACGGTGAGATCAGGTGAACAAATCCTCAATATGTCAGATTTCAAGGAGAAAAGTAGAAGGTTCATTGCAGGTGAGCATTAGATACTGTTTAAAACAGGAGGCAATGAAGTATGAGAAAAAAAGATGGACACTGTGATGTGTTGCTGCAGGGATTGGACATGTTGAGACCAAAGACAAGATGTTGGCAGCCTTCCTAGCAAAATCCAGATGACCCAACATCTGTTGTGCCCTGGTAACAAAAAGGGACTCACAGCAGAGCACAGCATGTAGAGAGGTTTGTGTGTTCATATGGAAACTGTAGTATTGTCAGCTCGATTCACCAGTGCGGATGGCAGCCTGGAAAGCTGACTTCAGAGCTAGGTTATTTGTAAGTGCAAAGCCTGAGATCTACTGTACATCAAAAACAAAGATTATTATTCTACCACAACCAGCTGCTAAGCCAGAAGGAGAACATGAGGGGAAGGCTGATGATGATTTGGTGACTTGTGCTTCACCAGCATGATACATTTGCTGCATGTGTGGAATAAAAACACTCACAGCTTGGGAGTTTAATAGTGGAATTACAGTGTGATTATGAAAATCTGCACTAGAGTGTGCAAACACATCTATACAGGTTGATCATATTTAAACGTCAGCAGTTTTGCTTGATTCTGTGTATCAAGCAAGATTTTCCCATAGATGGGATTCTCCTGATAATGCCAACAATCAGAAAAGGGGGAAACGCTGTAACATGTGTGGCCCTGGAAATGTATGATTCAATTTAGCTTTTATATAGACACACAAAAAATCAGAAGGCTTGGAGAAAATTAATCAAAAGTGTGGGTGTTCCTGGTAAGTACTGTTGCTTCATTCCAGCTCTGTGTTGAACTCCTCCTCCTCCCACTGACTTTTATGGGGATTTTATCTGCTGATAACACAGAGCTACTCTCTGAGGTGTTTGGAGGCTTGGAAAGAGGAGACAAAGGAATGCATATTTGTTGGCTTGCATCCTTGGAAATTCTCTTAGGGAAAACAGCAGTTGGAGAACTCGGCATCACACAAAATTATTGTATCAGTGTGCAATGAATGTGCGATCTAGCTGCCTTTGAAATGGTTGCATTGAAGGGGATCAGGTCTGCATCTACTCGCAATCCTATTGCGATCTTCAAAGCTACTTTGGTGCATCGAGACTGGCAATAAAACAGCAATAAGACCGAGTCAGTCTGCTATCAGTTTGTGATTGAATGACATCAAACAGATGAACAGGTTGAACTGTGATAAACTGGCAGATTGACAGAAAACTGACATTAAAGGTACATTTACATCAACTACTTACATTCCAGTCAGAACCTCATAGATCGTAGAATTCCTCCACAGACAGTAATGTACTTATTCTAAGACAGCAATTTAAGTGCAACATTACATTGGAAAAAGACCCATAGAAGAGTTGTGTATTCCACAGTACTTGTAATCAGTTGCCAAATCAAAAAAAAATTCAATGGATTCACCAGGGAACCACCAATTTGTCTAAGTCACAAGGAGGTTGCTACCATGTTTTTTCTCTAGTGTGACTGAGCCATTGAGAGATGGAATTTCTCATAGATATGGTGGTGTTTCTTGTCATACATCCTCCTTGGGTGCTTGTAAACTGGCCATGCTGTAATGCCAGGCTCTGCTCATCAAATGTGCATCATAAATAGCAGCGATGGATGACAATAAAAAGAGGAAAAGGCATACAACCATCTGATTGCATCCTCTAAAGTGCAAACTTGGTTGGGGATTATCATGCTTTTGAAGAAGTTGGCACTGCAAGTTGGACCACCCTCATCTGCAGAATTCAGAGATAAAGCACGGATAATACGTCACTGTTTTCACAGCAATACCATTGCCAAGTAACACCTAGAGCTTCTTTTACTAGCCATTGATTAGTAGAGAATAATGACACATACACAGAAGGTCACACAAGTGTCTCTATGTCTATTAATGGCCTACACAGGTCAAACACTGTTGTCATTAAAATGCACGGATGGCTGAATCAGCATTCCTCATTCAAACTTCTAGTCATAAATGCCCTCACAGAAAACAATACATAACTACTGAAGACAATTAAGCTTAAAGATTTATTTAATCATGAAAGCTATTTAACCAACAAAGCATGTGTCTTTTATTTAGACTCTTATGTTCTTAAGGCACCTTTTTATAGATCTCTGTGTCTTTGATCCACTTGTTTTCTTCTGAGAAAGACTGTTGAGAAAGCCAATTAAAAGAGCTCATCATTAGTGACTAGTATGCATCAAGTATGCACGGAACCCGGTGGGAATGTTTGATTGGAGGTTTGGTCTTGAAGCAGACAATCCAAGCCTCTCTTTAAATATGTGAGTTGCCTGACTGAAGTCTGCTCATGTGTGGAAACTGGCTGCTATGGCAACAGCTGGCAGGTGGCAGATTCAGGGCCTCGTGAACATATGAGGTGTGGTCATGTGATGAGGGATGTAACATTAGCTGACCTTGGGGGGCATGACGGGAGACGGAAAGTTGTTTTTAATGTGAAGGAAAATATAAACTGTCAATCAGCCTTCATGAGCACATCTTTGTGTGTTTTTGTTTAATATTTGTTTTATATACATTCACTCCAGACTGAGGCTACTGAACAATCGCTGGAAAAAAAATCAGAATTATGCATTTCAAGTAAAGTAAAAGTTTTAACTGGCTTTGCTTTTCTTCCCAAAATGGCAAATATCTACCAAAAGAGTTAAACTGCACTAAAACAACTGAGCTTAAGGAACCTAATAACATACAAAGATACATATTCACCTTTGATTTCTTTCCTGAGCCGTACACACAGCCCTTGTTAGGATCATTCATAGACTACATCCCAGCTGTCAGACCGTGCAGTGTTTTGACAGAGACATCACAGTAATGAATGAGTATGTTTTCCTTATGCTTCATTTCATCTTGTGAATGACTCATAAGCTTATGAAGACAGCAATGCGCGTGGCTTTTATCACTGAGGCATAATTATCCAAAACTAAATCTCTGTTCATATCTCTGTTCATAAATCATGTCAGAATAAATACATTTTTACTGTTTATTGTTCTTTCGCACATTTTTTCTCTTTTCTTTATTGTAGCCTAGCATGTTTCTGCATAAATTTAAGAGACGATATTGGACTGAGGAGCCTGAGTGCTGCAGTACTGCACAAAAGCCTTACAACACCCTTAATTTATTTAAATTTTGCTTCCAAAAAACTGACCTTTTTGCATTTTTAAAAGTGGTCTTTGAATACTTATTCTCTACCGTTTCTAAAGGTCTTTTTCATTTTCTATCATTTTCAGTCTTGTCCATGTACCTGACCATTTTCAGAGGATTGTTCTTTTTTGGTTTGCTGAACCATTTAACACTGAATCATTCGAGCATAAAAGGCCTCCTAACTCAAGTAGCAGCTTAGCAAAGAACCCGTTTTAAATTATATCTTTAGACATTGTGTTATCAGCAGCCGTTCACAAAAACACATAATTTGTTCCAAATTCTTAACAAGGTGATTCCCCCAGAGCTATGAGCTGAAAGCTTTGATTGGTGTGCAGTATGTTCTTAAAAAAATTGAGAAAAGTGGACAAATGGAGGACAAAAAAAGGAAGAAGTGGTAAGCCTTAAAAAGCTATCTACAACAGATGAATAGTATCTGAAAGCTGTGGTCTTAAATATCTTTTTAATCTTTTGGCTTTTGTTTTAAATTTCTAAACTTTTAATCACATCATAGTAAAACACCTACAGGAGACTACCCAAATCTATATTGAACATAATGGCAGTCTTCTTACCTATCCTGTCCAATCTGTCAATGGCAACTGTCTCAAAAGCCCTCCTCATCATGGGGTACTCCTCCAGCACCTCATTGAAATTGTCCACAGAGAGAGAATACAGGCGACAGTAGGTGTCCGCACGCACACTGGCTGTCCGTCTGCCACGGGTCAGCAGGCAGATCTCTGGAGGGGTGAGAGATACGGTCAGAACAGAAAATGGCAAACCCACAGATTTCAGTGCGTTAGACAGCAATAGAGAAAAGAAGAGAAGAGGTCTGTTAAGCAGTGCGACGCTCAGCCAAAACACTGTTACAGTACATTAAATGTTAAAATGTTCTATTATGTTTCCGCACAGGCTGTGGAAAACTCCTGGGCTTAAGAAAATGTGTGCTCAGAACAAAGGCTGTGTGTCATCAGCATGACCCGCTGAATGTAACCCTAGGTATTTCCTCATTCACTAGCACTACACTGACAGCAGTGTATAGCATATATAGAGATGTGCTCCATTGCATTCAGTTGTTTCCCTTCCCTTCTTTAGTATCTTCTTCTCTATTACTTTTCCCTTTTATTGGCTGGAGCTGACTGTTGTCTTGACAACCATATTCCCTCCTTTTCCGTTCCCTGAAAGGTTGACCTCCTCTGACTCTCTGGGGAAGGGGGAAGGGGATGTGGGGGCACCAGGATACTCCATTAAGAGCAGGCACTGCACTGGACTGTTCCTGTCTGTTTATATGAGGTTTCTCACGAACTCAGAGCAATCCAAGGAAGTCGCACTTTATTTTATTTTATCTACTTTCTAATGTCACAAAGTTAGTTATATTTCCATGTGTATCTGTTAAATCCACTACCAGACAGCAATAACATCTGTGTTTACACCCCTGTAGAAAAATAGTTTTGGTGTCTACGATGAGTAATTTTTAAAAATTATATATTTTTTGTTACCCGTCAGTTTGGGAAGTCTTAAAGCTTACAGTAACAGGTGTGGCAGACACAGGTAGCTGTAGCTGATACCTGTCTGCTAGTTGAATGAAATTCAAGTATTTTAATACTTTGTTATTGAGGACTAATTAGCACATATATGTGTATATACACATTTTTATAATATATACAGTCCATTAGATTCTCCATTAGCATAAGCTTCTTTTCATACCGGCTGACTCTCTCTGCAAGAAAGTTTTTCCACCAAACAAAGGTACTGATGTAAGGCTACACATACATGCACTTACACATTTCTAGACAAGCGACCTATAGTGTGCAATAGAGTGCATTCATATTAATTCACTGACATCATATTAAAGCAACTGCTAGTGATTACCAGCAGTTGCTTGAAATCCACTTTTGTTAGAATTGTAGGAAAAGGCATCATGTTCAGAAAGCTCTCTTGAAATTGGAATATCCCTGTTTACACAAAACGCAGCCATTTAGATACTGGTAGCATCAATAGTGTCTACTGGGAAGTGCAGACAGAGGATAATAATACCAATGAAATTGCTGCCACTGAATTAAAAGGGTTTCCAAACCACTGGGTGACCATTTGTGGCTTGTAGACGGGGAAACTGCCATCCTTAAATATACTGAAAGAACAGAGAAAGGCTGGATGGTTAATGTGAACTGTGGCAATTTGGATCTTTGCTTCAATTTTGGATCATGATCATTGTAACCTGTTTCTGTGGCATAACCAGCTCTGTTTCCTGTTTCAGTTAATGTAATATCTGCAAATTCTCTTATTTACGGCTTCATTTTCTGATGTGTTGACAGGAATTAACCCGTTCCCCTGGGATTTTGTTGGGACACCAGAAGAATCTGAGTAACAAACTGCTTGTCCACAGGATCTGCTCACACACTGTGTAATACAGATGATGATTATGAGGTTATGTTTGGCTGTATTCACTGTGGACTTTATGGAAAGGGCATAGGGGTAAAAGAGGAAAAACCGTTCCTCAAAGTGCAATCTACCCCATCTGTGTGTGATAACTGTACAAAATGTAGTGTGGTGTGGAAAGGAGAAAATCCACGAAAAGGTTCCTTAATGTTAGAAAATCTACCAGTGGCTAAGGTTAAGTCGGATACTAAAATTTAAAAGCAGGTAAATCCAATCAAAAAACACTTTGTGCATTAGCTGGTTGGTGATGGTGACATCACCATCTACTTAGTGCTACTGACTTATTCAGAGATTTTACCACACATACACACCCCACTGGAAGTTTAACCGTGTTGTCCCCTCGGTTCTTAGCTCACTGCTAGCTGTGTGCATGGAGACCTGTGATTTCCTCCCTGGTCGCAGGCATGACTTCAAACACTCGATGTCTGACATTATAAATGGCCCCATCATCTTCATTCTGCTGTGCTAATTAGGTGTTATTAATTAGGTGTGTGTGTGTGTGTGTGAATGGATGTGTGCATGTGCGTGCTGTGCAGTCATGTCACTACAACAGTGCTCTGGGCAGCTGGCACATCAACGAAACTGTGAGTGGACAGAGCTTCTGCAGAGGGCATCGGATGTTAAAAATGCAGCCCAAAGAGTCACGCTACAGGACCTAAAAAGTGTATGTTGGTGTGTGTGTGGGTTTATGCGTGGCAATAGTAGCACCACATGCTTCTAAACAGCCACAGAGGAACAACAACCCGGGAAAGTGGGACAGAAGTTGCCGTAAGGCTGAACAAGAAGTCCAAATAAAACATTGGGGTAGTTTTTTGTTTATCTGCAAACTGCAAAAGTAACACACACATCTGTGATATTACTGAAGTGTGGGGCTGTCAAACACAAGGCCCAGGGACCAGAAATGGCCTGACAAAGACGCCAATCAGGCCCATTGGACAGCTTTGGAAAATGTGAAAGAGAGCAGAGATTTTGGACTTTTAACTGTATTTTCATAGGTTTTACAGTATTTCCTACTGATAAAGACATTGTTATTCACACTACACCAAAGTAATTGAATAATAGATAAACAATACCAATTAAACTACAAAGCTCACTGCCTTTTCTAGGCAAAACATTCTCTGTAATTTTACATATTTAATTTTTGTGCCGACTGATTTCTGTCATTTGCTACAGCAGCATTTCTTTATCGTGTAGGAAAACTGAGATTTACTGTTGAAATTGCACATTAAATGAGATTACATTTGTAATGAATTATCTTTACACAGACAGAAAGGGGAGTTTTGCTGTTTTGGCCTACTTACGATTAAAGTGAGTTTTAGGTGGACCATGATGTAAAATGAGTTTTACATCCCTGCTGCAGTGGATTCTAGTGGGAAGTAAAGTGTAAATAACCCATAGAAGAACAGAAATGAATAGAACTGAGTAGATTACTGAGTAGTTACATACCTCCAAAGTAGGAGCCATCCATCAGCTTCATGCCAATGCTTCCTTTGGTCAGGACGCTCACCACCCCGTGCTGAATGAAGTACATCTTCTTGCCAATTGTCCCCTCTCTGATGATGTAGTCTCCAGGCTGAAATACTTCAAATCTCAGTTTGGTCAGCATGGCTGTCACAAAGTTGGGATCTGCGTTGGCAAACAGCGGCATGGAGGCCACCAGCTTACGGCAGTTGAAGTTGACAATTTCCTAAATGGCAACGGGAGATACAAATGGTTAATCTGCGCAGATTTTTAGCACAGGGATTTACAGTTAAAGATACAAACACGGGTTTGGTGATAGCTGTCTGAATTAGACCATTTTATAACTAAATACATACAGAGAAGGCTGGAAGTAATCAATTTTAAACACGGGGTTACATTTTTCAGATGAAACAAGGATAAATGACTATTTTATTGAATTTATTCCATCTTATTTCATCTGTGGAGGCATGTGTGTATTCACGGGTGAGTGAGTACATCACAGAAAATGTATGGGATTTTTTTTTTTCATACCTCGCGCAGAGGCTCATTAAGCTCCTCCAGGATGCTCTCTTCATCAAACATCTTGCCCTGGTATCGGTGCTCATAGTAGTCATGGATTTTCTGTCGGAAGTCGGCTGGGAGTTTGTGGAATGACATGTACTGCTCCACTTGTTTGTACTGGAAGATGGAGAGAGGCATAGGAGAATATTAATGAGAATGAACAGAAGCATAAATCAATGAAAAGAGGATTCAGCAACTTTCTTGTTAATTTTGACACTTTGCAAAGTACGTCCGACTTTAAAGAATCACCACGGCCTTGATACAGAAGTTGCAGCAGCTGGAAAGACAATTCTCAAAAGACTGTGCATGACCAATAAAGCAACTGAGATGTACAGCGCTGCACACACAGGGATCCTATGACCTATTTATACCTGGTAGCCATGGGAAGAAAATTGTGATGAAGTAGTTAAGGAAACATGACAGCTCTGTAAAGCCCATGAGGATTCCTCCCGCTCTGATGTGTTCAGAGAAGAAGGACGCTGTGATCATACATGCCAACTAAAGCCAGTTTCTCTCTCTCTCTCTCTCTCTCTGTCTAGTGATGCTGCTTTCACAAATGCTTTTTTTTTTTAAATGACAAATTTACAGAAAATACTATCAAGGTTTTCACCAAGGAAATGTGTTTTGTTGTTGTGCATTTCATTTTTCATGAAGAAAAAAAAAAGTGAAACAAATCTTCCATGATCTGTGAAGACTGAGGGGAAATAGGTAAATAATTAAGTGGAACTGGGCATTTGAGTGGAAAGAGTTTCTATTTAGAGAAAGGAAGATGTTTGTCACCTTTGCTTGATTAATATGTAATTATGTGGCTAGAAATAATCACGTGAAAACAGAGGTTGGCTTTGGCACATCGTGTTTGTTCACTGTAGAGTCAAATTGAACCCACTGATTCACACCATCGCGTATTCGGCACTGCAATGCTTGTCTGAAACAAATGCAGCCTGAATGTCCACTTTGTTGCTCTGTAACACATTTAATGCCTGGATTCCCTGTGAAAACAGAAGCTGCTGGACCTACTGCATAGCTTTTCCTATAATGTGAAATTGAAAGGCATGTTATTCACTGTACACAGACAGTTTTTGGATTGGCTTTACTTATTTATATCACAAATATCCATGATCCCATGGAGTTTCACATACCAGCTGTTGAGAATGGTGGGAATGAAAGAAACTGAAATCCCCCCAGCTTAGCACTCATTGCATCAGAGAAGGTAAAAAGTCTAAACATCCAGTTAAAAATGTTAAAAGTGTTTATCTATATGTGCTTTTCCTAGTAAATCATCTTTACTCTTGATCAAAGATATAACTAAAGTACAAGTCTAATACTATGATCAATGAGAAGCTTGAGTAATGAATATGTTTGCATATTTGAAATGTAAAAGATAAGAAATGTGTCTCCAGCCCATGAATACACATTATTCTGAAGTTTAACTGATCTAGCAAATAAAAAAAATATAAAAATGTATCTAATAACAGATCTCTCTTCCCTCCTTGCTGTATAAAAAATATGTAAATCTCTACACTACACACGCTATTAACACCCTGAGGGCGAAAATGTGACCATGTGATTTTGAAAAATGAGCCGATAAGATTACCCATGAAACCAGTGCAGTGCACTTCACTTCCTGTTATATCAGCAGGCACACCAACACAAAATGATGCATAAAGATGCAACATGCACACACAAAAAGGGAGAAAAAAAGACTCAAAGAAAATCATAAAAGTGGAGAATAATATTAATGAATCTCACAGAAAAGTTGCTCTAGAACTGTAATCAATACTGGCTAAAGAGAGTATGGCCCTGTGGATGGGGTTGCTTAATGTTACATAAGGCCCCTCTCTCTTTCCCTCCCAACTTTGTGTAATAAACACTGTGAGTCACACCTCTATAGAATAAACTGTCAGTGGAATGAGTAGTAGATTTTAGCCTGACGCTCACAGTTAGATTTAAAGGACACAGCATGTATGGAGGGTCAGCAGCAGGAGCACTCACAGTGACCTTGCTTGTAGTGGTCAAAGACACATGCATTGGGAAGGATGGCTTGCTCTCCAGGAAATTACATTTTGCCACATTGTGAAGTGACATATGGCTTTGTGACTAAAACGCAGGCTTGACCCTGGTGGCATGGGTGTCACAGCAAATCACAAGATACTTTATGCAACACCTACTGTACTAGCTGTCGCAGTATGACATCATTTAACTGTTTTCTCTCCAAATATAAAGTGAATGGATTTTGAGCATATGCTGAAAGTCAACACATAATCCAAACAACGACAAAATGGTATCTATAAAATGGTATATACATAATGAAGGGGGATTCCTGCAAAATGAATGTGCCCTTCATGAACCTGATTTAAAAAAACGGTTTAACTTGACAAATTCCTTCCCGTTCACCATGTGTCAGTAACAATAAAGATTACGCCAACTTCCATAATATCTGACTCACTCAGTCAAGCGCAGGGATAAACGGGAAGGCTCCAATTAAGTGTTGCCTGCCCAGTGATTCAGTATGTGACAGCTTCAATTAAACTAGAATGACAACTCTCTCGCGAGCTTGCTTCCTCGTTCTCCTACTACTTGAAATTGGTTGGTGAAGAAGCCGAGCTTTACTGCCTTTCTGATTTTCGCAGCATTAGACTCAGATTAGTGACTACGTCAGTCAAAGTTAGCAGGACAGGAGTGATGTTCAAAAGGCCTCATGCTTGAAGAAAAAGATGTTTATAAGTGAACAAGAAACAATTGATGGTCTCTCATGAGGATATATTAGGAAATGATGTTGTGGAAATGCAAAAGAACAAAGGGGAAAGATGGCCGGTGGCTGTTGTTTGAACTCGGTTAATGCTGTCAATCATGCTGGATAACAGAGACAATAGAAGGTGTATGAAAATCCAAGTTCATAGCCACATCCAGTTAATGCACACTTACAAATGTAATACTTGCCACTTAAGAGAGCAAGTTTTAAAAAAATTGAATACAACAGGGCTTGTTTTGTTTTCAAGTCTCAAGCAAAGATCATCATAATTTTTCAGTTTTATTTTGCCTGATCACTTCCTTTGTTTCTTTGTGTTAATACATAGCTTCCCGGCTTTCTTTACCCTGTTTATCTACCTGTGCTCTGATGTATATTTTACTTTGTTAATCACTTTGATGCCAGGTCTCTCTTGGAAATGAGATTTTTAATCTCAATGAGATTTTTTACCTGGATAAATAAAGGATTAATCACTTTCCTTGCATGTCTCTGTCAGTTTTACCTTTTTCTTTTTCTTTTTTATCCCTTATTCAACTTCTTGTGTGTATTTATAGTTTCCCTAAATATATCTGTGCATCTGTTTAAAGATTGCTCTTTCATCATTGTAATTGCCTTTGATTGTACAAACAAATACATCCACGTCAGGTGCAGATGATATGCTTCTGACTTGTAGTAATAATGGACTCTAAATTTACAAAGTGTGCCCAAGGAGAAAGATGACACTGAAATCAGGTTCTTCTGTAGGACTTGTATGAAGCAAAGTATTTTTTTTTTATAAAATTAAGTCAGAGAGTCTGGAGGTCATAGCTGCAGAAGTTGCACAGATTTTCTATTTTTTTGATTGGCCATAAAGCCCTAGTTGGTGGCTTGCAAGCATGATGCATGGCTGTCACTGTAAGCTGCCACAGAGGGAAAGGAGAAATTGAATTGGTGCTCGTATTAATGGGCCATGTCACTGAGAGTCATGGCATGAGATGTGACGGTCTTATATCTGTCTGTGTGTGAGCTGTTCTAAGTCTATAAAACCTAAGTCAATTTCAGCTGTACCCTTTTAGCTTTTGACTGAAGAGTGGAGACAGACCCATGGGTTATTATCATTATTACTGTTACTATAATAATAGATTTTAACATATTTCAAAAATTACACCGATAACACTGATTTCTTAATGGCACATAAGACTAACAAAATAGGATTACACATGATTATATCAAAGGATATAATTTACATTTTGACACAGATTCGCACCGCCTTCATGGATTTTTACACAAGTTTAGGTGTATTCATGGATGTTTAATTGATTACAGAAAGACTTTAACACGGAACCAGCAGAAGTCGCTGTTTAGCCAAACATTCGATAATGAGCGTCAACTGCAAAGGAGAGTCTGGCATTTCTCACTTTAAGCCTTGAGAAGTGGCTGTGAGCTCCACAAAGGGCAAGTAAGTGGATGCTAAGTAAAAATATTTTTGGGGGTCAAACTTCAGATGATGTAGATCTGATCTATCACATGCAAGAGATGGGTCCCAAGTTGTCCAGGTCAGGACTCAAGTGATTGTCTAGGTTATAAAGTGAGTAGTTCTTGAAGTCGCTGTTTGATGTGTTAAGGCCAAGTGCATCTCTGCTCATCATGTGAGTCCCCAGGGGTCACATCTTCCTCCTCTCACCACTGTTTGGACACACTGCTCCGTGGCTCTTTAGGGGAGGAAGTGATGGGGTAGGAGGAGAGGGAGTACAGTTACATAAGGGCTAATGCCCTCTGTCCATGTGCGGTGTCCGCTACCAGATGGTGTATTGCCCAACAGTCAAGGGCGAATGGACACATAAAACAGGGGAGAGATGGAAGAATGAAGACGGGAAGAGGGTTTTCAAAGATCCAGGGTCCAAGCACCAAAAGAACACTTCATGATATTTGACACTGTAAAAGTCAAAAGAATATCATCTAACAATTAAATAAAAAATTAAAACATGTTCTAAAATATTTATATTCTACTATTTTCTCTCTAAAATAACAGCAAATATCTGTAAAAGAATGAGACACCATTGTTCGGAGGTCTTGAGCAACCCCCCATATTGTTATATTTTGCAAGAACAATGGTCAGTGAGTCCAGTGATACATTGAAATATAAGCAAACACAAATACAGTATTTGGTTTGCGCAATTCTTATAACAAACATGAAAGTCCATGTTTGGTTTGACCACCTTTATTCTTCAACACAGTCTAAAAGCTCTTAGGATGTTGGCTGCCTTTTGTTCCGTTCTCTGTCATGATCCCACGTTATTTCTATAAAGTTGAAGTCTGGGCTCCTGGAAGGCCAGTCCATGACTGATAGTGTTCCATTGTGTATGACTTTACAACACTGGTAGTGTGTTTGAGAAAATGAAGGTGCAGTAGGCATATTCCAGACGGGAATGCATGGTGGATCAAAGAAAGATGGTACATTTGCGCATTCAGAGTTACATTGACAATATCTCTAAAGCCTCTAGATGAAATGCAGCCCCCAAACATGATATGGCCTCCACCGTGTTTTACAGATGACTGTTGTACTTCTCCCCTGACCTCGCCCTCCAGATGCATCTAGTTAATTCTTTGCTAAGCTGTCTGTTATGTGTAGACACAACATTGGTTCATCCCAAGAGTTAGATCCTTTTTTATGTTAAAATGATTAAATGGGGAGTTTGTATTGCATACTGCGTACTGCAAACACATGACGGACTATCATCATGTGACTATCACGTGGCCAGAAGTTCACCTCAGTGAAGTTATGAAAAGAAATAGGCAGATACACTAAATTTAAACCAAAATTAATGTTTTAAAAATTGAATTCAAACATCCTGACAGAAGCAATGGCTCTCTGGATCCATAGTCTTTGCTGTGAGCGGTTATCATTAAAGGTACTTTGTAGTTGCCATTTGCACCCAGCAACCTTAGATCTGTAGACTGCCCCACTCAAAGAAATCCATCACTAATTCAGCACCATCTTTTAAATCCACTTCTCAAAATACACTCCCGTAGACTTGCTTTTATGTGATTGCCTTTTGATCTTGCCAACTTTTAACCTTGCGATGCTTACCCATGCATTTAAAAAAAAAAAAAAAATCTAATTTCATTTCACAGAGTTGTTTTTCCTTTTGATCATGTTTTCTATTTTTATTTCCCAGCTGCATTTTATTCTTTATTCATTTGTCTTTTCATTATTTAATTTTTGCCCTTTCTGCTTGCTTGTTATGAATTTTGTGAACTACATTTGGGCAATTGCTATTTTCAACGTTTCTCATTTTTGTTGTCATTATACTACCTCTTCAAAGGAGGTTATGTTGATTCTGCCCATGTTTGTCTGTTAGCAAAAAGCCAGAAAGGTGATTTCAATTGAATTTGCTTCGCATTTTTTTTGCCTTATTGGAATCAGTACTACACCACTCCCATTTGTACCTCAACACATCTTCGACCACCTTAAACTTTTTTCACCCTTTACTGAGCTTATTTGGTAGACATATACATGCTACTTTATTGTGACTGGGTTTCAGTTGGGCTGTTTTTTCATTAATGCCATAAATCTAAATAAGGCCATCTTGCATTAAACACAGATTACAGCCCTTTCTCTAACAGCAACTCAAGAGATACTGGGGAAAAAAACAGAAAGGGGAAATGAGAGTCTGACTCCATGCTGCAGTCTGCTTTGTGTCAGTTATATGTTTCTGTGTTTTATTAATGCTGTGACGTCTGTAGCTTCAATTCCTGCCGTCTTTCAGATCCACAATTCTTCCATGATGCAGAACAGTGAAATAATAAACAGCACAGCTAAACAGTGCAAGGCTGGACCGAGCCAACTTATCCAACATCCAGTCATTCGTGACTGTTTGTTCATCATTAACCACTGAACTAAACAGTGCATCACAGCGGTTCATAATACGTCCTGCCAACAGATAACAGGCTGGAGACAGAGCTATGAGCTGGAACTCGCCAAGCTGACAAAACAGATTCTTTTTGTAGGATAGTCTAAATGCTAGCAACAGCATTAACTTGTATTGACATAACACAAAGTCAACAGTTAGCGCTTGCATGCTGTGTCAAGACAGAAATGTCATAACTTCCGCACTAAGCATCTTCTCCTGTTTGCATGCACTGCCCAAAGAGAGATGTGGATCTGTTTACTGTGGGATGGAGTTTGACATGCTGGCATTTTTCTGCTTTTATCAGAGCTGACATATATTGTTTGATTATTGGTCTGTTTATAATTTGGATCATAAATAGAGACAGTATGTGTGAGATAAGAGGGGGATGTTGTGTTAATGGGAAAGTGGTCATCAGTGCTTCCCAATGTTTTCTTTCTTTACAGCATATCCCTGTCAGATGAACAGTATTTCAACCAATATTTATATCTATAAGTAGTTTTATGGATTATGTGAGCAGTGTTTACCTGTTTTAAAGTTCTAACCTCTCTCTTAAGTATTTAAATGTTTTATCACTACTTTTAGCAAACTATATCTGCTTGCTTCAGTAAGTAGCTTTAAAACAATTGTTGGCATTGTGCTGATGTTGCAACTGGCTCGGGCTGATAGGAGGTACAGGGCAGTCCAGATGTAGCTAGTGGCAAAATCACTAAGGGTCAGTTTCATAGCAGTGTTGCTTTAATGTTTTTGTCTCCTAAAGATAAATGTGCAGACAGTGCTTACCACGTCTTAAAAGGAAATAAATGAGATGAACAAAAACATGCAATACGTTTCACCATATCATTATTTATTTAACAAAGCACTGAGCTAAAATGCAGAAGCAGCTGTGACTCAGGACCATTGTGGAGGAATTGTACCCAACTTTTATCTAGGTTTGTGAGCATTCATTTTTGCGCAGCTCTCTACCACAGCATTTCAATCTGGCTGAGGTCTAGGCCATAGCTGCACTTGTTTTTTTAATGTTTGATATGCTATGTTTGGTTTTTGCCAAACAGAGAGGTGTGCGTTATGGCCTCTTTAGTCTTGTCTGTACAAACGACGTTGTTCTAGAAGTGTTGTGGTTAGTTCAGATGATGCTTTACAAATATAAGCTGTGCTTTCTCCTGGAAACCCTTCCTAATAATAATAATCATTTATACTTCTTCAGCCTTGTTGGCAATGGCAATTTTATTCATGCAATACATATTTCATTATACGCCAACTCAAACACGCTAAGTAAGGCTTGTAGACTCCGAGCTCTTGGGCTTTTCGCACTTTACCTGGGTGTAGGTTGAATTTCCTAGGGCGTCTACTCCTGGGAGGACTGGCAGCTGTGTTGAATGTTTTCCCATTGTAGAGTAATTAACTTCAGAATTGGCAATGGCCTTGCAACACTTTCCATATTGATGAGCAGCAGCAGCGATAACAGATTCTTTGAAATTATTATTATTATCTTTCCTCCATCACTTTGTGTCAACATGTCTGAATTCTGCAGAACAGCCAAAACTCTGTGTTTATAGAGATCCTCGCACTTGCTAATGATCAATTAATAAAGTGAGTGAAAATGATTTAATTTCATTTGATACACTTAACAAAGTTACCAAACACTTTATAAAGGAATAAAACTGTTGATTTCAAATCATTTCTTTATTATAATTCATTGTTTCACTTTTGGTAAATGGCCTGTATTTGTATAGCGCTTTACTAGTCCCTAAGGACCCCAAAGCACTTTACACATCCAGTCATCCACCCATTCACACACACATTCACACACTAGTAATGGCAAGTTACATTGTAGCCACAGCCACCCTGGGGCGCACTGACAGAGGCGAGGCTGCCGGACACTGGCGCCACCGGGCCCTCTGACCACCACCAGTAGGCAACGGGTGAAGCGTCTTGCCCAAGGACACAACGACCGAGACTGTTCGAGCCGGGGCTTGAATCGGCAACCTTCCAATTACAAGGCAACCTCCCAACTTTTGAGCCACGATCGCCCTATTTTACTAAATAGGGTCAATTCTGTGACCGTGCAATGTTTGCAGTTTATCATATCTGTATGGATCGGTATGGGATCAGATAGCATGAGACATCTTCACATCACCCAGTATCTAAGGAAACTAACAAGACACAGAGCACCAATAACACTGTCACCATTAAGAAAAAGCAGGAGCAAGCTCCCCTCCATGGTCTGCAGAGTCCTAAAGCTTTGATCTGCTGTTGTACAGAGACGACAGACTGGCTGAAGCCCAGTGAGCTGAACCCATGAATATCGAACTGATAGAGCAGAAGCTGTTCCTATCAAAATAGGTTGGAGCTAAATGAGCGACCCATCTCTGTTCATTAGTATGTGATAACCTTATCCATGTTGCTGTAAGGCACAAACTGTGAATTTTTATTTCTTTTTGGAGTCTCCTTATGAGATCAGAAAGGAACAGAGGGACCCCCTGATCTATGCCACCAGTGAGCTAAAGATAGACTGTGATAAACTCAACCCCCTTATTTTTTGTTGTTTATTTCAACAAAATACTAAAAATTACAGTATCGCTTGCAGTACAACTTGCTAACTCAGTTATGCTGTTAGATTTACCACACTGGTAAAGTGGAACTAAATTAAATTTTGCTCGTGTTGCTAACACCTGGGATAAATTGAATTTAAGAAAAAAATATCATCAGCAATCCTTTCCAGAAAAGGGGTCCCAGTAATCCAGGATAATCCACAAAAACACAGTCCACTGTTCTCAGGCAGATTATTTCCTCAGAAGGGAGAAACTGTTCCAAAGATGAGTGCAGATAGTGTGGTTTGAGGATTATTGATTTTAAAAGACATAAAATAAAATGTTTTAAAGTCCTGAAAATACGATCGAATATCAAGGGAAATAAAAAGCAAAACAATTATTTTGTGAACTCGCAAAAAAGTAGTTGTTTTGAGGGGGTCAGAATCTTCATTATATATCATCACCAAGCTGATTTGGCAAACGCGCTGGGAAACATTTGTCTATCCTAGGACTACAATATGCATTTTTATCTCACTTTTGCGTCTCCTTCCACACATGAGTAAAAAATCTAGTGTCTCACCTTTCATGCAGTAATTAAACAGAGGCATTACAAACAAGAAAATAATACTTTTGTTAAAATATTAATATTAATACCAGCTTTAACTAACTGTCCCAAACATGTCTGCTTCACCTGAATTCCAGATTTTCCTTTTTTAAATGGTGATACACCAACGGTGAGTCAGAGCCCTACCTTTTCTTGGTACTGACGTCTAGATGAGTCAAGTGACTGGATGAGCGCGGTGGCATGGCCGATGAACATGGCATAGCAGGTGGCTCCTACAATCATACTGAGCATGGTCAGCCAGATGTCCGACATGCTCTCTGGGGCTTGTCTTCCATATCCAATGCACAGCATGTGGCTCATGGCTTTAAAGAGGGCAAAGGAGTACAGCTCGCTCCATGTGTCGTTCTGTAGAAAGAGATATGAGGGTGAGAATCAGTTTAGTAAACAAAATATAAGTTAAAGAAAAAAATATTGAAGAGATTGGAAAGAAATAAGAGAAATCAAGATCCTAGAATAACCTCCACTTTCATATTTTTGGTTTCATGCTTTGGCTTTGACACCTGAAACACTCTTCTTATCTTCTTTGCTGAAGATATACTGTTCATACACATTAGACTGATGCAAGAGAGGGTGAATTAAAGAATGAGTCATCTAAAGAGTAAGACATTCCTGTGGTCTGTGGTTCCGTGTGTGGTGATTGTTTCAGGTTTAGCCCAATCATCATCGTTGAAAAACATCCTCTCACCTTGGCTACGCAGAAGAAGATGGAAACACAGTGTTTGGTTAATGAGGAGCTCATACATCTACCTACTCCAGTGTGTCTTTGATTGGTTCTGGCACACTCATTCTACCTTAGGGTTCATTAGAAAGCCCTCCACAGGCACTACTGAACCTCACATCCTCCCCTCAAATGGTTGTATTCTCACACATACACACATGTACCACAGTATGTGTGTGTATGTGTGTTTCTTCTGTGGCTCCTCAACCTGTCAGCCACTGATTGACTACACATATTTTTCTCTGGCATTTGCATTAAATTTAAGATTCAAGTTCTGCTAGTTTTGGAAGAGGTAAAAAAGGATGTACTGGAGAAGGAATGCTGTCAGGTCTTTATAATTTAGCATTTTAAAGGTGATTTGGAGGAATGCAAATAAAGAAGATGAAATTTCAAAGGCACTTGGTCTCAAGGGAATTTCATCCTTAATGGTTTCTCCTTTTGCTCCCTTCCCTCTGCTCCCTTCTCAACCAATCAGCATTTGACTGCAACACAGCATCATCCGTTTCAAGGGATTTTGGAGGACTGCACAGGAGCTCGGTTGCAGTTGCTGAAAACCCCTCTCGTAAGCACTTCATAGGCAAATATCTCTGCAAATGGACACAACCAGGCTAGCATAAATTAAGCATAAGTCTCCCTGACTGCCACAGGTGGCGAACAGACGTGGAGTGGCCATCAGCATGTGGGCCACATTGCTGGTGAATAAGCAGCAGGAGCAGGGAGCCCCAAGGTGTTGAAATAAACACCCTCTTTCAGTCAGCTGCATGTATCTGCCTGTTTCCAGCTTATTCTCCTATAGTCAAATACATGTGTACATTAATATACAGTACACACTGTATTTCAACCGACAGAGCTTCACCGCAATATAAATATATTGATATTGACATTGAATGATATTACAATTTTTTTAATGATACAAAGTGCTCAAAAAACGAATAAAAACATATAAATAAACACTATTTGTATAAAAGATACTGTATACAATAAGTAATTACAAAGTCATCCATTCATACTCCTGGGTTACATCAGTTCATGAGCACATTCTATAAAATCATGAAATTGCCCCTAGCCTGTTTCTTTTTGATCTATACCACAACTCCTGATGATAAAATAGAGTATAACTCATCTATGGGTGGAAGATGCAATACCCTGACTGTCTTTCATTATGGCCATGTGGCTGTTACTGAAAGCCCAGGTGTAAATTAGCGCATGCCGTGTTCCCAGAAATGATTTGGGCGACGTCATGGCTCATGTTGCAGGTAAGCTTTCTGTTTCTGATCTGATTGTCACACAAGTACATGACATAAGCACAAATGTAGGATGTATATGCATTACATGTGGCATGGCTATTGGTGCCAGACAGGCAATACCAGAAGTATTTCAGAAAGGGCTGATTTACTGGTATTTTCAATCATAACCAACAATAAGGTTTATACAGAATCATCTGAAAAAAATGAGTTATACAGTGAGCAGTGGGTCGCTGAACAAAAACCCTTATTTATGTCATAGGACAGAGGAGAATGGCCACATTACTGGAAGGTAAGTGTAACTTAAACTACCACTCATTATAAAAACATGTCAAACCTTGAAGCAGAGAGGCTAATGCAGCAGAAGACCGCACCAGGGGCCTGTTCTTCGTACCTCGCTAAGTAGGTTAGCCGGATTAGATTGTTGACGATTTCGCGTGATCCTGGATCAGTCGGTTACCCGAAGCTCATCCGGGACTTGCTGTCATAGCAACAGAGCCGTAAGCGTAAACCTGCTCGGGAGCAGGTTTACTTTATGTAAACAGGATTAGATCGCGGCCACGCAGGTATGTCCGCTTCATTTATACGAAAGCAACAGCGATAAATAAATAACATCAATGTAACTGAAGATAATGCAGCACTTGATCCTTTTATTGATGTCACACAGATACATACAGGTCATTTCCTAAAAAAGGGAAATGTACTATTAACATTCTATTACATGTATGTGATTATTACAGATGTAATTCATATTTCAGAGTAGCAATTGTAAATTACTTCGTGTAATCAAGATGAGAGACCACGGCTATAAAAGCGAAGGTGGATTTGGGAAGTCTGTCGCAGCCATGTCCTGTCCGTATACGCGAGCCACCCATTGCGGAAGGTGCAAGATTGATAAGGAGAGTTTTCAGAATTCAGCGTATATTGCGGGACAGACAGGATCCTTTAGCTCAGCGCGACAGTGTGCTCATAGAGAGATATCGATTTTCCCGTGAGGGTATTATTTACTTAACCAACTTGTTGACGAGGGGGTGCAGGACCACCACCTGTCTTTTGTTGCTCTGCCCTTTTCTTGGTTGCTGTTATAAACAAACAGATTATTCCAGGGTCTCTTTCCAAGAGACGAAAAGCAATATAAGTGATAAATATTACCATTCTGTAGAATATTCTTATATTTCACTTTTACCTGTTCCCATGTTCTAGTGGGTCCTGTCGTGGCTCTAATGTGAAAGAGGATAAAATATAACATATTATAATATTGTAATATAATATTGGATAATATAGTGTAATATAATAAATCTACCCTACCGCCTACTGGTGTTGGCCAGAGGGGCCGATGGCGCGATATGGCAGCCTGGCTTCTGTCAGTCTGCCCCAGGGCAGCTGTGGCTACAACTGTAGCTGCCTCCACCAGTGTGTGAATGTGAGAGTGACTGAATAGTGGCATTGTAAAGCGCTTTGGGTGCCTTGAAAAGCGCTATATCAATCCACTCCATTATTATTGTTATTATTAAATTACTTACGAGTTTAATTTGTCAGCAACTTCCTGCCAGCCCTCGCTCCTTGCTTTTGCAGCCTTTGCAGTGTTCCCTTGCGTTCTGATTAAACTCTGAAACTCCTGAAATCCCTCACTCAAGAGTTCTTGCTCTGCTGCCGAAAAATACCGAGCCGAGCGCGCTCCGTCGACATTTTCGCCGACCAATCAGAGGGTTGCCGATCAATGTTTCTACTATCGATGCGTAGCCCCTTTTACGACACCCAGTGATGTCACATTACTGCATCCAGCTGTACTAATCGTCAACAGCAGGTGTGTTCGGGGAACCGGATTAGCGCGCTCACGGTTAGCGCGATGGTTTGGTCTTGGATGTTTCATTTGATCTTGGATGTAGTAAGCCACGTACGAAGCACAGGGCCCAGGTGCCACTCGAGACTACAACTGACCCTGAGTTTGCTGTGACATTAGAATGGTATATGTAAACAACACAAGTGAAGGCCACATTGGCTAAAGATAGGAGAAGAAAGTGGAGGAACAGAAGAAGAAGAAGTATGGGGGTGGGGAAAAAAGTCGGGGATGAAGCAATCAGACATGCAGTGTCTACGACTGCTGCATTTGTAATGACAGACAACACCTGAAAGACAAAACAGAGGGAGGTAAACAAACAAATACACAGTTTTGCTGTGTGTAAACTGATGATGTTGAAATCTGCAGTTGTTTAAAAATGGCTCATCCACCTTCTGGAATGATCTCTCCAAAGCCCCGACCTCAACCCTAATGAAAACTTGTGGATTATCCTTAAAACCCGGATCAGTGCCAGGAAACCGACCAAAGAATGAACCCTGTCAATTCAGTCAAAAGGGGTGCTCAAATATCCAGCTAGATTTATGCCAGAACTTGTTGATGGCTACCAAAACTGTCTGACTTGTGCACCAGATTCATTTTTTTTTTAGTCATTAAAGATGAATGCTGTTCAATTATTCCATCCTGGAAAAAGAACACTTCAAAGAAATCGTTAAAAGCCCAAACATTACCCTGACATTCATGCCCATCATGAGTGGATGTAAACTCCTGATCACAAATCTATGAAAGTTAAACGTATGCCTGAGGTTTTGGCTCACAGGGTTTACTCGTACATATGCTGACACGTGACAATCCTCCTAGGTAACAGTGAAAACAGAAAATTAGGAGAAGCATCGTGGGTCCTCTAAACACACAGCAAAACTCATTCTGAGGCATATGATGCTTTAGAGATAAAGGTGGCATTTCGTGATGCGTGCTATTTTGCAGTCTTGAGAACAAAGAAAGTGAATAATCATGGCATCCTCAGTGTTGAACTGTTCGCTCGCATGTGACTGCATGACCAAGAAAACCCTCTGAGACGAGAGCAACACACACACTGACCAGCTGCAAGCAGTTAGCATGTGTTCAAGTTTGTGATAACAAGTGATTAAAACTGACACAGTGCACAGCTGTCTGTTACTATTGAAAATTACAACCTTCTTAATAACACAATAAACTAATTCTACAGAGATACCACCCTATGTGAGGGTGGAGAGTGAGATGGGTGGGACGAATTAAATTAGCGCTTGTGTTCATTTTATTCGCTATCAGTCTTCACTGAGCAACGGCGATGATCGCTAATTGTACATAATACATTTAGAGGAGAGCACAAAGGGAGTATGGGACATCTATGATGCACGATGGCGTAATTATAGAATAGTGGGTGTACGTGCATGCTGGCACACCCGGCTGGGTGTACGAGGTGTTTGGCTCACAGCATCTATTCAGCTGTATGAGTGCTGAACATCTCTTAAACACACTGCAGTCCCTCTCTCTGAAAGTCTACAAGTGACAGAGGGAGTTTGGTTTGGTTCAAAGAGCCTACATTTAAAACTTTAATATGTAAAGTTCCATGAAAGTGCTTGTTAGCAATGTAAAGATTCATTATTTAGAAGCAGTGGGTCCATGTTTGTATTTATTATTCAAATGCAAATGAGTCCAGAAAGTTGCAAGATGTTTTGGTGTCTGCTTGAATTACGTAACAGTATTAATTAAGAACGCTGACTGTAACAGCACAGCGTAATGTGTTTGATTAGAGTGTTCATGCATAAAGCTACTGTAGCTTCAGCGTGTCAGAGATAAATGATGGACTAACGAGGAAGACGCCAGATCAGATGAACGCTAAATCACAGGTTTTAATTTCTAATTTTATTTAATTTCTTTCCTTAATTAAACTACAAGCTTTTCATTCAGCATCAGGTGTGGGGCAAGTCACCTAAGGGTGAACCAAATGCAGTATTTTTTTATTTTCTGTTATTTGCTTCACTTACATGCTGTGATTTTACTTTAATATTCAGAGATTTTCCACGATTAAAGCCTGACGTTTCTGGGGGGAAATGCAGCTATTCCACAAAATTAAACTGGCGTCACCAATTTTGTTTTGTAAAAATGTAAAAAGCTGACGGACAAGCACAGCAAATATGATTCAGTATCTTTAATGTTTTTAAAATCCATATGAACATTCTTGAAATATTTCAGTGTAAACCAAACTGGTGGGACTGACATCCCCCAAAGCCATACTAGCCATCTACTAGTACGGCTACAATTTATAGGAATAGCCCATTAAAGGAACGCTTGTGATGTATGTGTCAATAATTCAGATTTTATGTTTCAGTCTGGTTTATTGAAGTCATACTCCTGTGTATTGTTTAATTGACTTTGTTGAATGTGAAATGAATGCCTGTAAATTATATGTCCAATTGAAATGATCTGTAAGAAGAATTTGCCTCTGTGGATCGAAGCTTCCTGCTCAATAAGCTCTTATTATTGGATTTTGGGTTTATTAGCCTTTATGTGGAATTTCTCCTTTGACAAATATGTGGAGGGAGAGATTCAGAATCATATTCACAATGAAAAACCCTCCACACAGATAAAAATGATCCACTTACTTGCTGGCTATGCAAGCAATATTTAATCTCTTCTCTTTAGCTCTCTCTCTCTCTACATATATATATATATATATATATATATATATATATATATATATATATATATATAAAACTGATATAATGTTTGTATTGTATGTGGACGGGAGAAGATCACAGCTGCCATCTATGCGCATTCAGCAAAACTGAAAAACTTGCCATGCAAGTCTAAGTTTTCTGAGGTTACAAATTACAGGTGGACTACAGTGATTGATAGTACTTTAAGTTCGCACGGAGTCTTTGCTGAAAAGAAATAAGGGTTCAGTCAGACCATCGGGTCCTCTAACAAACCCCACCTGCGTGGGCTGTATCATTTGGAGGATCCGGTCTCTAAAGTGAGATGCAGCTGTAGTATTCACAACTGCTGTTTGTGTGCAGCCATGTGCATCCAGAGATTCTGTCTAGTTAATGATGCAAGCTGTGGCCATATGAGTCAAGCCCAAAAGCATCTATTCTGTTCTCGACCAAGTACAAGTTTCAAGTTCGGTTGTTTAAACACTGACAATAAAAAGGAGAGGAAGAATAATTCTGCAGGGCTTCGAGACATTTTTAAGAGACATTTGCTTTGCTGTTTTGTTTTTTAGCCTTGGTAGCAACACAAGTCTGTGGATGACAATGTGATTAGTCACTCTAACAAATGGGTTGGGCCACAGTTGTCTTCCCCACCCCACAAAAGGAACTACATTCTCAAACCTATGAGATTTCTTAGTTAACTCAGCTCTCAGTCTCTGACATGCATTGTACAATATGATGCTATAGAAGGCATATTCTACTTATTTATACTGATCTTAAAAACTGAGCTGAATTAAAGGAGCAATCAGTCTCATTTTGGTGTGCAATTTTCTTATATTCATCTCTCTTTTTGCAGATAGGTTTCAGAAAAATATAAGTATTCCAACAATTGCTCATCCTAAGCATATTTCAAAAGCTTTTCCTCCCACATTTAGATTTCTAACCAACTATGGGATACACTTCAGGTTACACTGAGGTTTGTATTTATGTATTTATTTTGAAGTTTGCCTTCATTATAAAGTAAAGCAGCAAAGAGCATTCACTGCTTTTTACTACACGGCTAAAAATGACAAGACAACTTTTCTTCATAAAATGGGGTTGGTTTCACCGGGGCAACTTGGCCCACAAAGACTGCAGCCCCAACCAGCCCGTGAGGCTGTTTTTTCCTTTTCTATTTTTTTAGCTAGCTACAACATGACTTGACCTTGCAAGAATTTTTAATCCTCTTCAACAAAAATACATGTCTGTGGGCTGCAACAGTCACTCTGACTTAAAAATGCATTTAATTAGCTAAACTTTGTCAATTGGTTTCTTAAAGTCTCTCTGTTGTATTGCCTGCTGTAAATAGCACCACCCACTTTAACTTTTCTTAAAAATCTGTACCAAATTAGCACTGAGAGTGGCTGTCAGGTCATACACAGCAGTTATTATTCACACACATATGCAACATTTCCACACACAGACCTCACACAGTAACTGTCCATTATTTTTATATGCACTGACAGGCCTGTTTGCCAGTTCGGTCACTTCAGAATGAATGGAGGGCCTCGTTATCAACTTCCAAAGCATGAATGTTTCTTGAAGTGCATCTCTGTGTGCCTCAATACAGTGCAAATGCATAAATAGGTTCTCACAAATTGGTGTTCTGTTGCAGTTACAGCAGCTCTTCTGCTTCTCCAGTTATAAAGAAACGCAGTTTATTTTTGATGCAGAGAAAGAAGTCGAGAGGAAAAGAGCGTCTTTATTCTAATGCCATTGATATAACAGCCAATCAGGCCAAGGGAGATGGGACAAAACCACCTGTCATCTTTCACATAACAGAGAGTCACTTACATAACAGACCACGATCATCCGGTCTCTTGATCACTCTGCAGCAGGAGCCTGATTGTCGACTTACAATAAACACCACTGTCTGCTGCAAGAGTATCTTTTCCCTTATTGAGTGTTAAGAGGCAGAGATGAATACACTGCAGAAAAAAACAGTCTGAAGGAGGATATTTTGACTATCACTTAGTTATACTGTACTATATATCACATGCACACAAATCTCAGCCAAACACAACACATCTATATAAAGGGACATGCATAAAAATGCACATAAGAATAGCTACTGAAGAAACGAGTCCCATGTTTTTCTCAGGAATGGCTTTTTTGCCCTATTTCCATAACCCTAAGTGCATGCATGACGCAGAGAGCAAAACAGGGTGGAGTCCAATAAATGTCCAGTGCAGGCAGGCAGCCTGTCAGCCCGAGGAGGCACGAGGATCATTTAACGCTGGATCTCTTACTCAAAGCAGCTCTGAAGAAGATGTGACCTTGATTACCCTGAAATGGCAGTGACAGGGCACACCAGGCAGCCACACCCACATGTGTGCTCGCTGGCATTATGGCAGCGAGCTTGGAAAAAGGCACAAGCCCTAAACAACACACGTCACTCTGGAAAACTGAATGTATAAGGAAGGAGATATCAGCGAAAGAAGAAGTGGGGCATGAAGGATAAAAGAGTCACTGAAAAAGCAACATATAAAGCAATTTTCCATACATACAAATCCATACATTCAAGAAAGAGAGATAGAGGAAATAGGATGGCCAGAGATGAAACTAGAAAGAAAGGGATGGAGTGACAGAGAAGTAACAACAATCTCCCCTAGGGTCAATTGGTGTGAGATCCATCTGTTCCTAGAGATCACACACACTCATAACAGAACACACCTATTCATGTAAACACCATAGCACCATAGTACACAGTGTATTTCAGGGAACTGAATGCCAAAAATCTCTGTGCCAAAATTAGAAGGTTTTCTTCCAGCATATCAAGCATTTCTCAGCTGCAGCAGAGTCAGCCAGTGCCTGACAAAAGCATAAAGAAGGAATTATCCGGTATGCTGAACTTCCTTAGGAGAAGGAGCAAAAGATGTAATGTTCCCCATAAAAAATGGTTTCAAGACAGTTACAGTTATGTGGAGAAATAAGCATCCGGCAGCCAACCAATGACGTCTTTTAGCTCTGTCAGATAATTCGATGGTTTCTAGGACTGTTGATATTGCTGTCAATTAATTAAGATTAAGACTATTTTTTCTGTTTTCTTCCTGTAGTCAGCCCCTGCAATGCAAACTGTCCTCTATAACTCAATCTATTTACACCCATTAGAGCAGATCTCTTCCTCCTGCGCTTGCATGCAATCTGCTTCACCAGTTTACTTACAGCTGCTCACAAACCAATCATCACCTCTCTGTTAACAACATTGCACGCACACTGTACAAATCGCAGAGTCACAGCCATTCATTAAGCTTATCATCTCAGCTGCCGTATCCAAAATATCCCTTGAGTACTTCATACAAAATATTTAAACCAATTCTAATGTTTCTCTCTTTTTTTGTGGGACAAACAGGATTGACACTGACACTAATGCTTCCTTGAAACCACCACAATTCTTTTTCTGTTTGCCAACAAACATACTGTATGTGTGAAAGTGAATATATGTGTGAAATACAGTTTTATGATAAAAGGTATTTGTATCCTCTGACTTGTCTGTGCCTCCGGCCACTGCCACTCACCACCTTCCAATCTGTTATCTCCAAAGCAGAATGACATGTGAGACTGGATAAAGGGATTAAGTTCAAAATGATAAAAACCCAAACAGTATTTTTTGGGTGTTTCTCCTCTTTATTTGTCCACACTTGTGATTAATCGTGCAATTTAAATAAAATAGAGACAAACAGAGGCTGTTCTTTAGTCAATGTTATAAGGTTTTGTTTTATAGCTTAGACAATAAGTGCTTTCCAAAATGAACAAAACTTTAATGATTACTTTTCATTAATTATCCAGTTGGATTAGAAGATAGTGTGTTTCAATACTAGCTATCAATTTCTTTTTACATTTATGTATGCATTCATTTTATTAATTTATTTTTTCTCATGCATGCCAGCAGTAATTTTGGTGAAAACCTCTCCTAATGGTCTGTCTTCCAACAGACAGCTAGAAGCCACCTGCCACCCAGAAGGAGGACAGGACATTTGACAGGACAAAGAAAGAAGAGCACACCTAAATTACTGCATGAGCTTCTATATGAACTGAGTGACAGCAGCATGTTTTCTTTCATCCACCTCCTACTTGCCGTACACTGGCGTGTCTCCTGGGTTTGACTAGTGGGGGGTTAATTGAAGCTGAACGAAAGCTCCCAACTCCAGTCTGAATAAATAAGCTGTGTCACCACGCTAGTTGTGCAGTGAACACTTTTCCTGTGATTGTCTAACTTACGATCGCACTGAACACAAAAACATACACACAGAGCATTTTTTTCTTACCACCATCTTGTTGAGGGAGACCCAGCAGTCAGATGGAAAGTCCTGCAGCATGGGAACAAGAAACTGGAGACAGCCATCCCAGTGGCACAGCAGTAGCATCATACCAATCAGGTTGAATATTCGCACCACGGCACTGGCTAGGTCATAGGTCATGTGGAAGATCTGTCAGGAGGAGGAGAGATCGGACGTGAGGGTTACAGATTTGGAGAGGAGGCCAGAATGAAGCCAGAACTGATGTGTGAGCAGAATGAAAAGTTGGTGTTTATAGCGATTGAGCGAGAGTTGAAAACAATGGTAAACACTACTCTATCGGCTCTCACAAACAGCACATCCAGCATGTTATCATTCTGCTGATAGCACTGGCAACAGTGATGCTGTGGGGACTATATAAAATAGCTTTAACTTGTGCACAATTTGCACAGTTGCAAATCCTGATCCACTCTGTAGGACAATTATTATATTATATTTTTTTAAGAAAATAAATCATACTCTTGCAAATTTAGCAGATTCATTTTGGGCACGTGGTACAGCTTAACAAGCTGTAAAATTTCCAGAAATGAGGAAAACATAGTTTTCATATGTAGTTTTTTTGTTGACGCTGGCAAATTAATATTCACATTTAGCCATGTTTTAAATGCTAGTTATGTGCTAACCTCAAAGGTTTACCTGAACACAGTAATGTGAGAGCAGTGGGAGTGAATTATTATAGTAAAATATAGCACTTCTGAAGCTGTGATGGAGAAGAGGTGACTGACCAAACTGCTCTCCATCACAGACAATCCTGCCCACTATGAGCAACACGCAGGTAGCAAAGCAACTTCTCTAACAAACTGATTGAGCTCTGCTGCCACAAGGAAGGATATAGGCAATCTTTCATACCACATGCTATCTATCACTCAATATATCTGTCTGGCAGGGAATCGTTCGCCAGATATTTGTATTGTTATTAATATTATTAACATTATATTTATAAATTTTCTGTTGATAAGTTGGTTGACAATGAAACATCTCTGTTATTAAACATCGCTCTCTCTCGCTCTCTCTCTCCCTCCATGGCATGCAGCCCAAAGTCTAGTTAAGCTGCCCATGTTCTTGCAATGGAGAGGTTGCTACAATATCCACAAACTGAAAGGAAGTTTGGAGAAAGTTTTTTGTGAGTTTCACACTCATACAGGAACCTTTCACACCAGAGGTTGTTATTCATCTCTTGCTAATATACAAATATCTATTAGGGCAGCTTTAGGTAACATGACGACCTGTGAGGAAGAACTTTAGGATTTGATATCTCAGTTTATTTATAGGTAACGTGTCTGTTAACAACTAAATTTATTGTTATATAAAATTTGAACAATTTAATGAACTATGATAACAGGTGGTATAATTTTGACCAGTTTTTTAGTAACTTATAAACAGCAAAAAACGTGCTTCGCATTCCCAGGCTGAGGTTCTCCATTATAACCAGGTGTGAGACCACAGGCCATGCAATGTGCATTCATGATAAAACCTCATTAGATGCTGATGAAGCTTTGATCAGCAGCCCAGGCCAGGCTCTCGCTGCTGTTTCTTAAGAAGCTCACCCCAGGTAAGAAGGCTAATTTGCGTGGAGCTGGTGATGTGGTCACAGCCTTGTAAACACCACTCACTATGGCTTGGCTGGCTATCTGCCAGGCCAAATTATCGTGGTTCGTGTGTGTTTTTGTGTGTGTTTGTGTATGGGTAGGTTTACAAGTATGTGGGGATTAGATCTTGAGAAATTCATCTTAAATGTGAACTAGGCCTTTGTGTGTGTTTGTGTGTGTATGTGTGTGTGCGTGTGATGACATGAAGGAGCCGCTTCTGTTTAGAATTTACAGTTTGGGAGCAGCAGGGTCAGGGCATGCTGTCACACATCTCTACACCTCAGAGGCCCTGCTGTCCTAAACATACAAGTCACATGAATATGGAAAACTGACACATGTTATACCCCAGTTGTTAATGTGCATGATCCTAGTTTAAATAGCTCTTGGACTTTTCATATGATTTGTGTTTGGATGGATAATGGCAATTGTATCAAAGTTTATTTAAATTCCTCCTAAATGTAATTTATAAAATGTGCAAAACAATTTCCTCAGAAATATGTAGCATTTCAGCTGTATGCTGCACATCACATTTTCCTTATCCAGTTCTAAAATGTCATCAGCACCTGGTTGTTTCACTCTTTTGATATATATTCATTTTTTCTCTTTACAGTAATTTAGTTTTGATCCCTTCCCCAGGCCTGCTTTGGGTCCATGTGTAATTAAATCAAAATCAACAAAAGAAACTACTTTCTTTGCACATTTTGTGTATATCCTGTATTGGCTAATGGCCTTGGGTCATTTAGAAGACGCAGAAAGGGAAACATGCTGTGAGGCCCTGCCCTGTGATTAGAAAGCGTTCCCATTATGATTAATGAGCTAGGACTAATGTTCCCCCCAACACCAGAACAGCACCTGGCCATGTGTCACTGTCACACCACAATCTGGGTCAAAGCATAGTACTGTGACTACAAGTCACAGCCTGAAAAACACAGATAAACTATTTGCTGCTTCTTTCTGTCAGACTGCTAAAATGCTTTTAGAGTAAAACTAGTGCGTATGATGGATATGAACCTTTTTATCCTTCCATCCCTGACGCTTGTGCATTTGCTCTTGTCCATTCCCCATCATTGTCGAGCTCATGAAAAAGGCATCAACGCAAGCTTCCTGCTTCAGCAAATTGTTTTTCTCTGCTTCTGTATCACCAACATAGATGCATAAGCGATTTATTCTGAGATCATTCCACATAAATGGTTTTTTAGCACGACTGTTACCCAGTGCTCACCTCACCTCTGTACTGGCCTTCAATAGATCTATATGGTGAAATCATCACAATACTAAGACAAGCTTTTAGGAAACAGTGCTGCAGCGAGCGGACTTAAGCTGAGCTGAGCTGAGCTGGGCAGAAGAGGCAAACAGTTCCCCCCGTTTGGATCAGGCAGAGCAGAGCAGAGCTCAGCTGAACTAAGAGGATCAGGGCAGGGCCAAGTTGAAGCAAAGGAGCATTCGCGTGTGTGTGTTTCTGTGTGTGTGTGTACGCGTCTGTGTTTGAATGAGTAATTAGGGTTTTCGTCAAACCCAAATTACCACTGTGTAATCAGAAGAGCAGTGGTTATTTTCAGAGTGAGGGGACACTCATTTGATTGGAAGATGCTTGTTTAGGCCAAATAAGGAAGCACAAAGAAGCACACACACAGTCCAAGCTGTGGAATGCTGTGTTTATGTAAAATGGGGCCATATGATGGATGATAATGCACTTTTCTCTAGAACATTATTTCCTGATGCAATTAGAGATGCAAGGGGGTTTGCATTAGCAAGTCTTTCAGCATGTGGTTGCAGCTGTTTGATGCCTTAATTGGTTGAAATGCTGCAACAAAACATTTTTTACTATGTGGAAAGTTTTTTTCTTTCATACAGTTTTAAATGCATCAACAATGTGATGATCAAGTAAGATGACCTATAATCCACTCATCTTGGCTTGCTGCAGTAGAAAACTCTACACCTAATTTTTTGTGCCTTCTCCTGTGATACTAGAATGACTTATACTGACAGAACAAGCCACTGCACTGGAAACTGCTGCACAATTCTTAATTAGAGCCCAGTTAGATTAGTTTCTCATTATTAATGAGCACATTTGAAAGTGGAGGGGTAATAGTAAGCAGATCATCTGATCATAATTGACTAACTTCTGCATTACAGCAATAATCAATGCAGCTGTAGTGTCTGTCAGGTGTAGCAAACGTGATGCTAATGAGTTTTTTTAGACATTAAAGCTATGCAGTAGTAGTAGTTCATTAAAAAACATACATAATTGTATGAAGAAGTTAAAAACTTAATATTTTCTTTTGATGCTTTTGGGAAAAAAGTCTTCCTCTGTAAGATTTCAGTAACAAAAAAAGACCTTATACCACAGGGGATGCATATGATGAGAAAATGATATGAAAAACAGACTGACCTACATTATGTTTGGACCAGTAGAAACCCAAGATGTGACACATCACATGCATCAAGTATTTAGTATTGATTAAGGGTTTATTTGAACAGTTTAAAAAGTAGGTAGGACCAAATGGTAGTCAGCATATGCTTGATCTATTTCAGGATCATGAGATAGTCCTTGTAAAAGTGGATTCCCTGTGAGCGACCCCTAGCCTTACAAAGTTTGAGAACCACGGAGTAAAAATCTAAAATAGAGATGTTCAATGTGGAAGTTATGTGTTTCCTTTCAGTATTATCTGTTTATATAAAAGTGTTACATAAACTGTGCATTAGAACCCCATCTGGTCCCATATACTTACTTTATCCAGTATTTATCCAAGCTAAACTTCAATACTGAACAAAACTTTCCTGTTCGTATAGAAATGCTGTAACTCAGCATACCTCCTCCCACTGATGGATGTAACGGATGAGTCTAGACAGCCTCAGCAGACGCAGCAGACTGAGGATCTTCGTGAAGCGGACAATGCGGAGTGCCCGGGCAGTTTTGTACACCTCTGAGTCAATCCCCTTCTCCACGATGAGGAAGATATAATCCACAGGTATGGAGGAGACGAAGTCCACCACAAACCAGCTCTTCAGGTACTTCTTCTTGATCTTCTTGGGGTCGAGGATGATCTCGGTGTTGTCCTCGAACACGATACCAGTCCTAAAGTTGAGTACTAGGTCCATGAGGAAGAAGGTGTCAGAGACCACATTGAAGATGATCCAGGGTGTGGTGGTCTCATCTTTAAAGAAGGTGATGCCTACAGGGATGATGATCAGGTTGCCAACCATGAACATTAACATGGTGAAGTCCCAGTAGAACCTGTCAGGACGAAAGAGTAGAAGATGATTAAAGGCGCTTGTTTAATCCCAACACACGCAAACAAAGGGCAGTATAGGGCCATGTGTACAACTCTGAAATCTGATAGAGAAAAAGATGTAATAATAAAGTAATAAAGGAGAAAAATCTGATGCTATGCATATGAGAAGAGAAACCATGTCTAAAATCTGATGTCCAGACATTGACAGTGTTGCTACATGTTATGGATATCACATATCAGGAAAGAAGCTGATTCTGCTTGATTTATGATACGGGGTAAGCATATTTCCGGCCCTCTCTGTGTCATGAAGCAATGCACTCTCACAGGCTGAACACACTCAGAAAACTAACCCAATCCAAACTGATAAATCTTTCAAATTTTATGAAATGCCTGATAGTTCCTTCACTTTACCCCATTAACCACAACCATGCAAAGAAAAGACAACTAAAGCAAAAACAGCAGAATACCCTCCAAACAAGTCAAGTACAAACAACAACCAGAGCCCAAATCAATAAAGCAGCCTTCATGGCTGTGGTGTTGTGCACCATCACCTATTTCCAGTAGTTAGTTAATGTGACATTTATTGGTTTGAACAAACATTCACACAATAGCCAGTCACGCCACAGCATTAGGTGCGGAATTATGAGAACCTGTGTTTTAAAGATAATTCAGCTGGTGAACTGACCATGCGAGGCATCTATGAATATTCCTCTGTTTATTAAAGTAAGAAAATTGTGTAAGTATTTTTATATAACTTTACTCAACTTACCTATTATTAACTGGCAGATTAATTATGAACGATGTTTGTTAGTGTTGCAGGATAAGAGGAAGACACTGTGGCTACTTATATTAGAGGAACTAATGGAAGCGGCTGCTGAGTCATGACTTGAACTCTTGTTATGCGCATCCTGCTGTTGAGCTTTGTCCGTAAGTTAACACAATCAAGCCATGTATTGTTAATAAACAGCAGGCTTTACATATTTGATGGTACTCAAATAAGAAAGACAAGAAACCTGGTTTCCCCACATTTTATTAGAGGAGCTGTCCTCGGTGCTGAAACCAAGCACACTTTAAGACACATTTAGAGTCAACTTTGTGACACCTCTGGAATATGGAGCTTTTGTGTAAACACAAAATCTCCCATATGTCATCATTCGGTGCTTCAGGAATAGAGAAATAGCTCTGTTTATGATAGGGTAAGGTTCAACTTTTTCCCCCAGATAACCATTGAATGTTTAAAAATAGCATACTTATGTTCATATTCCCACAATCTTCACATATAATGTTGTTTGACGTAAAGAATGGGCGCTGGGCAACATTCAAAAACACCCCTTTAGCTTCTTTACAGCAACACTTTCACTGACCTAACACAATTTGACCCATACCTGAAGTCGCTGTATGGGTGGATAATCCAATTACCCGCTGACTTTACGCGTTCTTGTTCTTTCTCCACTGCCTTCTGGCTGCCAAACATGCGCAGGGAGAATTTATTAACTCCAGGCTGAAGCATGGCACTAAACTGCCGCTGCATGTATGTCTGATTCCCCTTGGACTCTCCATCATCCGGCACTATCTGAGAGCCGTCCTCTGCTTTGCTGAACGTGACAGAACTTCTTGGCTGCTGAGCCAGTCCTTTACTACTCGGGGGGTTGGAGAAGGAAACTCTGGAGTCCTTTTTCTCCGTTGCTGCCGTCGTCTTGACCTCGGCCCCAGGCCCCTGTGTCAGGGACCCTGCTGAAGTGACAGAGCCGTCCATGCTCGCAGCCAGCTCCTTATCGTCTTCAGCTGCTACTACTCCATCTGCCTGCTTCTCCTGTCTTGAGATGAGAGAAGAAAGACTGCCTGAACTGGCCGGGTCTCTTCTACAGTCTCCGTTTTTGTTGCATATCATACCGATGCCCCCCTCTCCTATCACGCCCGCCTCAGACACTGTGTCCCCTGCACTCCTGTGGTCTGACTCTGTGCCGCCAGCAGCATCCCTCTGGCACAACAGAGCAAATGCACAGCTGCCGCTGGGAGTAAAAGGTGTGGAGTCCTCGCCTCGCAAGAGGAAGAGCTCATTGTTGTTGGAGTTTTTTCGCACAGGAGAGACGGCTCCGCCTCCTGGCGAGAATTTCTTCATATTGGTCCCCCTGCTACTCCCATGATCCTCGCATCCAGCCGAGCTGGCTATTTGAAAGGGTCGAGCCTTCTGGAATTTGGGCTCCTCCTCGCTGTCCTCCGCCTCGTCCATTACAGGCAAACAGACACTTCCGTACCTTAAACCGGGCGAGACTGGACGGCGGCAGAGGAAGGAGTGTGGACTTCAAAGCCTCCGTCTGCTTTCCATTCACATCACTTAACGGCGTACCGGTGGCGTTGCTATGGCTGCAACCTGGCTGTTGTTATTGTGTTTGTGTGTGGTAGAGAGAGGGAGAGAGATAACAGCTTTACCCTGGGGCTTCAACCACCTACAGGTAGCTTTCAGCCTACTGAAGAAAATGTGCGCACAGAAGAAAACAGTTTTGTCAGACCTGGACACAAAAAGTCAGTGAATGCGATTTTAAAAGTGAATTCTTACTAACGAATTAAATAACGCACAAATACATTTTTAGAATAACTCAAACTTGTGTGAATGGAAAACTATGATGATTTAAAAAAAAAAAACTTTTAATATGCAGTGATGGCCTGAGCAGTTTTACATCAAAAGGAATCATCAGCGAGTATCCCATGCTGCCATGCTCAGTTGACCCAGTATCAGCTCAATTCTATCTAGACTTTCTCGGAGTCTGGCAGCAGCGTCTGCCTGTTGCTTTGGTTTCTGGCAGCCTTCCCAAGTTGTGGGGTTTTTAATGGTGAAATGACTCCACCTTGTGGATAAAGGCACAATCTAGGGCCAAGGCACCCACGAACAGTGTGAAGATTTAGAAAAACCCCCCATCATATTTGCTACTAGCTTATCTTTTTTGTACTAAATCCTAGTGTCCCAATTAAGAGACCGCACGCTCGAAGTAGGCATTTTGAGACCTATTACATCACAGCGACGCGACAGCGGCTGTCCCAATCCGAAGTGTACTCCAAATGCGCCGTCGATTTCCCCAAATATCAAGCGTGGTCCGGTGCACGCTTCGTGGTCCCATATATCCCTCAACTCATAGCGCGGCGGTGGGTGTGGATAATTTTACCGCAAAATACGGCAGAAGGGAGCGGCCGAAGAGTGAACTGTCAAAAGTAAGTACTCAATATCATGTCACTTATTTATGTGCGAATGTTTAATAGTGAAAAACATTACTGTTGGCCACATGTCGGCAAAGTTATGTGACATTAGTGATGTTTGTACTTTCAGCGTTAACTTGGTTTTAAAGCCTTTACTTTGAAATATACGCCGTTCAATAGTCGGCCTTAATCTTACAGAGAATGTGATGATTCTATGGATAATTAAAGTCAGTCATATATCCACAAACACAACAAGCTGAAAGTCAGTGATGCTGCTCGGTTTGCAGTCCTGAATATCACAGCACAAGCAGGATTCACTGCACTGTTAATGTTAGCTATGTTATATTGCTGCCTCTGTTCACCGCGGTAAAGTGAGCCGTCATTTGTGAGCCGCGGTCAAGCCAGCCGCCTCCTATCCGCCGCATAAATTTCCTTGCGCTTTTACACCAGTCTTTACGGTAGCGCCTTTTCGCTTTATATCCTGATTGAAAGCCTAGACTCGCGCACACGCGCGCGCGCGCACAAATTACAATGGAACAGCCCAATACAGCCATCGTGACAGTCTGGTTGCATATTCAAAAATTCATTAAAAATCATTCTTAAAAGTTGATGCCAAGCTTTCAACACAATCCTCTTCTCGGACACCTACTTTACCTCTGGGGCAGGTTTTACCCAGATTTACTGTAATATTACTCAGAAATCACAGTAAACTCATATTCAGTGCAATACAGTCAAAACACTACAATTATGTTTATTTCAAAAATTCATTAAAAGTCATCCTGAGTAGTTGATGTCCAACTTTCAACACATCCCTCCTCTGGGACACCTACTGTACCTGTGTGCCAAGTTTCATCCAGATTTACTGTAGAATTCCTCAGAAATTAAAGGAAACTTATATTCAATTCAATACAGTCAATACAATAGAATTATGTCAATTTTCAAAAATTCATTAAAAATCATCCATAATAGTTGAGGTCCAACTTTCAACACTTTCTTACTCTGGGCGTACTACCGTACCTCTGGGCCAAGTTACATCTCAATTCACTGTAATCTTTATCAAAAATTGAAAGAACAATTATATGTCAATGCTGGATGTGTGTCCTTTCAAAGTGACACTAAATAACAGAACTCAGGCACATCAGGGAATAATCCAAAAGGTGGATTTATTAAACAAAAACAACATACAAAATATCTCTAACCCATACTACATAACCTAAAAAGAAACAAAGGGACACTTAGAAGCACAAGAAAACAATACTGAAAGGGCAAGAGACACAGCCCAAACATAATCCACAACTAAAGTGCCAAAAGAACAAGTCATCCCACATAGCAGACGGGTCTTGCCTGGATCTGGTGTCAAGCCGGCACTGCTGGCTGACTTCTGGCATGGTAAGATGGCACTGTTTATGTGATGGCATGCCACATTTGGCCTGATTGGGTGAATGTGACATGTTGTATAGAGCACTTTGAGTAATATGGGTGAGTAAAAAAGTGCTGTATAAGAATCAGTCCATTCACTGTCTGAACAGAGTTTCGTCATGTTACTTTTGCACTATTATGTTCCAGCACATGTTGTTATTACATGGCTTACATGGCTAAGGTACACATTAGGCTGACATCTGGGGCCAGAGCTGAAACTGTTCTGGGCCAGCACAGGGCCAGCAGTGTGTCTGCAACTGGCCTTGTGCTTGCTCATGTGTGGGCCACCTCTGGTAAACCAGATCTGGGCCACCATAGGGCCGTCATTCTTTGCGGTACGCAGGCCATGTGTAAGCACATTGTGTAGGACAGATCCAGGCCATACCAATTTTGCTATGTGGGAGGAATTATGTAAAAATAGAAACATTATAAAAATGAAAATGAACATAAAGTAAAATGTACTGAAAAGAACATCAGTATGGCCATCATTATTTGCTTGGAAAGTCTAAAGTTCCATGGCTTTGAACAGCCAGAGAACGCAATGCCCAGCTTAGAATGACTAAAAGTAACTTCTTTTAACATTCTGTCATTCTGCTTCTATATCAAAAATCCACTAAAAATAGTCATTTGAAAAAAAATATTCGCCACTTTTCATCAGTTTGGGTTCCTCTGTTTATAGCAATTTTTAGAAAAGAATCGAATACCTTTGTCACTATACAGTTGTACAGTGAGATACAGAGCATCTCCTACTCATTGCAAACATGCTGGGAGGGTGGCTCTATCCACCTTAGTGCAGCTGCTGTACCATACTGTGATGCAGTAAGTTAGTAGGCTCTCAATGGGCGAGTGGTGGAAGGGTGAGCTGTAGTCCACAAAGAGCATTCTGGCGTAGCTCTGCCGCTGTTCTAGGTGACTCAGCACCGAGTGGAGGGTGATGGCATCTTCTGTGAATCTGTTTGCACGGTATGCAAACTGGTGGGGGTCGAATTCTGGGGGGAGGTAATCCTTGGTGTGCTGAAGGACTAGTCTCTCAAAGCATTTCATGATTACCGGTGTGAGGGCCACAGGGCAATAATAGTTCAGGCTGGTGATGGGAGACTTCGTTGGTACTGGGATGATTGTGGCTGATTTTAGACAGGATGGGATGGCTGCTTCATCCAGTGAGAGGTTGAAGATTCTGGTGGAGATGAGGGTGAGCTGGTGGGCACATGGTCTTAGCACTTTACCACGTATTCCGTCTGGACCGGCCGCCTTCCTGGGGTTCACTGCTAGGAACACACATCTGACATCGTGCTCCGTTACAGTGAATGGAGCGGTGCAGGAACCAGGTGAGGATGAGGATGGGAGCAGGGCTGAGGCAGATGAATGCTGCTGTTGTGGTGTTTCAAAGCGGGCGAAGAAGCTGTTTATTTCCTCTGCTAGCTGCACACTCAGGTTTTCTGTTTTCACAGTTCTGCCTCTGTGGTTTATGATGTCTGTTATTCCATGCCATGTGTTGTTGCTGGACAGGTGGGACCCCTTTTCAGGTCAGCTCGAGCAGACCTGTACAGAGCTCTGTCAACAGACCTACAGGGAGTGCAGAATTATTAGGCAAGTTGTATTTTTGAGGAATAATTTTATTATTGAACAACAACCATGTTCTCAATGAACCCAAAAAACTCATTAATATCAAAGCTGAATGTTTTTGGAAGTAGTTTTTAGTTTGTTTTTAGTTTTAGCTATTTTAGGGGGATATCTGTGTGTGCAGGTGACTATTACTGTGCATAATTATTAGGCAACTTAACAAAAAACAAATATATACCCATTTCAATTATTTATTTTTTACCAGTGAAACCAATATAACATCTCCACATTCACAAATATACATCTCTGACATTCAAAAACAAAACAACAACAAATCAGCGACCAATATAGCCACCTTTCTTTGCAAGGACACTCAAAAGCCTGCCATCCATGGATTCTGTCAGTGTTTTGATCTGTTCACCATCAACATTGCGTGCAACAGCAACCACAGCCTCCCAGACACTGTTCAGAGAGGTGTACTGTTTTCCCTCCTTGTAAATCTCACATTTGATGATGGACCACAAGTTCTCAATGGGGTTCAGATCAGGTGAACAAGGTGGCCATGTCATTAGTTTTTCTTCTTTTATACCCTTTCTTGCCAGCCACGCTGTGGAGTACTTGGACGCGTGTGATGGAGCATTGTCCTGCATGAAAATCATGTTTTTCTTGAAGGATGCAGACTTCTTCCTGTACCACTGCTTGAAGAAGGTGTCTTCCAGGAACTGGCAGTAGGACTGGGAGTTGAGCTTGACTCCATCCTCAACCCGAAAAGGCCCCACAAGCTCATCTTTGATGATACCAGCCCAAACCAGTACTCCACCTCCACCTTGCTGGCGTCTGAGTCGGACTGGAGCTATCTGCCCTTTACCAATCCAGCCACGGGCCCATCCATCTGGCCCATCAAGACTCACTCTCATTTCATCAGTCCATAAAACCTTAGAAAAATCAGTCTTGAGATATTTCTTGGCCCAGTCTTGACGTTTCAGCTTGTGTGTCTTGTTCAGTGGTGGTCGTCTTTCAGCCTTTCTTGAACTGAACATAAGTTCCCTGCAATTTCTGAAGAATATTACAGTAAATCTGGCTGAAACTTGGCCCAGACGTACAGCAGGTTTCCCGGAGGAGGGATGTGTTGAAAGTTGGACATCAACTACTCAGGATGATTTTTAATGAATTTTTGAAAATTGACATAATTCTATTGTACTGACTGTATTAGATTGAATAAATGTTTCCATTAATTTCTGAGGAATTCTACAGTACATCTGGATGAAACTTGGCACACAGGTACAGTAGGTGTCCCAGAGAAGGAATCTGTTGAAAGTTGGACCTCAACTACTCAGGATGATTTTTAATGAATTTTTGAAAATTGACATAATTATATTGTATTGGCTGACTGCATTGAATACAAGTACCCTTTAATTTCTGAGGAGTTCTACAGTAAATCTGGATGAAACTTGGCACACAGGTACAGTAGGTGTCCCAGAGGAGGGATGTGTTGAAAGTTGGACATCAACTACTCAGGATGATTTTTAATGAATTTTTGAAAATTGACATAATTCTATTGTACTGACTGTATTAGATTGAATAAATGTTTCCATTAATTTCTGAGGAATTCTACAGTACATCTGGCTGAAACTTGGCACACAGGTACAGTAGGTGTCCCAGAGGAGGAATCTGTTGAAAGTTGAACATCAACTACTCAGGATGATTTTTAATGAATTTTTGAAAATTGACATAATTCTATTGTATTGACTGTATTGAATTGAATATAAGTTTCCTTTAATTTCTGAGGAATTCTACAGTAAATCTGGATGAAACTTGGCACACAGGTACAGTAGGTGTCCCAGAGGAGGGATGTGTTGAAAGTTGGACATCAACTACTCAGGATGATTTTTAATGAATTTCTGACATTTCCATAATTGTATTGACTGTATCGGGCTGTTTCATTGTAATTTGTGTGCGCGCGCGCGCACGTGTGCGCGAGTCTAGGCTTTCAATCGGCACATAAAGCGAAAAGGCGCTACCGTAAAGACTGGTGTAAAAGCGCAAGGAAATTTATGCGGCGGATAAGAGGCGGCTGGCTTGACCGCGGCTCACAAATGACGGCTCACTTTACCGCGGTCTCTGTTCGGTGGTGTCGAGCCAAACGGACTTTAACGTGTGTTTGAACGAGCTGACGGTTCACTCGTTAAGCTGAAAGAAAGAAAGATGCTTTAATCACAGGAGTCACACATGTGTCCACTGTACAATCTGGGAACTCTTGTTTAGCACTCGTAATAACACAGACACTAAATCCTCCTTCTCTTGTGCTATTTTGTAGCAGTGTATACACCTGAGACTGTCACCTGTCTGTCTGTCCTGCACTCTCTCTGTTTCTTTCTCTCTGATTGTGGAATAAAAGTATGAACATGTATTTATAAGTTAAACTTATGTTTGAATCCTGCAGCTTATCACACATTTGATTTCCAAGTGCAAGTGTCCAGAGTGAGGACCGACTGCTTTGCACGCCTGATGATCCACCAGGACAAACTCAGTGTGTGAGGAAGAGGAGGAGGAAGAGCCAGCAGTAGCTGACAGATGGAGAGAATAGACAGACTGTTCCCTGTTTGTGAAGGACTGCTAGGAAAGTTTAAAATAACTCATTGTCTGTCCTGAATCAGTCTTATTAGGTAATGTTCAAATAATTTTATCATTCCAGTGTTTTCTGTTACACACTATGAAAGGCAGCAACATGTTTAATATTCAGAAACCTAAAGTATGTATCAGCAGCAGAATGGACCTCAAAATAAATGTTTGTTTCAGTTCTATGAAGCTTTGAGTATTTTGGATTAGTAGAACTGCTGTGTTTGTTGCATCATATTGCTGTAATTGTTTATACATTCTGAGGTAAGTTGATCTATAGTGTTACATCATATTCTATAAGGATGTTATGTGTTTGTATACTTTCTGCTCAGTTTTGCCATTTAGCAGAAGTCAGCCTGTTTAAGGCTCTGATATCTATTCTGTGTGACTTAAAGCAGTTATGACAAGGTCTGATTTTCTCACCCAATAAAGGAATATTTCATATCAGTCTACTCTTCATTTTATCAGAAACAGTTTTCACAGCTCATACATTTTCTTTTTACACATATGTAAGCATTAAGCCAAATGTAATGTAATGCCAACATATTAAATGAACATTTTTTGTGTATAATGCATCTATATATACACACACTGTCAAAGATACTTGTCTTTGAGTGAAGATTTAAGGTGATAGGCAATATAAATAACTGCAACTTGAATCTTTGACCCAGAGTTCAAGCTCACTGCTATCTATCCATCCACACACATCTAGATATATCTATATCTATCATAATCTGACAGTAAATATAATATTGGCTCAACTATTCAAAGTGATGTCATGACAAAAATGATTGACCAAAAAAAAAAAAAAAAACAAAAAAAAAAAAAACCCAAACATTTTTTCTCCTTCATTTATGTCACACAAAGCTGTATGAAACGTTTCTCGCGGTTAGTATCATGGTTCCTAGGCAACCTGAGTAACGCGACGAAGGCTAGACCGTCCCATTTCACAAGCCTCTCACTTCCGCACTTCTCGTACGTAGTATGCGTACTTTAAGCGTGCGGTCTCTTAATTGGCACACAGCCCATGACAAATGATTAAACACAGACACTCATGACAATTGTGTGTGTGTCTGTCTATGCACTACTGTTTTGTTACAAATGCAGCAGGTAGGAGACCCAGTGTGTTTGACTACCCTTAAAAAAATGGAAGAGAAAAAAAAGCTGGGAACAGGAATTTGAGGTCAACCATGTGGACAATCTGCTTCATGTATCTGCCATATCTGAGTTCCCCTTTTTGTAAGTTTCAATTTGTTGGTAATTTAAGCACATTCAAACTGACTTTGTACATTTCTGCAAAGTAATAGCATGTTGTTCAGGTTATAACCTGACTTTAAAGTCAGTGTTGAAGGGAATAAGTAAAGCTGAACTAGGGGTCAGTCAATTTTCATTCAACCTAAGTTCTTAAGAAAATACCTTCATTTTATTTTATAACAACAGGAAAACTCAAATCATGATTGAAAAAAAAAAAAAAAAAAAAAAAATCAAGTAACCTCCACACCCAACAGTGAAATGCTGCCCCCTGGTGGGGACAGCTTGGAATTCTGTGAAGAGTAAATGCCTTAAGAACAGGTACTTTGTTTCAGTGAGTGAGCTGGTTTAGAAAGAAACTGATTATTTTTTGTTATAATGGGAAGTTGCTGCCAAAATTGATTATAAAAGTTGACATTTAAATATCAAAATTTGTTTCTTTGTTTTTTGTTCAATGAACCTTACCGTCCAAAATAATCTCAATGTATTTTAGTGTAACCAATTAAGCTATAATGCTGTTAATTTCATTTACAAACCCCAAAGAATAAAACTTGAATACGACAATAATAAAATACTTAAATACGTTTCCATTAAATTGCAAGACCAAGTATTTTCACTTTAGGATTGCTTTCTATTGTAGCTTACCATTTCTAAACCACTTGAGTAGCTGTAGTTGAGTAACAAGACCAGACAAATTTTAATACCTTTAATTTATATTGTGCAAGTTGTACAGAGATGTTGTTCCATGTAGAAGGAAAGTACAACAATTGACACAATTCTGGTTGACTAGGTCTCTCAAACTGTGCAATTCCGAAATGGTAATATCCAATCACAACACTACTCTTGGTTAAATGGAATATATGGCTTCTGAGTCATCTATACAATGAAGGGGAAGAGACAAGGATCCAACAGTCGCACACAACCAGTTCTGATCACACTGAGCGAATAAAACTAAAACCAATATTTGTCAGCAATTTGCCTGTATAAGTGTGTAGCATTAAAAGTTGCATTTGACAAAAGCAACATCTCTTGCACTTGGTCCTTAAACTTCAACCGTGTATGTGAAGTCGGCAACAAAAGCATCGATGAGAAACGCAATCTAAAATATTTAAAAAGGGAAAAGCTTAAAAAAAAAAAAAAAAAAAAAAAAAAAAAAAAAAATTCTATTCAAAACACTAGTTTCTTGTGGTAATAAAGGTAGCACACATTGAATCTTAGCTATTATTTCTGCAGCAACACATTAAAATTTAGTGGTAGGTAACAAAATGCAAAAAAGACAAGAAATGGTGGCTGTTAAGGCAAAGTGTAAAACTCTGCTAAGGGAGGTTTGTGGTGAAGGGACAGAACATGTGAATTCAAATGCCCTTCATTATTTTCTATTCAGAGTGGCAGTGATTCATTAGGATCAAAACAACTGCTCAGATCCTTTAATTGCATCTTGGTTCGATTTATAGATCACCATTTCAGATCGGAGAATATAAAACCAATGACTGATGACTGAGGTCAGTGCAGGAAGCATCAGCATTAACAGAAAATAACCACAAACTACGCATTCCTCATGTGAACACTAATGATTTTTGCAACAACACACGTGGCTAAAACAGCATTTAAAAACTCATGCAATATTTGCCCCATAGTCTCAAGCAGAAATTTCACACTATGTTCTCTGGCTGCACAATATGGAGAGGGATATAGAAGAAACCAAACCAAGAGGAAATCATATTCTTTTAAACATTAAACACCCAAGCACAAAAAGGTACTTAAAATTGCAAGGTGCACAGTATATTGTGCCACACAGCAGCTGAATCCTGGAGTGTCGTCTGGACATCCATCTATGCAAGGGGGGGGGGAAGAAACTTTTATTTTTTGAAAAAAATAAATATATATATCCCATTCCTTACAAATAAATTTGCAGACACAGACTAGCCCACAAAATGCATTATTAATTTTAACAATTATATTAACTCACCTCTTTCAGCTTTTAGTTAGAGTTCCTTTGCCTCACATTCTTGTCTTTGTGGTTTGCATTAGAATTGCTCTTCCTGAAACACATTGAACAAAATGAGCTCCAACAGCAGCGTTTGTGTCAATTTTATTGCTATAGCACATTTAAAAGCAACAAAGTTGACCAAAGTGTTTCACAAGGTAATTAGCAAAGATTTCACTTACAGAGGAGCAGATCCTGAGTCATCATCTGGACAGCAAAACAGGATCAATGACAAATGGAAAAAAAACAAAAACAAAGTTAAAATGTTTTCTCTGATTGGTGTGAGAAACCCACGCCATCTCCAGCCCACAATGATAGTAGCAAACGTTTTAATCGGTAACATGACTGCAATGGTGTTATGATTAAATCCAACTAAACACAAATAGAAGCATGCCCAACTGTTGCATTTCTGACATTTACATAAAACCCATTTAACAATTACAATCATTTGTTCTTAGTCATATCATATAATGTGGCTTTTGGCATGTCGTGTAATAATGTTTAACGTGAACATTTTTTTTTTTTGCACTGGCTTGATTCCCCCCTTTGTATCACAGAGGCTCATGCAATTCAAGCAAAGGAAGACCAAAGGAAGACTACAGTGCACTGCTGTGGTAACAACAGTAAACACCTTTAAAGTGGCAGAGCTAACACACATCCTTGTATGTCCTCTGGCCATATTCACACCCGAACAGCATGTATTCACAGTATGGCAAAAAGTAGGCTACCTCTGCAGCCAAATGATGAATGACACAAATGGTATATGATATACTGATCTTGAGAAGGTTGCCTATTATGTATCATGCATATAGTACAAGATGCACAAAGCATGCAAACAAATAGTTGAGACCTCTTTTCAACCTACCCAAATTCATGTCAAACCATTAGAGCAGTTTAAGTGTCTCATTTGACTCTTTCATTGGCTCAAACACACGTGTTTAAAAACCAAAACAAAGTGAAAGAAATATTTGAAGCTTGCGCTGTAAGATTAAGGGCCAGTGAAAGAGTGAACAAGTCTTTGAGCGCATTCCTCTTAGAAGTGGTTACTATGAAAGCAGTTCATTCAGACTCCCACTGCCTTTTCCACGCGGTCATCTCAGTTCAACCACTTCAGTCTGACATGCAGTTTTGTTCACTTACCAAAATGCAAAATCAGCAGCGAACAGAGAAGTAAAAATGTAAATAATAAAAAAATAAAATAAAATTTCTAACACAGATTCTTTACACAGTGGTGGCAGCTATTTCCTGATCTTTATTTTCAAAATGAAAAATAATAGTTAAAAATAAATAAATAAATAAATTAAAAAAAAAAAAATTCAACTACATCCTGCATCTCTCCATAAAAACCAACAAGTTGCTTTCATAGTCTCAAAGGGCATTCAATTTTCTGATCTCATTGCTTAGTACACTAGGTCTACAGTTTGAAGTGTTCTGGTTTTAATTGTAGTTAAATGACTTATGAAAAAGAACAAGTCTTTCCCGCAAAAAGAGGAGCTGCAGGTTGACAAACAGCCGGTAGCTGGTATTACACAAAAACCATGGAATAATAAAATGGTATGTAGTTTTTTCTACTAAGAATTCCTAATAATATCAAAATGGCCCAAAAGGTTTTGGAAGTCACCAACTATTGCAGCCAACCGACAAAGATACTTGTGAGGAGTCACTACATAATGACTTCAGCTTATGCTGATATTTGCAAGGGAACTGTTGAAATCCCAGCATTTTCTTCATTGCTAAAAATCAAAGATGAAGGCAGTGTTGCATCATTGTGCTAATTGCAATTTCAATATGAAATAAATAAGGATGTAATGAGTGGTGTAGGGGACATAGCATACATACCGTCATTGACCTCATCAGGCTTTCTCCTCTTCTCATAGATAAAGATTATCGTGACAAGGATGATGACCTCTGCCACGATGCCAAGAAAGGGCCAGAGAGCAGCCAAGCGACTGCGGACACGCAGGTTGATTTTGTCAGTAGCTACGCCGAGTTCGTTACTTCCAGAGCAAATGTAATGCCCAAGGTCACTGTCGATGTTCAGGTTGTTAATGGTCAGACTGGTCTTGTTGGGGGTATTCTTGATCTCATATTTCTCAGTTCCATTGGTGATACTCTGAGGGTTAGTGAATAACAAAGTGGTTAAAACCCAAAACATAGTTTGCCAGTGAATGACAAACTAAGCTAGAATTATGCACAGTTTAGTGAACTGGAATAAGACCATATCTACAGTGAAACATTAAGACTGCTGATGATAATGAGGTTTTTTTTTTTTTTAATATAATCGTAATGCTCAGGTATGCACTGTGAGAGCTTGTAGAAATTTCAACTTGAGACAATATTAACTAAAGTGTTAGTGAACATTAATATCATTCTGAGTGTGACAGAAACTCACAACTTGGGTTTCCTCGTCGTTCTGCTTGAACCAGAGCCAATCAGTAGGTAGTGGATATCCATGACTCACACAGACCAGCACAACTTTGTCATTTTCATTGCCGTGCTCAGAGTGCTTGTAGGCAGCGACATGGGGAAGTGCTACAGCAAGAAATGGTACATTAATTCAAACTACAATATGACAGTAAACAGTAGATTAAATAACCCCATTTCACATAATTATTATAGGACACCTAAAAACAGAAAGCAATACATCATTTAAAATGCTCTCAGACATATTTAAGTTCTTCAAATAATTCTGTTATGTGGAAACTGATTTTTTCCCCTCACATGCAAGTAACATCCACCCAGTTTGTAGCTCCAACAATATAGATTTTTTTTTTATAAAAACAATTGAAATAATTGTGTTAATTATGGTGAATATTAGCAAAGCACAATCATCAACAAACATCATCGAAATAGTCAGAAATAACAGGAAACGTGTATTCCCTCCCCAACCTGCAAAGCTCCTCTAGAAGTCAGGGAGGAGAAAAAACAAAACAAAACAAAAAACCCACCACTACACAGTTAATGTCAATTTCACATTTTCAAGCATTCAGTATGACAGCATGGATTCATGATAAAGACCCTTTGACCATTCACCAGAGCACAACATAACGTAACACCACATGACTCCTGTAACCTAAACCAATAGTTCAAGATATTGCAATGTAGTACAAGTCTATATTTTTAATCTGCAGGGTATTATTTAAAAACTATTTGAAATTGAACAAAAAATGTTAACTTATCTCTGAAAACATCTTTGATATGCAACTCTCTACTTACTTCTGACTTCAATGGTCTGCTTCACTTCTGGATCAGTCAAGAACACGCATTCATACTTTCCACTATTGGCATGAGTGATCTTCTCCAATCTATGGGAAGAAAAAGAATCATTTATTTGAGAATAGTTTAACAAACTTTGTTTTTTCTTTAAGACATTAGTAGCCAACAAGTGACTTAGGACCACTGCTGAAACCCCTTTAATGATGGCGATTAGTTTTCCCACTCTGCCAAGTAGAAAATTCACAATAGATCTCCATTTATGCTCAAGAGCGTGGTAAAACTAAAGCTGCTTATCCACCCAGCAAATATTTCATATTTTCCCCCTTTATTACAATCGACCTTTTGTTTGGTGCTACTATCCTGTACAATCCTGCATTCTATCTCCAATGGGGAATTAAGGTCAAGCAAAGTGAGCACACAGCTTTCACGGCTGCCAAGACTACCAGTAAAGCTGCACGTCTATGCAGTCCATCTCTCTGCTAATCAAGAGCAGTGAAATGCCTGTATGGTGCCCCTAGCTCTGCTGCTAAAGCCAAAGAGAAAGTAGTGAGAGGGGGAGATCGTAGACAAAGACGAGAAAATGAAGGATAGCAAAAGGCATGTATACCAAACACAGCACTTTAAGGCACAGCAATGGTAAATATTTACAAGCCAATTATACTTAGCCAATCATTTTAGTCACTCAGTGTTTCTAATTAGTTAAATATGTCTGGCCCACAAAAGGCTTCTGTTGGAAAAGGTCTCTCGCTTTACCAGCATATGGTAAACAGCATAATATTCTGCAAGACCAGCAGGACAGACCTGCCTACATGGCACATGGATGCTTTTTTTTTTTGCTTACTTGTGGGTAGTGTGATGTGTGTTGCCATCCTTTTTGGAGCTTTCAATGATTTTGCCATTAAAAGTCCAGTGGGAGCCCTTACTGGACATGCCGGCATCTGTGAGGTTGCAGCTGAGCACAGCAGAGGTTTGGTTGGTGACTTCAGAAGGTTCAGTGTGGATGTTTGGTGCTTAAATTGAGTAAAGAAAAGAAAAAAAAAATTGAACATAACACATTATTTATAAATATACCAAGTAACAAACAGCATTGGCTTCAAATGCATCATTGCCACTGATTGCTTATAAGATACAGTTACAATTTACATTTAGATCTTGACACTCAACAGCTGTCTTTAAAAGAAAAAAAAAAAATTCTATTTGACACGATGACATCACAGGGAGGGAAAAATGATAGAAAACCTCTTCAAAAGAAAGAAAAAAAATTATACACATCCTGTGAAAAATTCCCTGTGGTTCTGTTGGATTATTCTAACGAGTCAAATAACTCCACATCTCAATTTAGAGGCTACAACATAAAAATGTTGTAGAAATTCCATGTATATGACAATCCTATGCGCTCATTTACCAATGAGCAAGGAGTGGGAAAAAAAAAAAAAAAAAAAAAAAAAAGAATATATAAATAAAAAAAAATTAAAAAAACTTTAAAATTAAATGTAGAGGCAAACTATCCAACTTGCCTACTAGCCTCAATGTTGTCAGGTACACATTTATGTGTCAGCTTTGCTAAGACAATTGTTGAGTGTTGATTGGTCAAAGAAAAATCCAATGATTTCCAACTAAGCTTTAACATGTTCAAACTACTTTACAAGTTTAAAGATTAATAAGATGGGAGAAATAAAACAAAACATGATGACAAATAAACCATGAAAACAATGTGACACACGCACAAGTTCTATACAGGTGCACAGAACTTTCTGAAAAAGGTGGAGAGCTCCCCTCGTGGGAGGGAGAATGGGAATTACACTGGAAAGGTAATGAGCTACAGAAAGGTCATGGGGAAAAATTATTTAATTCATGCAGAAGAAGCAACAGCAATAAAAACTGTAAGTTTAACAGCCAATTGTGATAATGGTGAACTAAAGATGTTTAAAATGAAGCTCCAATTGGATAAAGCAACATTACTCGAAGTTCACAAAAAAGAAAATAAATAATTAATACTGGGCCACAAGGCAGAAAGATGCCCCATGGCTGAGAATCCATTTTTACAGTTAGTTGCCATCTTCTGTACCTACTGTTCAGTAGGCTATAAGCCACAGGGATGGTCTACAAGCATGAACAATAGGGGCATTGCCAGTGTTAGTACCAATTAAGGAAAATGCAAGCAAATTAAATTTCTAACAAGAAGCAAAGCTAATCTGACGCCCCTTTTTTGGTTTTATGACTAAATAGTTAAACCGATCAAATATTACTTTGTTCATGTACAATAATAATCCTGAAGGAGCCATTTGCATATTTCCAACCTTATGACCAGTATTATATACAAGAAAACCTACCATAATACTACCCAAGCCTTAAATCGAGAGGGGAAAAAAGGCATCAGATTGAACATATGTACTGTGTCAGATAATACAGGGTTAGGGAGCTATGGATGTCATAAGACGAGGTTCATTTTCTACTAGGGAACAACCTTGGACCTTCTCAGGAAAGGAGGAGGAGTGTGTTTACTGGGTGAAGCAGGATGGAAAGTTCTGGTCCGGGAAACACGGCAGAGGTATGTAACAGGAGATTAATGTCCGGGACTTAACTAATGAGGAGGTAACAGTCATCTACTTTGACTGGGGGGGTCTCCTCAGGTTCACTCTGCCACTCACTTTCAATCACAATAACGTTTGCCTGCGAGCGGATCCACTTGATTTTTGGCGTCTTCTTCAGTTCATTGCGGTCAGGGTCGTTGGAAGCACGGCACTCATATGTGCCAGAGTCTTCAAGGGTCAGGCTAGTGAGGTGTATGGTGCTAGTGGCATGTGCTATATATGTGGCATTTATTTTCACACGGTCGTTCCGTGCCCCATCAAACAGCTGAGTAAAAGTCTCATTTGGCTCCTCGCCCTCTACAAACCACCACTGCACCTCAGGAATAGGGTTCCCTACAACCTCGCAATGCAGCTCTCCACTGTCATTGGTTAGCTTCATCTGAGACAAAGGGGACTTGATAAAACCCGCTGAGCACAGTTTTAACGTAAGCCCAGCAAACAAATTGAACATTTTTGAATGTGATGGGGTTAAAGCAAACCAAATGATTTAATGAATTGATGGTAGAGTGCAATGGTGAAAAAGCAACAAAGCAGGAAAGAGAAAGAAAAACAGTTAATACACAAATGAAATAAAAACATGAAAGTAAGCACACACACTCAGAAGAGAAAAAAAAATAAAACAGATCAGAGCATCATGTTCACCCAATTTCTGTAGAAATGTTTGTAATCATTTTGTCCTCTTATTAATGCTGGGTAGATTAATGAAAACATTGATATCCAATATAAGGTCTGTAGGTTCTGACTAGTTTGTATTGACTGGACTGGCTCTAGGGGAAATAGAGTATAACACTCCCTTAAGCTAATCAAGTTTAAGATAACTGTTACACTTAATCTTGTGTCCATCTAGAGATTTAACCCTCTGGGGTGCCCAGACGCACTGGCGTGTCCAAAACACATGACCGATTTAAGATGAGGAACAAGCAACAAGATGCAGCCACTCCGAGTCTCCATTTAAACTATATACAAGTTGTTAAGTTGTCTTGATAGGCTACATAAAGTGAAAGAGCAGTATAAAAAGCTAGTTTTGAGACGTGAAAGATGTGTGACATTTGGTGTGTTTGCAGTATATAGTTATTGTGTAGTTTATTCGTTTGTTTTGTTTTCTGTCTCAAAACAAAGAGGACACTAGTGAATGCCAAAGTTGTTGCCAAAGAGCCCCATAAAGGCAGATTTCAATGCAAATCTGTCTCCAGGTAGAAAACAGGATGAATGAAACACCTTCTGTTGTCAAGCTGGCAGGTTTTTGGCCTGTGATGTGTTCCTGTGCTTGTGGTGGACAAAAAAAATATCTTGTGGGGGTATCACATAGGGCTGGGCCATATCATACCGTTCACGGTAATACTGGTATAATGTCGGGCAACGATAAGAAAATGAAATATTGCGATAGAATATGGGTAAAACGTGCATGCGCAGTGCCTTTGTTTTCATACGCACATGGCGGCGACAGAATGAAAAGGGCGAAAGCAGATTGTTGAATGAAACAGATGAACCAGAACTGGTTTGTAAAAATGCTGCAACTTCAGTGGTGTGGAACTGGTTTAGCTTTCGCCCATCAGATACACAACAAAACACTATTTTTGGTAGAGCATGCTAGCGGGCCATCATTATTACAGTGTTTTTTGGCAAATACGGCACACTTGAAATCAATCCTCTGAATTTTCTGAAAATCAGTGCTCCTTATAATCCCATGTGCTTTATGTATGAACTCTGGTTGTGTTTACTGACCCCGAAACGATTTTATGTGGTACACGGCGCTCAAAAATCTGTCAAATGTTTTAGTACGACTTTGCTAAGCTACGAACCTGCACCGCTTGATGGATTGTCGGAGCGTTGCGGCTATCGTAGGCCGGAGCCTCGCAGAGTGATACGTACTGTGCTTCAGCATAGTATTACAGTATTCTGTGTGTATAACCTCTTTTTAAGTTTTTTAGATATTATACATGGTTATGCTGAGGATATGTCGGCCAATTTCTACTGGCAATGCCTTTTGGTTAAACTGTCAGCGAGGAATTTGCACTGTTAACTTTTTATATAACTTTAATGCACATAAAAAAAAACAGCTGATCAAATACGTTTATTTTTTTGCACGAATAAAGTTGTGGAGTTGCAAAGTATTTTGTCTAGTGTCAATTATATAGTTATCGTAAATTTTCAAATGTATATCATGATAAAGGGCAGCACGGTGGCACGGTGGTTAGCACTGTTGCCGCACAGCAAGAAGGTCCTGAGTTCAATTCCAACATCAGGCCGGGGTCTTTCTGTGTGGAGTTTGCATGTTCTCCCCGTGTTTGCGTGGGTTCCCTCCGGGTACTCCGGCTTCCTCCCACCGTCCAAAGACATGCAGCTTGAGGGGATAGGTTAATTGGAAAATCCAAATTGCCATTGTGTGAATGGTGTGAATGTGCGAGTGAATGTGAGTGCGAATGGTTGTCTGTCCCTGTGTGTTGGCCCTGCGACAGACTGGCGACCTGTCCAGGGTGTACCCCGCCTCTCGCCCTATGACAGCTGGGATAGGCTCCAGCGCCCCCCGCGACCCTGAAAAGGATAAGCGGAAGCGAATGGATGGATAGATCATGATAAATTATTTTTGGTCATATCGCCCTGCTCTAGTATCACAGATAATTTGTGTGGCATCTTATTATGACGCCTAATTGTTCTGCAATTTAAATTTCTGTAACAGTTTTAAATGGTTGTACACACAGAAAAAAAAAAAAAAAAAAAGTCTTTAAAATTTGTTATACATTTTGCATTAAAAGTAAAAATAAATAAAATTTCCTACTTTGTGGTTTTTAGATCAAGTAAAGTAATGTTAACCAAGGCAAGATAAATAGTTTTTAAATGTGAAATATAAAGGTAAAATAAAAAGTAGTCAAAAACAGCCAATTACACCCTGGGCCCCAGTGGGTTATTAACCAATTTGAGTAACTTTGTATGTATTCACACAGGCTCTGTGTCGAGCATGAGCAAAGTCCAGTTTGATTAGTGTAACCCCTGCCATTGTACTTATGGGGTGGCTGTAGCTCAGGTGGCAGAGCAGGTCAGCCACTAATCAGAAGGTCGGTGGTTCGATCCCAGGCTGCATGCCAAATATCCTTGGGCAAGATATTAACCCCATGTTTGCCTACTGGTGGTGGTCAGAGGGCCCGGTGGCGCCAGTGTCCGGCAGCCTCGCCTCTGTCAGTGAGCCCCAGGGCAGCTGTGGCTACAGTGTAGCTTGCCATCGCCAGTGTGTGAATGGGTGAATGACTGAATGTAGTGTGAAGCGCTTTGGGGTCCTTAGGGACTAGAAAAGCGCTATACAAATGCAGGCCATTTACCATTTACAGCATGATTGCTAACCATTAATGCTTCCTTCAGCTACATTTAAGGAAAATTATTTAATTAAAAAGAAAAATCTCTGATAATGCTTTGAGGGACACTGTGTCACCGCTCTCAAAAACATCTAATTAAGCTACAAAAAGCATAAAATTATGACCCCCACTGTGCTATGGAAGAATGCTTTTCCCAAGTATGTGATCTCTCAGTCAGACTGCCAAGAATGGCTGACAAAGGTAGGTGCAGACAACCGTTAATGATCCTTCAATCCTTCAGGCCAAAGGCTGTGTTTTCATCATTCTGGTGGAAGCTGAAATTAACTGTGACCATGTTTAGGCTTTTGAAATGGGGGTCAAACTGCACCACTGCAAAGGAAAAACTTTTGAAAAGTTTTGAAATGTGATTTTTTTTAAGCCATATCTCCAAGATCTAATTAAAGGCAAATAGGGATGACCAAGCTGATGTAAAGCCAAGCCACAGCCAAACAAATTCTGTCAATTTTTTTTTTTTTTTTTTTTTAATTATTGTCTGGACTCTAAGACTGCCGAAATGTGTTGAAATAAAATTTGAGTCCTTTTTGTATTTTCCATTTGTTTTTGATCAATCTAATTTATAGGATTCATTGCTCTGTTAATATCAAGTGTAGTCTTTGTAATCCAGTTGTACACTGGATTACATAGACTAAATGCCAGCATTAAGTATTAGCAGTTACACAATACCTTGGAACGTTTCGTCTTTAAAAAACAAAAAACAAAGCTTTCCCAGGTCATCCCTAAAGGTAGGTGGGAAAAAAAAAAAAAAAAAAAAAAAAAAAAAAAAAACACACCACAAAAGAAGCATGCAGAAGCTTTTGATGAAATTAACACAATTTACAATGAATGAAAGAACATGAAAAAAAAAAAAAAAAAAAGCAGATGAGGTTGAATGAAAATGTTTTTGAATGAATGAAAAAACTAAATTGTGGGCATATAACCCATCTGCTGCACAAGGTTCAAACAACAGTTCAAATGGGTGCTTCTGCCAGGCTGGTCAGTACCAAAGTATTGATAAGCAGATGGACATGTGGTGTTACTATTCATACTCGAGTGCAATTAAAGCACTCCAACACAGGAATTTGAAAATATCAACTACATGACCCCTGCCGGTGTCATAAACACATTTGTCACAGAAATGTTCATATAACACTGCACATACCACATGTTAAATCAGTTTGCCGAGTTTGGCTAATATTAACAGCGCTCAGAGCCTACTGTTCTTGCAGGTTAGTGTCCACCAGCCTGTACAGAATGTGGTTATGTATTGCCCTGGTTGAAGTTATGTGTCAGTTTATGCCCAACCAACTTGTATGAAACTGCTCATCTCAACATTAGAAGTACTAATTAACTGCATGGGTTTGCATAGCCGCTGACCTACTTAATGGTGTCAAGAGCTGCTGGATCTTATACATGTTTAACTTTCGTTGTACATTAATGAAATACAGATTTTTTTTTTTCCCCAAACAGGTATATTTCAAGTGTCCACTGCCAAGAGTGGCAGAGTTTAGCCACCTGCAAAAAGTGCTATGTCTAAAGGGGTGTCCCTGGACTCTAAATGTGATCATTACCCAGACACCACTTGGATGCAGTTAGGCTTACATTCTCTTCAACTAAAACTACAAAATTTCCAATTTAACAATAGATATAGACCAGACAGAAGAAGAACATCTGTGACGCTGTAACAAGAGCTGCAGTTTCCTAGTTTAGAATGGCTTCTCCATGATTACCAAAGGTCACCTTAAAAGCACATGCTTTTTAAAAGTTCAAAATTAAATATAGTTTAGGCCTCAACCTCAGAGTGACAACATGAATGTTAATCCAATTCACTACAAATAGCCCTCTGCACTAATAACATGAGAATCAGTCTGACGTGCTACATTTCTGTGTACTCAAAAAAAAAAAAAAAAAAAAAAAAAGTACATGTGGAGGATTATTTGACAATAAGCTAAAACCTGTTAGGCTATTTTCAATAGCCACATAAATATATTGACGCTTTTACACTGAACTGTTCATCCCAATTTATGTTTTTTAGTCACGTGACCATCATGGAGACCTTGAGGCCACAACATTATTCCAGCATGTGATCACTTAACACTCCATAGTACTGCACCTCAGGTTAATATTCCATCTGTTTGAAGAAAAGAGAGCTCAGAACATATTACAAAAAAAGAAGAAAAAAAAACTCTTTACAATCTAAAGAAAGCTCTCACCCAAGTATTGCAACAACTAAAAATAACAGTCCTCCCAGTAGTCTATCCCAGTTTGGTGATACTTATGTGAAGAATCCCCTTCCATACATCAGAATGAAAGCAAACAAAGAGTCAATGGATCATTAGTTGCAGGATCAAAACAGCTTTACCGAGTACTTGTGAAAAGTCAGTAATATATTGATAGATGGGGACTAATGCAAAAAGCCACTAAACACACAGAAATGTTGTCATACTCTACATTTTGCTAGTAGTCGTTAACAAAACGAGTTGCTAGTCCCAACTGAATAGCTATTCGACCTATTAACTGGCTTAGAATAGGGAGACCCAGCCTTGCTTTGTACTTTACTTGGAGGTTTGATGTAATAACTATGTATAGAAGGTGGTGGTTCTAGTAACATCTTTTTAATATTATTATTATTATTATTATTATTATTATTATTATTATCATCATCATCATCATCAATAATTTAAAAATAAAAATGGGCACAAAACTGTTAAACGGCTACAATGAATACACAGGTGATTTAAAGTCTTTGTTTAAGCATGTATTAAAGAAAAAAAAAATTGTTTGGAAATAATTTCAATACAAATAGCCCTCTGTAGCATATGCCTACATAAATAGGTCTCACTCCCACCCACCACCCAGATTTTGGACTATGGATCTAGAGGGCACTAATCAAATAGAACACTTTGTCCTCTTTAATAATTTGGCTACAGGAGACCCATAAAGGATGAACGTGAACACTCAAATGGATAGGAGGAGAGAAAAAAAATCTGCCACCTTCAGCACTAATGCTTAGACGCTTTTATCATTAAAGCATAATTTTACTGAGAGCAAGTTAAGCAGACTCAAAATGGTGGCCAATAACAAAATGGGTGTGTTTTGAACACCATTCACAAAATTACTTGAACTGAATACTGAACAACTGATGTGTTAAAATTGCTTTTTTAATGCTTGCTTGCTCCCCTTCTCACTCACACAAAAACAACAACAGTCTTATCTACCCGTCTACTCTGTAGCCTACTTTTCATGCCAAAGTTAAACTAACAACTAACAAGGAGGTGAAACTCATGGGAGGTCTAGTGTTACTCGTGATCTGCTCCAGAACTGTTTTTTCCAAAGCAGAAAACAATGAAAGGCATGAGGGCTTCTGGCTCTGGCTTAAGTGCATGTACACATAACAACCAAACATACTGTGCACCGGTACAAGCTCCACAAAATTTAAGGTTCCAGTGGTTTTATCCTCTACTGGTAATCAAATTACTAACATTTTACAAGGTCTCAGTACACGGAGTTCCTCATTTCTCTGGATTGCCTTTGTGATGAAATTCTGAGCGGAAAATTAGTCATCTCTACTAAGTAGAGCTGATCAAATTTGTGTGAGCCAAAATTCAACATTTAAGATAGTTCATTAAAGAAATTTCAAGACCAGAGTTGTTCAGTCTTCCAAAGAGCCTCACCTAAAATTACCAGCTCATAATGACAATGCTACACATCGAATAAATACAGTCTTGTGACGCCTCCAATACTGGAGACTGTCTGGGTCAACCGGCTGATCGTCTACATTTAGTATGAACATGCTATCGGTATTCAAGCTGAGCAGTTTTGATGTTGTAAGCCATGGCCGATCATTAAGGGACACACAGAAAGGGCAATTTTAGTCTTCAGTAGATTGAGAAAACCGAGTCCTGTGTTCGTTAAAAAAAAACCCCACAAGATAACGAACAGTACGAACTGTTAGCAAATGTTTAGAACATTACGCAACTGCCAGTTACATTTGAGCAACGTAAAAGATTAGAAGCAACTTGAAACAAGCTTATTTTCCACCATTTGTTGTAAATTAACATGTCCCACGTGACCTCACATTTACTATTAGCTAACGTTTGGAAAATCTTAAAATAACATCACCCAGAAATTGTTCGACACAAGGAGCGTTCTAAATGAACAAGAAAGAACGAGGCGAAGGAGATTTGTAATACTAGCGATATATACCATGTGTCACGAAGCGGTTGGAAGGGTTTTTATGTATCGCACAGAAGCAAATCGGCTAGCTAGCAACAATGCTACGCCTATGTTTTCGACATCATGTTTCTAACCGTTTAAGGACAGCTTTTAGGTTTTTATATAGAACGGTATTCAACATCGAGAATGAAAAATAAAATACCAAATGCGACAAACATTACTTTTACAAAGCAGGGACACTGAAATCTAAACAAATAAATTAATAACGATAATATTCGCAGTCAATGCAAAGTCTACATCTTCGAACAACATGGCTGACACAGAATTCTTACCTGTGGAGGCATCGGCTCGCCAACAGCTCAACAGAAGGGCAGTGACAGCCCACAATAACTTCATTGTTGATAATAAATATTTACTAGGTCGTCGAATAACCTCAACGTTAACCGCGTTTAGCTGAATGTTCTCTCCGCTGATTGTACGGACTGAATGCCCGGAGCTGAGCCGATGCGGTTGTCCTCCAGTTTTCACCTCACGCACACGCCCTGATCAGCACGTACACCGTGACGTTTTTAGAGGCGTGGCTACTTTTTTGTATAATTCATGCAACCCAAAGTAAAACCTTGTTCCATTTTTATATTCCATTTAATAAAATTCTATTTTTGTTTTAGCATCACAATATCTTAATACATTTGAAGTTTAGCTCAAAGCTAATCACGCCACCATTCTGAATCGCAGTCTGAAACGGAAACTCATCTAGATTAGACGTTCAAAGTATGTCAGTGTTTTTAAGGAGATGTTTACATAAATTAAATGTAAGGAAAGGAATCAATAGCAGAAAATAGAAAAGAAGTATGAATAGAACTGCGGTGCCTATGAGGCAATTTAAAGCAAAAGCAGGAAATAAAAAAACACAGAGGAAAGGACATTAGAAGAAGAATAAAAAATTTCAACTAGTTTTGTTTGGGAAAACACATCCAACCTAAACGTAGGCTGTTCTTCACAGGTAAATGGCTAGAGTAAAAACAAATGGAGTTTTGGAATGAATATTAAATAATATTTAAATAAGATAATCCATCCATCCATTCGCTTCTGCTTATCCTTTTCAGGGTCGCGGGGGTTAAATAAGATAATTCTTCTGGAAATATAAAAAATACTCCAACATGAAATATTTAAATATTTTCATTTTATTCAGGTTTCTGTTATTAAAAGATTTGCAAAACCTGCAGCTCTAGAAAAATAAAGCCAATACATATTCACATTATGTATTTTTTAAAAATCATAAGTCTAGACTTTTAACCGGCACCAGAACCACTGAATCTACAGCAACCAAATATTTAATAAGCCTGATATATTCCAGCTTCACAGCTAGAAGGCAAAACAACAAGGTCAACAATGTTTTGTATCGTTTGTTTGTTTTTTTTTAAAGAAAGATTATGAATCTGTAATTTCCCCTTGTGAGAGCAAACTCTGAGCTATATGTATTCATCTGTCTTCCAGTAAGATCAGTGTTCTGTCCATAACAATGCCATCTTTGAACATAAAACCCCTGATGTGCAGTACAATGTAGAGGAAATACACCCATATGGCTAAACAATTAAAGGAAACAGAATTTATTGGCTTCTTGATAACATTAGACAGGCAAGTACACCAGTGAAGGATTTAATATAGAATCTGTTTACTAGCTGCATGCCTTTGGACCAGGCCTTACTTTGAAAGTACAAAATTATCACAAAATCTTATTATGCATTGAAAACAGGTCCAGAAGTGCTCACTAATGGGGTCATTGTTCCTTGGTTGATGCTTGGCTGTTCTGGACAGCTTTGAAGGCGTCATGACAGGAACAAATAATTTAGACTGGGAACCAGAACAACTTAAAAGTTCACCATATCATTAGTTTTTTTTTTTATTTGGTACTTGAACAAAAGGGTATCAAGAGGGTATGTTTTAACCTCTCCTCTTTTAAAATGACCCAGTTTTTATGATTACTGCACTACCATTTAGTTTTTAAACCACAGCACCACAGTCAGAGTATAAAAAAATGAATACACGTAAAACACTGTTGTTGTAAGACTTATTGGAAAGCCTTTAGAGTATTGTAACCACACCCTAAGAATGACTTACAGGAAATGAGTGCTAGCACCCAAACATCTTTATTTTCATCTGTTAGACAGTTTTGTCTGTACATGATCATACTGCAAATCAAGAGGAATTCAACTGGCAACTTTTGAAAATATTTATGTTTAAATTAAAATGCACAGAAATGTTTCAAAATGTATCACGTGTATCATATGTGGAAACATCTTTTATGGTTGCAAATATAAATCATAAAGTATGTGGCAATTGATAAAAAATTTACTGCAATTTAACAGATCATTTCAAGTGCAAACAATGGTACCTGTGTGATTCAGGTAATCTTAAAATAGCAAGTACAGGTTGACAATAAAATAATTATAGAAACTATTGTCAGTTTTTTTTTAAAGAGCTAAAGGGGTCAGATATAATATTGTTTCAATGTAAGTTCAAAGTGCACGCTTAAGCAGTGCACTATAGTGCATTTTGGGTCATTTAATATGCGAGATATGAATGCTCCTTAAAAAGGGATAGCTTTATTATTCTCTTGCTTTACTGAAAAAAGTGGGTCATCATAAAACAAACAAATCAAGAGATTGAAAAATGAGAAATAAAAAAAAGAACAGCAACTGTCTTGTTCTAGTTTTCTACCTTTGGATTCTTTTTTTCTCTTCTTGTATGAGGTGATTCAGGCAGATCAAGCCTCTTTAAGTATCCATGCTTCTATGCATCCTCCCTGACTGAAGGTGCACTCCAGGCCTCTGCCCTTCCTTTGTTCAGAATCCTGATGAAGGTGGGAGCAACAGGATGGGCAGAAATACATGGGCCTCATGTATCACTTATCCGTGAATCAGCGTGAGTGCTCCTGGGGAGATGCACTCAGGTTTCGGCCCTTCGGCAGGGAGAGGATGGAGGTCACTGCTCTGAAGTACAGCAGCCTGAGAGCTAAAAACAGCTCATGGGGTGACACATGTTCTTCCTACGAATTATCTGTGGAGTTCTCATTGCTGGTTGAACTTGAGGACTGGGGTGTTGAGGAGGATGATGAGGAGGAGGAGGAGGAAGAGGAAGAGGAGGAGGTAAAATTCATCCCTGATAGTTCTGGAGGGTTTGTTGCTGTGTTCTGTCCACTCAAGCTTTTCCTGCACACTGGACAAGTGTCATGCTGGAGAAAAATATAAAACCTTTTTAGAGTCCCATTTAGCCCAATGTTTCAGTCAGCAACAACTGAATATTTACTGTAAGGGTAAAGAATACTGAATAGATGATGTCTAGTACCTGTTCCAACCAAGGGACTATGCAATCATTGTGAAACATGTGATTGCATGGGAGCTGCCTCACATTTTCACCAACACTGTAATCTTCTTTACACACTGGACATTCCAGTCCTGAAGCTGAAATGTCAAAAAATATAGTTAAATATGGTGCAAATAGGTCAACAGTTAGTTCTGGATGAAACTTTTACTGACAGGCAAATAGCATTAGGACTTATTTTTCAGGAAAAGCTCCATATTCTTTAATATCCAGTGGAAACATTTGTTAAGTTAGGAGCAAGTATATTCCCATTATTAGTATTTTTAAAGTAAAATAGTGACTTATAATACCTTAAAGTTATTTACTTAAATCTACAAATAAATAGTCATACTTGATTAAAAAGAATAAGTCAAACAACTGAAATCTGATGACATACTTGCAATAGCCTGCAAAGCTGTTGTAACTTTTTTAACTTACCAACATGCTCATCTGTAATTTGTACTGTAGGAAGACTTTTTATTTTATCTCTATCAGCAGGTGGTGGTCCTGTATTCTCAAACTGATTTAATAACTAAACATTAAAGAAAGGAGAATATTAGAAAGGAGGATAAATTGAAAGACACATTTCATTCGCATCAGTATCTACAATGTTAATACAATCACTTAAAAAACAAAGTTTCTAAAAGAATACCTGTGTTATAATAGCATCTAATCCATTAGCACCCCAGGCATAGTCCATAGGATTTGAGTGAAGAACACCCCTTTAAAAAGAATGGGACATTAGAACAAAGTAAGCACATTTTGGTGTGAACTCCCACTCTATTTTAACACATCTATTTCACAAACTCACCAGGGTCCAACACCAATGTTTGGCATTGCCGTAGGTGCAATTATTCCATTTACTAGCTGCTGAATGATTCTATGAAAAAGAACATAAAAAGATATGACAGAGTAGGAGGCAGGAATATTAATAAATTGCCCAGCAAGCACAAACAAAACAAAACAAAACAAAACACCGCTTCACTTCACAATCTGCACTCTTTACCCCTCTAAAGTGGGAACTCCCTCGTGTCTCCCTGCTTGTCGTCTTGAACCATGGCGACTTCTTGGTTGCCTGGCACCATATCGTTGCCGAGATGCAGCTTCCCTTTCCCGACGGTTTTCAGCATCCCTGTTATCCTCTGTTGTGAGTCCAGCCCCAAAGTCAAAGCTATCATCAAAGACACCCAGGGCAAACTGGCCATAGCCTGAAGGGAATGTAAACAGGTGCTGGTCCGCATTCTGGGACACAAATAAATGAAAGCAAACACACTGACTTGGTACAAACAAGTGAAGCTTTTGGAGTACAAACACCAAACTTTTACATTCAATACAAAAACACTTTGAAAGTTAATGGTTTGGTTGATAATTAGGTCAAGGTTCACCAATGGTACAGTCACAGAATGCTGACTTGCAGCATTTCCCTGTTTACTGATCATTAAAGCCTGAGTAACTATCACTTTTAAAAAAATCTTTAGATTACTGATGCCTATTTTTAACAGGGAAAAGTAAAGCTAGACAAATTATTCAATAAAATACACTGTAAAGCTCAAAACTGCAGCTTCAAAAGCTAAAGTGCAAACTCCAAGACAAAGTTCATCATGCATGATAACATATTAGCACAAACGTCACTGGAAGCAGTTTTAAGAAATGCTGACTCTGTTACACAATAGTGTGCATAACAGAGGCAGAGCGGTACAAAACAGGGGGAGGTTAGATGATAAAGACAGAGTCTGAATAAAGAATGGGTTAGAAACCTCAAATGGTTGTTGATTCTGGGGCCCGCTGGAGATGGTAGACATGGAGCCATTGTCAGCACTAAACAGGGGAACATCATTGAGAGTGTTATGTTTAGACCCAGTGACATCAAAGGAAATGACCATGTGTCAACGTTTTTATCCTTTTATATATTTGTAATGTTTTGCTGCCATTTCACTTTGTTTTCTAGATTATTTACTTTTTGCAAACTGTTACCATGTACAACTTAGAGGATAACATCATTAAAGACACCTAAAAAAGGACAAAAACTCATGGCCATATGTTGATTACATCAGATTAGTTATTAGATTTTTTAGGCCACCCTTTAATGGAAGAAAATAACACAATCTTCCATTTCACAGTATATGCAAAGCATATACGGAAACATTTATATTTAAGCAAGTGAATTAGTTTGCTTTCTATTTCTGCTACTGGAGGTTTCCTAAATTTCATCATCTACAACTAATTATGGAATGCTCATCCTACTGATTTTCTAATATATATATATATATATATATATATATATATATATATATATATATATGATTTTATTTATATATATATATATATATATATATATATATATATATATAAATAAAATCAGAATCAGAATACTTTAAAAATCCCTTTAGGAAATGATGTGATTTATTTCTTTGTTCCTTTCGAGAAATAGGAAATATACAGACATATATCAACAAAAACTACAAAATTTGTTTTACACAGGGTTAAACTGTTTTCAATATACACTTTTTACACACCTTCTTTCTTCCAGCAGTTCTTCAATAAACCCTGACTCACATCTTGGACATGTATACTCCTGTAAAACAAGACAGTAGTATGAGCAAACACATAATGTTGTTCTCTGATTGTGAGGAAAAAAACCCTTTCAATTCTAATAACAAGATGTACATTCTTTGCGAAGTGTAATAATTATTGCCATTCATGTAACATTATTCCCTACAAAATACTTTCTTTGCTTCCTCACTCACAATTTACAAAGAGATAAATTGATTTATCTGCAAATGCTACATACTATTTTAACTGTAAGAGTTAATGCATCTGCAGCCAGCATTGATTAATACAATTTATTTTTCATTCAAGCTATCCAGAAAAAAAAGACTGAAAACAGACAAAAGGCAACTTTAACCTTTAATCAAAAAATGATCACATAACTGCTTGTCATTTAAATCTTACATATTTGCAAGTGACTCCACAGGCTACATCAGGGTATATGTTAAGCAACTTATGCTTAACATATACCCTAGACTGGAAAAGCTTACTTTCAGGGTTTTGGTTAAAAAAAAAGAAAATCAATTGCAAGTATTTTCACCGATTACTTTTGTTTAAAGTGTGATGGACTGTAAATAAAACAGTTGTTTAAATGTATTTTATTCTAATGTGGTGGGACATGTTAGTGCAGTCTATGTGCTGCTGTTGTTTCTAAAAGGAAAAATAAATAAATAAATATATTAACTTGTGTATGGTTACACGTGGGTATAGAGCCTGAAAGAATAAGATCATGCGTACAAGAGGCGGAAATTAGCTTCTTTCGAAGGGTGGCTTGGGTCAGCCTTTGAGACAGGATGAGGAGCTCAGTCATTAAAGTAGGGGTCAGAGCCACTACTCCATATCAAAAACAAGCTAGCTACGGTAGATGAGCATCGCAGTAGGATCCCTCCTAGGTGAGCTGTTTCAGGTCAGCTTAAAAAAAATAGAAGATGTCTCTTTGATAGATAGATAGATAGATAGATAGATAGATAGATAGATAGATAGATAGATAGATAGATAGATAGATAGATAGATAGATAGATAGATAGATAGATAGATAGATAGATAGATAGATAGATAGATAGAGTTTTTCTCACTTAATTGGAGTAGGTTTGGTCATTTCAGTTTAGTTCCATGGTTTAAAAATTATTGGGATGGGGGGTTATTTTTTAAAGGGAACCCCGACTATTATTACAAGTTACTCTAAATATGTTACAAATTATCTCCACTACATAAAAACATACTTGAGAATAACTACATTTTTTTTTTGTTATTCATTAAATCTTTGTTATTTAAAACTATTTTGGAGCCGTGGGAGCAGCCATGTTTTTTCGCACACAATGCATTCTGGGACGATGACGTGTATTGGTTGTCGGTAGTATAGGTGCTTTCGTTCAGTTAACCTGTTTTGTTTTTTAAAGTGTAGCAACCGTATTAACTAACTTGCCTATTAGTGACCTGGTTACGATTTGGTAGAACCACCGAGATAATCCATCAACAATATAAGGTTAGTCATTAATATAATGCTGCTGCATCGGCTGGGCTAGTTACATCGTAAGGGTTTAAAAACCGAGCTTTAAAGTGATTAGCGGTAATACAAACCGTGAGAAGCCGACAGTGATCACTGACTGTTTTTAGGGGATTGTTGAGATTAAATCGAATAAGATACAAAGCATTGAAACGTGTTAAAAACACAACAGTCTTATTAAATGCAGACTACTTTGGGCCCAGAAACACGATTCATAATGTTGTGTTGTCATAATGTCATCACTTAAAGACCGGATACCGGTCATGGAGGCTAACAAGGGCCGCCCAAAGAACATGTGGATTAAGACATACGGCTTCAAAAAGTTTTGGTGCTTTACAACAAACGCTCTCAGTCGCTGTTGCCATTGGCAAGCAATAGCCGCATAGGCACCAGTAGTTTTCCCTCACTCTCTCGTCCTCGTGTGGCGGATTGTTTTCATCTTCATCTAAACTAGGTGCTGGTTGACTATTTTCATTCTCTCTCTCGGTTTGCTCTGGTTCAAACTGGAAAGGTTGAACAGAAGCCATTTCCAGTGTGCTGCTAACTGGATGCGGTGCAACCGTATGACATCACTACCCAGAGTGCATTGAGAAGTAAATAACAATGGCGACCTACTGGTAAATCGGTTTTATATAAAATGTGCTTAAAAGGAAAACATTTGGTGTATTTTAATATCACACATGTTTTATTGAAAGCACAGTACATATTTTAGCGCAAACATGTCTTAATAGCCGGAGTTCCCTTTAAGTTTTTGACATGCATTTGTCACGGTTTACAAAAACGATAAACGAAGTTCATAACATCTGTTACAAAAAAATCGCATTTACAAATCTATTTCTAATAGGAAAAATTATGAATAAAGTCATTCCCTACACATTTTCAGTATAGTTTAATTTGCATTACCCAATACTGTTCAAGATATTTTCTGTCCCTTGTGCCCCGTTTTTATCTCAGTTAACTGAGAAGACATCAAAAACAGAAGTGGAAGTCTGACTGGTCAAAATGAAATTTTATCACATATAGCTTACATATAATCCATCGTAATATGTACATTTATATAATATCAGTAATATCAAAACAAATATGTACAATTTTCGATATTATCAACCAACACTAGTGGAATGAATAACAACTGCAACCAGTTACACTTGAATTATGTTCTTCAAAAAAGCCAAGAATAAAATGTCGCTAGTTGTTCACATGTTAGAGACATACACAACAGCACATTCCAAGTCATTTTCACCACCCTACACAAACCGTTAGCTGATATTTGACACTCTAAACGGCATGTTTAGCATCCTGTGACAGATCCTTTCAGCCGGACTGACAGAAACATGCACACAAGCGATTAAAAAAAACTGTTCAGTTTGAAAAGAATTTTCCGATATAATTATGAAAGTCCCGAAGTCTATAATTATAAAGATTCCAATTCTACCGTTAGTTACTGCTAGTAAGTGTAGCTAGCGGTCAGGCTAATACCCATCGAAATCCCATCAAATAAGGACCAGCATTTTTTTCAAAAGATATTACAAATTAGAAATCCATCTGTCAGTGAGGCTTACGCAGTTTGACGTTGTATAACAGCCGATCCTCTATTTAGAGGAGTAGCTAACTAACTGGGCAGGGTTGGCGAGATAAACGCTACATCGTAGGAATCTGCTAATACCGTTAGCATGCTAATTGTTGTCCTCTTACTAAAACAATACATAAGAAAGTACCGCCGATCCCATCGCGTTTTCAGTTTGTCCAAATTTTATTCTCTACAATTTTTATCCACTACACTTACGGGAAGCCGAGGATTGATCTCTGCTGAGCATCTATGACAGAAAAACCGGCTGGGCCATGGAGGAGCTTCAGCCATCATTAGCTACTAAACAGGTAAAGAGGAAAAACTACGGAGCCCCGAAAAGGACAATCAGGACACCACGTGAACTTGCTAGAAATGACGCTGACCTTGTGAGTGAACATAAACACATAATATTACAATGTGTGGCTTTAATAAAGCTATTGTCGACATAGAATGCAATGAAATGTTATAGTCAGTTTAATATTTTGTAATAGATTACATGGATTTGTTAAGTTTTATTTATTTAACAGGGACAATTCATGTTACTGGACTTCGATATTCCAAAAAATATTAGACGTAAACATTGTAGATCACAGTGAACTGCTGACACTGTCATATAAAAACTTTGCCATAAAAAATACAAAAATAAAAACAAAAATAACATAGATAGAATTAAGTTAATAGTGACTGTGGATGGTGCCATAAATGTTGCCCTTGGTAAACCTCAACATTCAGTTTCCCTTACTGACAGGATGGAAGGATAGATAGATAGATAGATAGATAGATAGATAGATAGATAGATAGATAGATAGATAGATAGATAGATAGATAGATAGATAGATAGATAGATTCCACAACCACAAGGCAAATTATTGCATTACAGCAGTGGGATAAAGTATTAAAAAAATTGTATATACAAAAATGATTACAAAAAATAAACAAAAACACAAGTTAGAGAGTAAAAAGAATTTGAATTAATAAATAGTATGTACACAATAAATATGACAAACAGCTACAAGAAGGTATGATACAGAAATATGAGTGTGAAATCTTGTGCCTGTCACACAAAAAAAGAGTTATTGTATAGTTTCATGAAGAATGCTAGGAATGAGCTCCTGAAATATCATTATGGCAGTTGGGTTGAATAGATCTGACACTTATTGGTTATTAAATATATATATATGCATTACAATTAGAATGTGTGCTTTAAAAAATCACACATGTGGTTTACAAAATGCCACCACATGGTGGTGCTTTTGTGTATCAAGTGGTGACTTGAGGGTATTTCACAGTGTAGCCAGTGACTAAAGATACTACTCACTCTTGACAAGTTTCTCATTTCTGTCCCATGATAAATAATAAATATGCAGTTTAGTTTTTGCCTGTTGTAAATGAGGATTCATACTAATATGTTAGCTTAAAAGCCTTAAGGAACTGGAGACTGGTCAATATAATTACCCCCAGTGAATCTGTATCACCACACAGTGTCTCCACTGAACTCGTGTTATCCCTGCAGGTTCATTGCCCCCCTGCTCACCGTCTTCACATGACAACCAGAGATGTGTTTTTGCAATTTGGCAGCACACTAGATTTATTTTGACACATGCTACTTTTCCATTGGATTACTGTCAACCACCTTATGAGCCAACAGGCATGCTCCAAGTATTTAAAGGTTTTGTAGCATCTGTTTTTGAACAAAACTATTTCATCAAATGTGGATTTTGTATTTTTCATGTGTCAGTGTTTGACAGCAGTTATTGGAAGTGCTGTCAAGTGTCAAACCTGAGACAGAAGACAGTAAAATAAGTAGTCACACAGGAAAAAAGGTTGTGTTGTTTTAAATTTTTCATCAATCTGGTGGCCCTGAGATAGCAGTGAAAGGTCTCAGACATCACATAGTTGCATAAGGGCTGGAGAGCAAAATGATTGATTACACTTTGTTTTCAGGTCTGTTTTTATTTTTGAGGTTGTCAGCTAAAATCTAAGCAATATTTTTATTATACACAGGTGTCCTTAATGAGATTACCTTAACAGCAGACTCATGGCTATAAACATATCACATAAGTCTGGAGTCACATCACATGTTGACAGCAAGTAGGAGTTCCCATCTGACCAGCCATTGGCCAATCAGGTTTCTAAACCCTTCTGGCCTGATTTTTACATGAAAACATTTGCTTTCATGCTCTTGGTAACAACAGGCCTATATGCACCCAGCCTCGGGTATTTTTTTGTGTTTAGTGTTTGCTATTTTGCACAAACAACAAATAACCATGTATATCTGTAAATGTGTTATGCAAAAAAAAGTCAGTAAACCAATCAATAGCTTAAAGTATGGTATGGCACAGTGAATCACTGGAAAAAAAATGCTGGATGTTGCCACACAGCAAAGCTAACAATGTAACCAAGTTAGTTCCTAATGTGCTCTCTAGGTTGATGTTGTGTCTGATCTGGCCATGTGGGAGCAGGAAAGACACGACTGTCCCATGGGCTGAGATTAGAGAGAGTCTGATAGCACCGAGGTTTGCTATGTCTGCCAGACTGAGGTAAGCTATTGTCTCCCTGAACCCAGTGTGTCACTGCCATTGCAGTTGAATGCTCATTGTAGCAATGCAATCTGGGGACTGAGTGACCGTGGGTCAGAATGAGGTCATGTGGGCAGCAGAAAACAACTACCAAGAGACCTTCTACATCATAGTTTTAGGTATAGAAGTTTAAAGTTGCTTTTAAACACTGGATATTTACCCTAAAACTTTGCAATAGTTGAAAATAATTTAGTCTGTTTTTTCATGGAGCTGCGATAAAGCAGCTTTTACCTTTTTAAGTCAGACTTTTAATGAATTAATTAATAAGACTTTTTTTTTTTTAAGTCTGATTAATCTGCACGCTTACATTCACATGAAGTAACTCCTAAATACAATATTTGGTATTTTCATGACCTACTTTTAATAGCTTAATTTATATTGAACTCAAAAAGACGGCAAAGTGTCGCAGCCAAGGGAGCAGACAGATATGGTGCAAGGGACACTGCTGCTTTTGTCACTCCATCAAGTTTTTCCAGACATTCCCGCCAGGATTGCCCCACACTGTTCCCCGGGGCCCCAGAATCACACTAACATACACACATAAATACACACACATGCAGACACTCAGCAATAACAGCCGCCTGCTGGAACTTCCTGGGCCTCTTAGTCATGCGTCACTTGTTTTCAGTCCCACCCATCGAAGACTCTCTCTTCCTCCAGACATACAGCCAAAACATTAGTGATGGTCAAAGCTCTCTTTAACAAAATAAAACTTGTACGTCTAAGAACATGAAGATATGCACAGCTTATAATCATATGTGAATCACAGCAGGCATCCCAGCGATGTTTTTCCACTCTGCATGTTTCAGGATAAACCTCCATGGTACAGCGTTAGTACATAAGTGTTTAGGATTACATCACTGAGCAGCTAACAAAATATAGATGTTGCTAGAGGAACACATGTGTACAATTAGCTACTTAGTTTCAAATGACTTGTTGTAGTGGAGTGTTTGTGGTAACTGCAGATGTTTTGGCAAACTTTGATTTTGTCTGGTTTCATCAAGCAGTTGTTGCATTAAGTCGTGGTAATCAGTCCTGATCACTAAGAGTGTGTTTTTTATGCCCTTGACCCAATCAGTATCTTTTTGTATTTGCTTCAGTGCCATCTAACTTTGGATCCTCCTGATTTTTTCCTCAAGAACCACCATTACATTTTTATTTCTATTTTTCTGTTTAAGAACCACTGGCTGAACTGTCATACATTTGCCTGGTCAAACATCAGTGTTACCACAGGAAAAAAAAACTGTAATCATTTTCTGCATAAACTTCAACATAGAAATTTTGGGTTTGCTCGTATGATTGGAAAGGAAGAGTCACTGAGTCACTCATTCTCCATGAGGAATGAAGAGTATATTCAAATCTAAGTGGGTATTGATACCGTGAGGAAATAAGCTACAGTTACAGTTTACAATAAAGAAACCATGTAAGTAATAGGTTGCTGAATACAGTCTCAGAACCACTGAAGGTGCTACAAAGACAACATAAGCCATGTGTGAATCACTCAAGCTGCTGGAGTTTAACAAGTTTGTCAAAGAGACAGTACAAATACATCATCTAGATGTTCTAGTTTAATGACTAAATGTTTTGAGTTGGGTAAAGTGGGAAATCCAGAGTTGAGACATTGAGACATAAAGCAAGTTAATCCCCCCACACCACAATAAAGAATATCACTATACCTTTTTAAAACTTTTTTTTAAAATACTTGGTACAAAGAAACCAAACAAAAAAACCTATGTCTGATAGTCACCCCAGCTATTGGAAGCCGCTAACCTGGATATCTTGACAGTGTTATTGGTGCTAATGGCTTCTAGAGCTTATTTAATGCAGTTAGCTGGCAAATACCAGTGTGCTGCCTGATTGCACAGATTCTTCATCCAAGAAATCTGGTGAGTGAAATTCAAGTAACCCTGCAGCAGATTGGCGAGCCGTGCAGGGCGTAACCTACGTCTCACCCTATGACAGCTGGGATAGGCTGTAACCCAACCGTGACCTGAATTAAATAATTGGAAGAAAAAGGAAGGATGGAAATGTAAGCATTTCATTTGTGTGTTACTTAGTATTAATCGGAAAATATCTGAGTAGGTGCATTTTCACCCATACATAGTAAATGCTGCTAACCAGTCCATTGCATAGAAAACATAGCACCCTCACTTCTCGCTCAAATGTAGCCACTGGTGTCAGCCATAATGCTACACCCCAAACTTTAAATGCAGAGTCCACAAACCAGTGGGTGACATCAAGGTCACTATATTGTTCTGTTATGTAGAAAAGTCCATGGCTTTTACATGTTTTGTATAGATGTGTAAAGGTATTGTATGTCTGTCTGCATGAATGAAACTACAGAGTGCCATAATACTCATAGAGCATCAACAATGTTTGTGTGTCTCGTACCAGCAAAAGCGTATGCTATACACCACTAGAGTGTCCGCTAAACACGGTGTCAGTTCATTTAAACCATCTGTTTGTTTATAAGATGTTAAGCTTAGCATTCTGGGGAATAGATGCCATATGAATCTCCTGAGCTTGTCATTGGTACATTTTTCTTCAGCTAACAAAGGTTCTCTGAACAGGTGATTTAATTAGGTGTGTCCTGGTGGCTATTGCAGAAGTTCCTAATGAGCAGGAGAAATGAAATGAAAAGGCAACTTTTCCATTCTCATCTTTACTGAATTTACATGGTATGCTGTAACACACGACAGCACATAAATGCTCAAGCAATTTTCCATCATAACTATCCAACTTTCCATGATAAACAAGCAGGTAGCTGGCCAAAGCTAATAAAAAAAGGTATTTCACTCTTGTTTCTGTAAGTGAGCCACCTGAAAAGCTGATGTGAAACTGGCTGTGGTCTGGTAGCTCTCCAAGCCTCAAACAGCACAATTGGACTTCATTTGAGTCAAGGTTAGGAATGTAATAGAGCCCCATTATCACACTTGACTGACTTTTCACTTGTGCAGTGTGATATTTCAGCACAAACCCAAACCAGAGCTAATTTACGTACCTTGTCAAATGTCAAGGCAGAGAAACAACAAGCGCCTATTTTCCCAGCATAAATGCTCCCAGAGACTTTAAAAACCACGACTAGACATTCCCTCAATAGTTTTTTGAATATAATAGTGAACTCATCAGGGATCAATATTTCATAATTATGTCTGGAATTATATTTTGCAGAGAATCTTACTGTATATTTTGCTTGTCCGGTTTCTCCCTGTGATTCCTAGTACATATGGGCCGGACCACACGCAGAGCCCACAGAGAAGCCAGAGGTCATGATGAGGAAGTGAAACAATTCACCAGGAATAATTTGGGACAATTAGCATTTACACAACTTCCTAACTCTGCTGATTTGTTGTTGATGATCAGTACTTGGATAACGCTGTTGTTTTGCACTACACTTGCCTGCAGTTTTACATTACTGTTGCCTCAAATGACTCAAAGAAAGTGGCTTTGGTGATCGCAGACGTTTCTCAGAACTTTTGGGGGATTTTTCTGGACATCATTGTCTTTACCTGACATCCACAAATAATCTCTGAAAATCAGCTTTGAAATAACACTTCTACGGCATGAAACAAAACTTCTAAACATTGCCTAATTATTATTAATTGCTGTTTATTATAAAGGCTCTTTAGTGAGTTATAATCAGCAGTGATATGTTCCCTGACAGATAGATTATTTTGCTTCTAAAGAACATGTTACTCCAGATAAGCAATAAAAAGCAAAAAGCTTTCCCAAGAAATATATAAAACATCATCTGTAATTTAAAAGTATAAACTAAAAGGCTGATGCACTGGCTATTGTGTCAGCATAATAAACTATTGTCAGACGTAAAATATTGCGCACATGTGGAAATTTGAAAGACTCGTCATGTAACAGAACAACTCTGGGAAATAATGTGTGAGGCAGATATTTTCTGATGGAGTGATGGATCTGATATCTATTAGTTTCAGCTGTGGGATGGAGATGTTTACAATCCAGTGGCGCAATCCAGAGAGTGGGTGGTCTCCAAAACACTCCACAGCACTGGGTTTCATCACAACATTGTTTCAGATCTAAATGTTGGCTGGAAGTAGTAATGCAAGTTGGAGGAAATGATACCATGTGGACGTCGTTGAGAAAGAAGCTCGACATATCAGAACAGGATAATGACGCATCCTTCAAATTTCAGTGTGGGCGTCACATTACAGCCGCATGTGTTTGGAGGGATATAAACAACTCACCAAGGGGCTCTGATGTAACGTGTATGACTTTTCCCTTGGTCATAACAGGTGAGCTTCAACAGCAGAGATGAATCCATACTCACACCCACACACACTAACATACACCCACCCACACACACACAAAACCGTGTTCCAGGGGAAGCAAGGCTAACACCTCTTTGGATACACCACAAACCATAACATGTAGTAAAAGGAATGAAATATGGAGCAAAGTGGAAACAGCATTCCTGAGGTCAGCGATAGATGTAATTAGAATTGCTCTGAAATGGCTCATAGGTTTACTCTGTGGTTATGTTATTACCACCACTGCTATGACACAGGCCCATCATATCCAACATCAGCTGGAGGCCTACGTGGTAATGATGTCCAGGCTGTTCCTGGTGAAGATGTTACACAGTCATAATGACAACAACATTTTTTTAAAATTTGTTTTAAACAAAATGTACCTAAATGAGCGTAGTTAGTCAGCACACGTGAACCAAAACTCCTCTCTCGCTGTGTTTTCCACTTGTGTATTTTACGGGGAGACCACAGGTATGTCAACATATGTACCTCAAAAGTGTGGCAAATTCTTTATTGCGGTAGACATTCATTACAAATTCTTGTGGGGGTGCCATATTTTAAACTTTAAAAAAAGAGACTAGTTTGGTGGGGTAAATAATATAGATGGCAAAGGTGTGGGAATTTTTAAAAAATATTTATTACACAAATATGTTACTAGTTGGTTAAAAGTTATAATATATTAACATATAGAAAATGCAAGCTGTTTCAGCTCCACTCCAACTTTCTTCGCAAGTAGAAGGCAGAATTTTTCACCTGGGATGACAGTATTAAGAATATTTTCTAATTTTTTGACACCATACAGAGCTGGGGATAGACTTTACTTTACTTTGGCTACGGCAACGTGAATTCCACATTAATAATGGAAAACTAAACTGGCTTAGTAGCTACACTAGCTACCTCTTTTGTCTATAAAACTCTAGTAAACCATAGTGAGATCATGGCTGTTTGCTCGATGACAAAAGCTGACCAATATGTGTATGCAAGAATGCCAGAGTCAAATTATTTGAATTAGTTTGGGTCTTTTTTATACACAGTATACTAACGATGTTAAAATGTACATTTCTGAAAAAGCAACACATTTTACGAGTGGGCACAGCAACAGCGTTGCTGTGGCATTATTATTTGCCCTGTTTGGACTAACAAAACATCTAATTCCATTCCCAGTGTAATAAAAGGGTACTTGGACAGGAATATAAACATCTGCCTAAAGTTGAACCAGATGCTGCTGCATGGCGGAGTGCAGGATTCAGAAGAGGAAGGCTAGAAACAGAAAAACAAGGGAGGTACTTTATACAGGAAAGTGAGTCAGTATCAAGGCCTCAGCGCTTCGAAACATTCAATCCTTAGCTCCTTTACCCTTCATCCCCCTGACCCGTCCCGCCTTTTCTAGGACGGGGGATATCCCTGAGGAGACGGGAGGAAAGCTGGACAGGCTGGATTTCATTCTCTTTCCTCTCGCATGTGGCCTTGCGAGGGATGTCAGAAAGGCAACTCACCCACTGCACGCACAGAAGACGAGGTTTAACCACAGCACACATAAACTGACAGCCTCTGTCTGGCTGCTGGAGCCTGATCCACCACCCTAAACCCCAGCTGATGAGTTCTGTTTAAGGGTGCAAGTATGATCTCATTTGGCTGAAGTGATTAAGACGGTGACACAGTTAAGAAAAATTTATATATCATCAAATACATGTCAGATGCTGTTTCACATGCGTAAAGTATTGTTATTAAATTACAATTGAGGCAATAACAAGGTATAACAAGGCAGCTGGGAAAAGAACATTTTGATTTTTAAAGAAAGAAGACGCACTGTGACACATGAAACTTTAAGTTGTTTTACAACGGCAGTACAAAAATATGTTAATGCATTTGTCATTCAAAGTTCACAGTAGGTACACGGGTAGGTGGTACACTTGAGATTGTTATTTACAGAAGGAAAGTTAACATGTTTCAAAGTACACTATTAAGGCTGTTTAGAGTATCCAGGCATCTGCTTTGAGTTTAATATGTTGAATTGGATCACTTGACTACTTGACTCTGCAGATTGACTCTGATGGCAATATAATCAGGTATTTTCAATTGGTCCAAATTGTACTTCATTCCCAGACAAATTTACTTTTCCTTTAAGTCAGGCGCTGCTAATTACATGTGTCTGTCCTGTAAGTTATTTAAACAAAAAACAAAAAAATTCAAAACAAATCAAAGCAGCAAAACAGCATCAGAACTAACTTGCATGACGTACAAAAAACATTTTACAAAACAAAAAAAAGCATTCAACAGAGGAGGTATTGTAGAGGGCTCTGGGTTGTACCAACAGCCTTGTGAGACTCCCAGAAACACAACAAAACTGTTAATTTCGGTGATCAGCGGGTGGCCAAGAGTTTGGCCTGGGATTCAGAGTAAACATGTGTAGGGGGGAATAGAGACTATACAGATTTGTTTAGACTGAACCCCGTCCTCACCACCCTAAATGAAGTATATGCAGCTGAACTTGTAGTTGCCACGTTGTTGTTTGTGGTGAATTGAACCCACATCAACAGACGACAAAATAGCATCAGCTTTCGAAAAAATTAGCTTTGCTTTCCATTAACTTGAGGGAAAATGTTTGTTTGTGGGGAATGGAGTCTTTAAAACTGTAAAATATTTGTAAAATGCCAAACCCAGTGACTTCATATATATATATACATATATATGTACATTAAAAAACAAACAATAAATACTTTTTTTTTTTTTTTGCATGAGTGTGGCAGGGCGTGGCCTGCCATGCCATGCAGGTGTGTCCACCTTCCCTGCACAGCATCGCAGGCCACGCCCCGCCACAAAGAGCTTTCATAGAGTATACTATTTTTGTTTTTTCTTTTACTTTCATTTTTTTTTTTTTTTACCAGGCTAAAAAACATAAATAGAGTTTTAATACCTTCTCCAATAAATAGTACTGGTATTCTATTTACAATATGCACACATCTCCCAAAGAGCTCATGAGATATATCTGTCTCATGACAAACGCATTCATCTGCCTCCACTTTCCAAACTGAAACATAGTTAACAAAAAATAGCTTTTTAGAGGCATGTGTGTGTTATTAAACACCTCTCTTCCAACAGAGGTGTCTCATATCACATCTACCATTAATATGTAGAAAGGGGGGAGGGGGGAGTGATTGTCAAAAAAAAAGTTCCTTATGGGAAGCTAGTGGAGCAAAAATGTTTTTTGATCGGGTCATATCCTACAAAAAGGGGCTGCGTCAGGAATCGACCATCTAGACTGCGTTTTCCTCACTGCCATCCAAGATGTGAAATTTCCGAGATGGACCTGCAACAAACAAAAAAAGAGCCATAAATGACTTTATTGTAGCAAACAATGTCACAGCAATGTAAAGACAGGTAAAAAGTAGAAGCTGGCAGGTGTTTGAGCAATCTTACTGTTGCAGTGCCCATAGTGGCGGACTCCTATGGAGCGGCCGAGGAAGCAGGTAGCCCGGCGGAGGTGGCAGGCGCTTGGGTAAGTGACGTTGTCATTACCACAGATACGGTGCTCAGACGGCATGGGTATTGGGCAAGGTGCAGTGCGGCACATGACGCAGTGAGCACTGTTGGTCTGGTCGGTCACACAGGTGTGAGTTCCTGGACACACAACACTGGAGCACGACTCTGGGGAAATAAAGAAAAATAAAAGGCATTAGGGCAACAGAATTGTTGGAATGCTTAAGAACAAAACAGCTTAGCTTCCAGGGAAGGATGAACTTACTTCTGCACTCTCCGTGGTACATGACCTCAAGGTCTGGGTGTCCCATACAGCGCGCCATAAGCAGAGAACACTCATCCTTATATGTCTTCCCATCGCTGCCACACACAGGATGCCTCCGGGTAATGTGAGAGCAGTCTGGAGAGCAAACACACTGAGGCCTTCCTGTCTTCATCTTGCAAACTTTCCCGGGACCACATCTGACTCCCTCACATGTCTCTACAAAAGCACAGTGTAATGTTACCGTATTAACAAGACTGCAGACATCAGGTGATTCACCTGCGTTTTCATACAAAACAAGCTGGAAACCTGGGTTTTTTCCCAGATCACAACACAATTCCCACCTTGCACAATATTTATAATAATCACATCTCTTTATTGACCGTTACACACAGAGGTGTCTCGCCCGATGGAATGTGAGGCTGGCGTGTTTTCATAACAGATCTGTGTATGGCTGCACACAGACTGTGCGGAGGCTGTGAGGAAGGAGTTCAAAAAGCTGTCAGGAAAGTTTACGGGCTGAAAAACGAGGAAGCTACAGGCTATTCCGACACCTCATAATGTCAAAGCACAGGACGATCTGTAATCCTAGCGCAAAATCAACATGAGACAGTGCATACAGGTCTCTTCCCGGGTTTCTGAGTCTGTGGAGATGATTCCTGATGAGCTCCGAGTCCCGAGGATTCTGTAAACAATCGGGAACTTATTTCCTGTCTCCAACAGTACTTTAATATCCTGTTTTATTTCAAAGCTGTGTTTTCATTGCTCGACTCCCCTGGTCTGTTTCTATGGTTGATTTCAATCTCTCCCTTTCTGTCTTGCTGTCTGTACACCTTCTCTTCATGTCCTCTGCATATGCCACTAATGTCCAGAGTTGCTAGCTATTGCTTGTTATTTATTTGGCATGACACAACATGGTTGAAAATATTGATGTTTTCCTCCTACAGAAATCCAAACTATCAAAATAGCGCAGGACATTATGATTCCCAGGTGTCTGGGCAAATTTCAGAATGCAGGAAAACATTTTCCTGTTTGTGAAAGAAAACAGGACTCCTTTTTAACTAGCTTTGGTTTCCACCAGCCTCATTAATTTCCCATGAGTTACAGCGGTTTATTTTTATGCAAGAGGCATTTTAACAAAGCTTTAACTGTGTTCTTTTTGCTTATTTAAAATTTATCTAAACAGAATTCACATCTCAACTTCTCCATGATGACCCATGTGACACACCAAGGCAAATATGGGGCTGAGTGTATCCAAAAATGCCAGTAGCTAGTCTTGTCTTTTTAGTGGAACTTATTAAACATGGAAAGAAAAGAAAAAAACATTGTTCACATGCAAGTTCTGCTTATGAAAACAGAATTTATCTGCAAGCGAACCTGAATGAACCTTGCAGAAATTCCATGGCAGGAAGCTTCTCAGGACAGCTGGAGTTTTGTATAATGCCTCTCCTTGATCCTCGTCTGCAATTTGTTAGAAAGCTGCACTGGGAACTCATTGTGTAAATATCTCACAAATGACTCAAATGGACCTTCTCTCTCCAAGAGACACAATTGTTACATTATGCAATGGAATCCCCAGTGTATTAATCGAAACCCAATGATATTTAAGCTTTGTTTTTAAGTGCGCAAATTATATCTAGGGTATCAGCTGTTATTCCATGTACTCACCTTAAACTAACTACAGTAGCAGACCAAGCGCAGTAAATATTCGAAAGAATATGACTGTTAAGAATTAGGCAGCATCTTTTTACAGTTAATGGCAGTGACTAAGAGCAGTACATGCAACTTGCTTCTTATACTTGGCAGATGCAACTCATTACTTTCTTAATGGTTTGTTTACCTTTGCATGGTTTACAGGAGACAATACCCAGGAAGCCCAGCAGGCTGACTTCATTCATGGGCAGGCTGGTGTTGGACCACGCTGTGTCCAGGCGTCCCCCGGCACAGCACTCCTCCCTGGTCACCCCTCTCATCAGCACCATGTCGCACCTTTGATCTTGACTCTGTTGCAGCCAGCACATCCCAGCTGGAGATGGTGCCATAACAGATGTTAATTATTATAGGAATATTTATCTTTGTTACAGAAACACTTAGGAAGTGTATCGTGTTATTATGAACGATTGTCAATCACACTTCATAAGTCTTGTCACAAATCTTTGTCTTTTTAAAAATATTATACCATCTAGAACACTATATATTACATATGTCAGGGTTTTTTAACACATATCAGTAGTAAATAGCTTATTTCGAATTTACAAAAATGTACATGCAAAACAGGAGAAAAATGGATTGGGGTTTTGTCAAAATCCTTCTTTCACAGTGATCATTTTACCAACATTTCTGCTATGATTTTTAAAGCATAGGACATTTTGTTCAACATATGGAAAAAATGGAAAACATCTACTCACCACTAACAGGATTCCTCCCAATCTGACAGAAAGCGAGAATCACCCCCAAAACTGAAATCAAAACGTTCATTGTGTATTCTGAGTTAGTTTAAAAACTTCTTCTCAAAAGGTTGTCTCAGCAAACACCTAGAAGAAAAGGTGATGGTCCTTTGGCAAATAGAGCTGATCACTCTGAGTTAACTTTGCAAGTAGCTCTGCCTTAAGTGAATGAATGTGTTGTGAATAAGTGATGTCGTTCCCCCTCTGTATAAATATTTATGCTGCTGGGATGGGCGATCCTCTCAGCCAGTAATAAGCCAGGGCAGGACACAGTTTGACTCTGACTCAATTTCCAGAGTCGGGAAATGATCCATGCCCTGCAGCACTAGACGGAGGGCACTTATATGACCTCACAAAACCTTTTTACACCACACTAAATAATAAAAATCATGAAAAGCGCTTGTTTTTTAATAGCCTTTTCTTTATAAAACATTAAGTTTTTCTAAAGACAGCAGTGTTTCCTTATATACTATTAATTAAAAGATGAACCTTTGGATGTAACCTTTTTGTTGCCCGTTGGGGTCCAATATGTTTTACTTTGTATAATTTCATTTAGCCTTTAATGGGGCACAGCTTGGAGATACTTATTCTCCTTTTTCTTTCTATCGGCTGCTCTGTGTGGTTTTGGGACATGGCCCATTGAAATGACACACTTATTTCTTATCTCATTGTTCTTTTGAAGTGACCCTAAACTGTTCTTTCTGTAGTGTAAATCCAGCAGAAGGCAAAAGTTCCCCACAACAAAGCTACAAATTATTATCCAGTGCCTATAATTATATGTATCTAGCAAATCCGAATACATGAAGCAATTTGCCTCGCCAGCACTGTCATTCCTTATTTTGTTGACTGTCTGGGTTTATCAATGAATGCTTATGTTTCGCTGTACAGCTGCGGTTAGAATAATACTGAGAGACGAAGGAAAGAGTGGGAGTGAAGGTGGTCTGCCCTTGGGCAATATATCAAGTTCAATAAACAAAACTATGACATACATGTCTGTCCTTTCATTGCTAATCTACGATCAAACACAGACAGCCACAAGCAGCGAGACTGAAAACATTCAATAAATTTTTTTAAAAAAATGTGGACATATATACAATATCTGTCAAGCGCAGGGACAACAATGTTCATGTAACACCACCCAGTCTTTAGAAATGGCACACTAGGAGCGAGTAGAGCCTAATCTATATTAATACTGTGTCAGATCAGGACATCTGCTCTGCTTTTCCTCCTTTCCTGCACTCATTCACCCCCTGACACTGAGAGGTAATGACAAAGTTATGCGAGTCTGCCCATCTGTCTGTCACAGCTTTATTTTTAATGTTCCCTTTTGATGGTTGAGGGGGAAATGGAGGTAGCATATGCTGCAGTATCTGAGTCTTCGTGAATGATGTTGGCTTCTTCAACGGAGATCCCCAGGGCAACGAAGGAATGCTGCGTGACCTAGGAGGGGAGGAAAGACGAAAAGAGCGCAGCAAGTAATGGCTGTGGGTGGCCTGCCTCCTTGCTGGGTTTCTGCAGATCCACTGAGCCCCTCATATGGTTTGGATCATCACTGCTGAGTGATACAATGAATACAGGATGGTGGGAATTTTGGAGCATCCGCTGTATGATTTTTATTAGAGAATTTAATGTGTCCCATTTTTGTGGGATTCTAGTCTTTTTCAAGTGGCAGGGCTCTTTGGAGTACCATGAAAAAAATCCAGCGTAGACTGTTTCCATCGTGGAACAGTCAACACCTGCCTTGTCAGCACATCCCAGACAAGGCAGGTGTGGGGTTCGGTGTCATTCTGTAGATCACCAAAAAATTTTTTTTTTTTAAAAACACACCACTGCCATCTAGTGGAGTGGTTTGGTGTATATAATATAGCAGGGTTTTATCTTTGCTCACACACATTTAGCTTGTAATTAGGGATATGCATTCACTGGAGCCCCTTTTGCTTTCAGAGTTGCCTTAATTCTTTGTGGCATAGATTCAACAAGGTAATGGAAACATTCATCAGAGTTTTTGATCCATATTGACAAGACAGTATCGCACAGATGCAGATTTCTAGGCATTTCTCGGGAAATCTCTCAATGCACCACATCTGAAAGCTGCTCTATAGGATTTAGATCTGGTGACTGGAGGCAGTTTGAGTACAATGTTCAATGACTTGAGCTTTGTGATATGGTGCGTTATCCTGCTGGAAGCAGAATCAGTAAATAGGAAGATGGATGCACTAATGTCATAAATATGTACATTGTCACCAACAATACTCAGGCTGTGGAGTTTAAAGAATGCTCAGTTGGTAGAATGGGCCTCAAGATGTGCCAATTCTACCCACACCACCACACTGGGATTGATTGTGCTTATACCAAATTCTGATGCTACTATCTGAATGTCAACAGATATCCAGACTCAGATAAGGCAACCCCAATCTTCTACTGTATTGTATCTAATTTGGTAAGGGTTAGCTTCAGTCTCCTTGTTCTTAGTGGCACCCAGTCTAGTCTTCTACTGCTGTAGCCCATCTGTTTCAAGTGCTTTGTGTACATAGATGTTCTATATGTATATGTGTGTGTATACACACACACACACACACACACACACACACACACACACACACACACACACACACACATATATATATATATATATATATATATATATATATATATATATATATATATATATAGAATAAACCAGCTGTTCTCCACAGAACCAGCAAAGGTGTACTCTCAGTGGCAAGGGAACAATAAGAGAACAGCACCACCAAGGCTGGAGACGGAGCAATACTGGAAGAGCATATGGGAGAAGGATGCAACCCATAACGGCAATGCTCAGTGGCTAGAGGATCTGAGGGCAGACCACAGCGACCTCCCTGAACAGGGTCCAGTAACCATCACAGTGGCAGATATCCAAGAAAGGGTCTCCAGTATGAAGAGTTGGACAGCACCAGGGCCCGACATGGTTCACGCCTACTGGCTGAAGAAGCTGACTGCACTCCACGAGCGTCTGGCAGCACAAATGAACCAGCTGCTAGTTAACGAGAGACACCCGGAATGGCTAACTGAAGGCCGGACGGTCCTGATCCCCAAGGACCCCAAGAAGGGACCGGTCCCCTCCAACTACCGACCAATAACCTGCCTCAGTACTACATGGAAGCTCCTGTCAGGCATCATATCGGCTAAGATGAACAGGCACATGGGTCAATACATGAGCGGGACACAGAAAGGAATTGGCAAGAATACCAGAGGTGCAAAACACCAGCTACTGGTAGACAGAACAATCAGCCGAGACTGCAAGACCAGACTGACCAACCTGTGCACTGCCTGGATTGATTACAAGAAGGCCTATGACTCAATGCCCCACAGCTGGATACTGGAATGCCTAGAATTGTACAAGATCAATGGGACCCTAAGAGCCTTCATCAGGAACTCAATGGGGATGTGGCGTACAACACTAGAGGCCAACTCCAAGCCCATAGCACAAGTTACCATCAAGTGCGGGATCTACCAAGGAGATGCTCTGTCCCCACTGCTGTTCTGCATAGGCCTGAACCCCCTCAGTGAGATCATTAACAAGACTGGCTACGGATACCGACTATGGAACGGAGCAGTTGTCAGCCACCTCCTGTACATGGATGACATCAAGCTGTATGCCAAGAGTGAACGAGACATCGATTCACTGATCCACACTACCAGGCTATACAGCAATGACATTGGAATGTCGTTCGGACTGGAGAAGTGTAGTCGGATGGTAACAAAGAGAGGGAAGGTAGTCAGAACTGAGTCAGAACTGAGGGGATTGAACTACCAGAAGGCAACATTGCAGACATAGAGGACAGTTACAAGTACCTGGGGATCCCGCAGGCAAATGGGAACCATGAAGAGGCCGCTAGAAAGGCTGCAACCACCAAGTACCTGCAGAGGGTCAGGCAAGTCCTGAGGAGTCAGCTGAATGGTAAGAACAAGATCCGGGCCATCAACACATACGCCCTGCCCGTGATCAGGTACCCTGCTGGGGTAATAGGCTGGCCAAAGGAGGAGATAGAAGCCACTGACATAAAGACAAGAAAGCTCCTGACCATGCATGGAGGGTTTCACCCCAAGTCCAGCACCCTGAGGCTGTACACTAAGCGGAAGGAAGGGGGCCGGGGACTGGTGAGTGTCAGCACCACAGTCCAGGATGAGACAAGGAACATCCAAGAATACATTGGGAAGATGGCCCCAACTGACCGAGTGCTCAGTGAATACCTCAGGCAGCAGAAACCCAAGAAAGAGGAGGGAGACGAGGAACCATCATGGAAGGACAGGCCCCTGCACGGTATGTACCACCGGCAGATAGAGGAGGTGGCTGATATCCAGAAATCCTACCAGTGGCTGGACAAAGCTGGACTGAAAGACAGCACAGAGGCACTAATCATGGCAGCACAAGAACAAGCTCTGAGTACAAGATCCATAGAGGCTGGGGTCTATCACACCAGGCAAGACCCCAGGTGCAGGCTGTGTAAAGATGCCCCAGAGACAATCCAGCACATAACAGCAGGGTGCAAGATGCTAGCAGGCAAGGCATACATGGAACGCCATAACCAAGTGGCCGGCATAGTGTACAGGAACATCTGTGCCGAGTATAACCTAGAAGTCCCGAGGTCAAAATGGGAGATGCCCCCAAGGGTGGTGGAGAATGACCGAGCTAAGATCCTGTGGGACTTCCAGATACAGACGGACAAAATGGTGGTGGCTAACCAACCGGACATAGTGGTGGTAGACAAACAGAAGAAGACGGCCGTAGTGATCGATGTAGCGGTTCCGAATGACAGCAATATCAGGAAGAAGGAACACGAGAAGCTGGAGAAATACCAAGGGCTCAGAGAAGAGCTCGAGAGGATGTGGAGGGTGAAGGTAACGGTGGTCCCCGTGGTAATCGGAGCACTAGGTGCGGTGACTCCCAAGCTAGGCGAGTGGCTCCAGCAGATCCCGGGAATAACATCGGAGATCTCTGTCCAGAAGAGCGCAGTCCTGGGAACAGCTAAGATACTGCGCAGGACCCTCAAGCTCCCAGGCCTCTGGTAGAGGACCCGAGCTTGAAGGATAAACCGCCCGCAGGGGCGTGCTGGGTGTTTTTTTTTATATATATATATATATATATATATGACCACAGAGTAAGCCTCCTCTGTCCCTCCATCCCCAGATGAGAAACATCCCATTTTGGCTTTTCTGATGCATATACTCAGTTCTGCTCAATATTGTTTTACACTTGACGCAACAATGACATTGTGTTGTGCTGTAAAACAAACAATATGCAACAAAGTAACAACTTTCTATTTAAAAAAGGAGGAAGCCTAAGGATCCCCATGTCCAACTAATAACAAAGTAATTAAAAACGCATTCCACTGATACCACTTTAGCTCACTGGGTTGCAAAGAGAACAACCCTTATTCCATAAGGCCAATATGGAAGCTTGCTTCCAAATCCACCCTGAGGCCATTTTCTACAAGTCTTCTTTATGCTTTTCTCCCAGCTTTCCAGCCTTAGCCGATGTTTGATAGGACAGTGTCGGACAACATGCCCAAAAATATATATTACAAATTGCATTTGAAACATGAGTCTTTTTGAGAAATATGACTAACTAGTAGTGTTAATCAGGAAGTTATTTCAAAGTTAAGAGAAAGTCACACATGGACTGCTAGACTGAAAGAGAAAACAAAGTGAGACCTGTTTTCTTCAAAAACAGGTTTAATTAACTAAAGAAACCAAGGATATAAACACACCTCAGTTGCTGCCCCACCTAGGAGTGAAAAGGAACAGGAAGGGATGCACTCCTTATTTATATAATGCCTGTGGTGAATTCAGTTAAGGAACAAAGAAACTCAGGAACCAATCAGCAATGAGAAAATCAGGACAGGACTTCAGGTAAAGGAGTTGAGGTGGGGATAAATGAGGAAAATTGTAAAGAAAGCAGACAGCTTTTCCTCTTATCTGCTGAAATGCAAGTTGTGATCAACTCTAGGACCAAATTTATTATAATATATGTATTATTATATTATATGTATATGATTAAATGAAGCTGTTGCTGTCTTTTCTATTTTTCTTCCTTTAGCCAGTAATTTACAGGGGTAATTGATAAAAAGTACCACAAGATGGCGCTTCTCACATGTGTCTTAAATTTTCAGCCTCTGTCTCTGCCTGTAAGGTTCACCACTCATCTTGGGCTATTAAAATGGCCGTTAGGCAGCAGTTTTGGGAAATTAAAGCAGTCTTACATTAAATTCATTGGTCTTCTTGTCAAGTCCCACATGCTGACTTTCCCAACCATACAGTTTCAGTTTCTGTCCTGGAGGAAGACAGCTGACATCCATGTCATTAATTAATGGTTGGGACATGTAAAATAACTCTCTACATGGGGACTATGGCTAAGGTTCAGAAGCCTTTGTCTCTGAATTGTGCCCCCCCCCCCCCAGAAATTCCACGATTTGATCTTCAGTGACATTATTACAGTCAGTGCGTGAGCTGCATCCCAACTTATCAACTGTACCGTGTTACATATGAAAGGGCATGCACTCCTGAGTCACTGAGAAGAACACTTTCCTGTGTGGATAAATGAAGGCACTCATGTTGTTTCTTGCCATTACACATATCGAATCAGATGTGTAGAAAGAAATGCACCCAATACTCTTCCTTCCACCCGCTGCCCTGTCTTCAGTCATACAGTGTTGGTGTGGACGTCACACAGCTAAACACAGCCCAGCAGTGGTAATTGCTCTGTTCGCCCCAGACTGGCTGAAAGCAGCTGCATCATCTATCCACTCAATTTACTCCTAATGTTTGTTACTGATTGAACCGGCAATGAGGCCAGGAACAGTGACAAGGCTGGATAGAATCAAACCTTGTGTCCGTCTGCATGCACAACTTTCCTCCTCCTCCTCGTCCACCCCGCTCTAGCCCTCTCCTTCTCTGCTTCCTTCCTGTGTTCAGTGCTGCCCATGAGAAGTCCCTCCAGCGTTTCATTAATGGGGCGAGTTAATGTTGGTGCACGCGCCGCTCATATAAACTGCACTCGCTCCCTCTTCACCTTTCTCCTTCCCTCCCCCCTGGCCTCCCTCCTGCCCCCGTGTCACCTTTTCCACTCACTTGAGTCCTCTCTTTGCCCTCTCACTCTGCAAGAACTGGAGACTGATGCAGTCGTGACTAAGGATCTCCCTCGGTGTCAGAGTAGCTGTTGTTTAGCTCTAACTCTGTGGAGCTCTGGATGGCTCTGCTTTTACCCCGAGGGCTTTAATAACCTGAAATCTTTATACTCTCCATAGATGTCATATGCTTCTGTATTCAAAAGGACTTATAAAAGCTTGTAAAACAGACTTATATGCCCCTGACATCACATTTCAGATTGATCTGTCATGTAAAGACATTTTTGGAAGAATATTTTAGCTGAGTGCCTTTTCCACCGTTGATACTGAATACTTAATTTAGCCAGTATATTATCAGCAATATATCCAAAATATTAGACAACCAATATAATTTGTGTCAAATTATTGTCATGGTGTGATGAAAATGAGTACTGTTTTACTGGATTACTGGAACTTAGATAGTGTCATTGAGTATTTCTGCTAAGGCATAACTCCCCTCAACTGTGTTACATGGGGATGATATGTGTATATATGTGTATATATGTGTATATATCTATATCTATATCTATATATACATATGTGTGTGTGTGTTTATATAAAGTGTCAGAATCATTTTTATTCCAGGAGTGTATATTGCCAAATCCATCTGGAATAACAAAGTGCAAAGAACAGCATATGTTTTCGGCATATATTGGAGAACATATGCTGTAACAGCCAGACATTATTCTGGCCTCCACTCTTTGCACAATGGTAGATGACGCTGCAGCTGATCAGATATTGCTCTTTATTAAGATTGATTTGTTTTTTTATATCTTCTTATTTAGATATCAATAAAAGCAAGTGTCTGCAAACTATTTTAGTCCATGCAAGAAAAAGATTCTAGTATGTGAAGAATATCCTTCACATAAATGTTTAAAGAATCAAACCGGTCCTTTATCTTTTGTTTGGCCTCTATTTGACCTAAATTTGATTTGTAATTGTGTGAACAGGGAGTGAAACAGAGTTTAAAGCATCCATTTTTACACTATATCACTCAACCCCTGGTGTATCAAAAACCCTTGCATAAATAAAATGTATGCACGAATCAAATAATAAACCAAATAACAACAACAAGAATAATAGAACAGAGTTTAATGTTTTTATTTGAAAAAAATCTTTCAAAGTAAATTTTTGCACTACACATGTCAAATTCCAGCCCGGTACTGATCACAGCTATAGCACAAACGTGCTGATCTACATACCCTGCTTGATTGTGACTGCAACTGATGTGCTAGCAGCCATCTGCCTTCTTTACACTTCAAGTTGCCTTATGTTGCACTGAGAGCTCACTTAAACAAACAGTGTTTGTCAGGGCTCATCTAAAGGTGCCACATTCAGTCCAGCTAATTGCTATTCAACTCAATATGACTCAGTTACTGTAGGCAGCTAACTGCCACTTACTGTAGTCACTTCCTGCACTGTTGGTGAAGAATTATGTAATGCGAAGAGGGGTAAAGTCTCAAAACTCATTGCAATGTATACCAAACACAGGAAGTGAATTAGGAAAGAACAACAGGAAGCACACATTAAAAAAAGGGGGATTAACTGTTTTCCAGTACTGATAAAAAAGATACTTCAGGTTCCTGATGAAAACAGCGCATCAACAGTCATAATAATATTCTCAGATTTTAAAAGTAAAGCACTGTTGAAATGATGTGCAATATGAGTTTCTTCCATGGCATCGGATACTTTTGAAATAGTAACATTCATTAGTTCAAATTAAAGCAGAGTATAAAATCCCTGAGGACTGGAGCGCTGTCATTTAAGCTAAATTGCTCTCTGACCTCCCTAATGTCCTCCTTTTTAATCAGTCACAGGTGATCAAACATGGACCAGAAGTCAATACCTCTGTGAGTGTAGGATCCAGTCATCTGGAGGTGCTCAGACATTTTATAGCATAAATAACTTGTGGATATTTAGGTGGTATTTCAGTACTCATCAATGTTTTTAATTTTAGCTGCGAATATATTAATTTCCATCAGTGTCATCACTAGGTGCTAGATATGAGTCAGAACTGTTGGCGGTCTTTAATGTGAAGGCTTCAGTCTCACACATTGCATGTTTTTCCTACATAAGTGAGCAATATACCTGCACATTATGAAATACATTTCTCACAAAGTATGTAGTAGCCATAATAATATACCCAGAATAAAACATCTTTATGTGGAAACTTCTTAAAAGAGAACTCAAAGTGTGGTTTTGTACAGAAATAAAATAGTGTCCTCTTTCCTTTGCTCTAGGATGCTCCAGTATGACCCTGCAGATAGGTTCGTGATTCAAGAAAAGACAGAGCATAAGTAAGTAATCATTCTCCTGTTTGCCTCTGAAGCAGCAATGTCACTCAGCCTCATGCAGGCCTGAGTCAAAAGCTCCAAAAATGACACAGACTTCGGTACATTTCTGTGTGTGTGTGTGCTTTTGTAAACAGGGGCTTATTGGAGTTTTTGGTGTCTTTTTGTGTTGCTTGTTTTCTGCTGAAATCGAGTGTATTGGTATCACAGCAGGAACCACTTGTTAGATCACACGCTGCAAATTATGCCAGACTCTGCAAGATCCCATGGCTCAAACATGAAAGCATGACACTATTGGCTTCCCCCCAAAAAATACATAAATTTTCAGCCTGATCTCACCAGAGAAAAAAATAGTGGCTGATTTTTGAAGGTAATTGTCATGTAAATCCATGTATTTACATATAATATGCATCGCCTTTTCATGGAAGGATTGGTTGCACTGTGGTAATAATAACAAAAAAATGGAGGTCTATTTTAACTTATTTTCCTAAAGCTTTCCAATTTCCTCAGGTGCCTAAATTAACCAAACAGTAAACGTAGGTCTTGTGGCTGTCTTGTTTTTGATTTGTGCTAATCTCGTCCCTCTGCCTCTGAATGCACGTTTGCCAGTTTTCACACTGCTCCAAAGGCGCTAGCAGTGCAAATGTGAAAACACTCATAAGTTGCATCTGTAGTCTGTATACACTCATTAACCCGATCAGGGATCTCATTAAAACCACATGCCTAATATTGGGAAGGTCCCTCATGCTAAAACAATGTCTGGCAGTGGGATGTTGGAAGTGGATCCTTGTTGTTTTGCGGGTGAATCCTGATACACAGAGGCCCTCCCTCAAACCTACCACCTCCTAGTCCAATTGTGCATCCTGGTTAAAACCAGGTTAAAACTTTAAGCTCTTTATTAAGTTCTTTGAGCCACTCTTGGCTATTCTGCGATGCACTGTCCTGTTGGAGCAGTTCACTATTGTTGGAGGTGTACTTGCTCTGCAACATCTCCATAAAAGGCAGGACTTAAGGTTTCCCAGCAGATTATTGCATTGTAATGAGATAATCAATGCTATTCGTCTCGCCCATTAGTGATTTTAACGTTGTAGTTGTTGGTCAATGTTAATCAGTGTTGGAGATGTTGGAGATATGAAATATCAGCCTATTATGTTATTTAAGTACATGTTGAAATCTCTCCCAAAAGCTTTGCATGATTATAAACTGCTAACTAAGCTGTAGTAAGGAATATTACACATTATAGTTTAGCTATTTTTTTCATATAAATGCTTTTGTAAGACTATTTCAGGTGCTGTAGGGACTTATCAGTTTTCCAAACAAACAAACACTGGCATGAAGGGTGATATTATTTTGTCCAACTGCATCTAAACATTCATTTTCACATTGTAATTTTCCAACTTCCAAGCCCGTGTCTGCGAGCTATCCCTTTAAAGACTCTTGACTGCACAAAAGCTGATGCTCATGCTGGCAGCAGTTACCATGGCAACAAATGACTGAAGTGTATCTATTGCTGCTCTTATGCTGAGAGCTGTCAGAAACAGATAAATAAAATGAAACAGAGGAGGGAAGATTTTGATTCTTACTTTCAGAACTGAGAGCCATGTGACAGCTCGGAAACTTTGATTCACTGCATTCAGTCTGAACACGAATAAGTCACGAAAACAAACACATCCATTAGTCAAGTATGTGTACAATGATATTACCAGTGGTTACCGTCACTGCCAGCATGATTTAATTTTACAGCTCTTGATATTTGCAGCTTGTTTTTGGTTACAGAATAATGTTTGACAAGCTGATCGATGAACTTCCTTTGGCTACTTCTCTGGTCATTAACAACAATGAATTATTCCGGAGAATTAAATCAATTTGTCTGCCATATATGGGAGCTGTTTCTTTGCAGACGTAGGCAGAGCAAGCAACAGTGGACGGGAATAAATTGTAGGTGAAAAAAAAACTACTGACTGCTGTATAAATATTTAAACAAGCAAAAGGGCAGATGGGTCTTTAGAATTAATTACCCCATTCAGTGTAAATATGAATGTTAGGGGTGACTTCATCAGTAGAGGCTCCATGCTGGAGTCTATGCAGTATTAATGACTGGCAGCAAAAGCCCTTCACCTCTTAAAGTGGAAAATGTTTGCTGGCTACAGACAGAAGCCTTCAGTGTTACACTGCTATCAGAGGGAATGTCATTTTAATTGGTATTTTCTAGTAAAGGAAGATTCAGCAGGAAATAACAATCCTTCTAATGATCACAACCCATTGTAGAGTCACTTCATGTAGAGACAGGGTAGCACAAAGCCTCTAAAACTGATAATAGCTTACTGCATGGACCAATGTGTGGGTCATCCACTACATAGCGAGACAGTGTTCAGTGAGACACTGAAGATGTTGTTGTGGTTGCCAAACATATTTTGTTGACCATGGAGGATTGGTATTTTTAGTCATGGTGGAGGTGTGGCTCAAAACAGCAGTGGTTGCTTACAGTCAGTTTGTTCACCATCTATCTCAGCAACTTATTAACCAGAAGCTATAAGAAGACTTGCTTTACTTAGCAAAAGCATTAAAGAATTGCTTCATTTAAATGTACATTTCTAGGATAAAAGAGCATGCTTTTTCTAGTGAAAAGCATTTTAATTTTGTTCAAGATTGACCCCCACCACAAACCACCATATGTCTGTGAAATTGTGGAAGGATTGTGACAAATCAGAGCTTCACCTGGCAAAGATTTGCTCATCCCCACTTCCATAGCTGTTGATGACGGTAGCAATCTTTTTCTTTGTGTGTTTCTTTTAAAAACAGTACAGTATGACTAAATCTAATTTTCCTCCAAAAAATTGCATCCATGCTTGTGAAAACATAATCTAAAAATAGCGTGCTAGGACTCACGTGGCTATCTGAAAGCTCTTAATTGGTGGCATCACAGAATATAGATCCTGAAATGGACATGGAAAGGGTGAAAATTTGCCTTTGTCTCTCAAATCCTTTTTTAACAAGAGAGGAAGAGAAAAAAGCCAACTAAACCTTGAAGTGCCATGTACAGTATGACATAAGCCCAACGATCGTTTTGCTGAAAATATTTTCAATTCATTGTTGAACTTGCTGAAAGTCACACATAATTGCCCCTTTAAATGTTTTTATATAACTGCAGTGGTGGAGGTGGTGGAGTAAGTTGTTTAACTCTGGAAATGGGAGTGGGAAGAAGAGTTCTTAGTCTCAGGAAAAAGGAAGAAAAAGTAATTTCTGGAAATAATAGGTATTGACAATTGAGGGAAGAAATAAAGCGGCGACTCTAACAAAGCAAGGAGACATGGACTGTACATGTGACAGCAGCACAAAGAAGCCAACGTTGCTTGGTGTGTACATCACTATCTACATTACATGAAAGCATACACACGCTCCTCCCACGCATCAAACACTCTTCACTACACTTACACCTTCCACGCTTTTGCCCACGCATACACACATACTACTTTACACTGTTATAAAAAAGCTCTCTCTACACACACACACACACACACACACACACACACACACACACACACACACACACACACACACACACACACACACACACACACACACACACACACACAGTCACTCGCAGCTACCTACCTTATGCCCCTGTGGCTCAGCTGGCATCACTCATGCTCTCTGAGCTGTTACAAAACTAAAGGTCTACATCCCTCCATCGCCAAACATTACTCACTGCTCGCACTGAGAGGATGCTGTGTGTTACATGTTGTAGTCTTCTTTACTCGATATTTCTGGTAAGAGGAAGGACAGGCAGGCCATTTTTTGACTGAATGATACATAAGAGGAGAAAGCCACCTACAGAGCACACGTGTCGTATAGTGACAGCGTATATAACTATTGTGAAACCATCTATCATTCACACTCCCTATTCCCTGCCTTTTTACACTTGAAGGTCCTTCAAAATTGCCTTTATGTAATTTATCATTATGTAGAAGTGATTATGTGCCTTGTTACATGTAACTCAAATTAATGCCACATTTTCACACCATGTAATCATCATCAGCAGAAAACTATTCACAAGCTGTTATGTAGTGTTTCATAATTTAAGTGTCTACACAAAGTTGTGGTAAGGCGTCTGCTTTTCTTTTATAAAGTGGGGAATCTATTGGTACACTTCCAGCTGTGTTCTGAATTTCAAATGTATTTTTGATGATCATGAATGACAAAGTTAATATTCATATGAGTGAGGGGGAGGAATCTGAATGGGTCCCAATTGTTTCTACCAAGCCCCTCATTAAGACCACAGAAGCTTCATTGCTTCATTCATGTCGGTGCGTCGTGAGCGGACAGTCTGAAATGTGTAAAAAAGAGCAAGAGCACACTTCATGATGAGATGACACCAGTCACGACCCTTGTTTGAAAAAAAAAAAAGTCATTTCTACCTTTCTTTTATTTGTCACGGGGTGACTGCATGACACACACACGAGCACGTATTTGTCTGTATGGCCCTTATGGACCTGTAAGTTTGACTTTTATCTTCTAACAAGCTGCCAAAGAGTTGATGTGCTGTCGGTGCTGCAGACGTGTTATTTATAAAACTGCTTTGTGAAAAAAAATTCTGAAAGAAAAATGAAAATCACAGAGTTCTTAAAACTGAATAAAATATCTATTTGTTCTAAGTCTTTGTTCATACTTTTGATCATTTTGTGGAAGAAAAGAAGCTGTTCTTTGGTGAGAATCTTAAGAGGATAGTTCCACAGTACTGCTGCCACTGTAGCTTATCCCAGCTATCATGGGACAGGTCTAACATGTAGAAACGCTAACATTCACACCCACAGCAAATGGAATTAGAAATAGAATCAGAGAATTGCCAGTTAACCTAATACGCATGTCTGTGGATTGGATGGGGTCAAGTCGGACCACACAAAGGAAGAGCACACGCTACTTCCACAAAGAAAAGCCCCTATAGGATTCGAACTTAGGACCCTCTTGAGAGGTGGCAGCGCTGAACACTGAACCACTGTAATGTTAATTTGTAATAAAATTTTCAAGAGGAACTGTTACATAACTTGTCTCTCATAGCTTGTAATCAAAACTGTGCATAATAGGTCTTTATTATGGTTATTATTCATTATTACTTACACTGATACAAACCACTTCATGTCTAGGCTACAAGAGTTGTAGCTGGTTTTTATTTATGCTATAGAAGAAAATTTCCCCTTTTTCAGCTTTTTGTTTTTCTTTTGCGCATTACTTAACTCAAACAGGAAAACCACAAGAGCTCAAAAAATATTTGAAAGCATTTTTTGAGGAAAATATATGAACTCAACATCAACAGTCACCGTTACATAATATGACCTGATTTTTGCAGAGAGCTGTCTAGACCTGCTGTTTGTGCCAGACCTTTTTGCACAGATAAATGCAGTGAATTGAGTCTTGTTCCAAATGTGTCTCCCCACACGTATTCAGCTGTCTCATTCATCTTTCACTCAGTTGTCGCACACGCAGCCTCTCAGTCCCTTTTCAGTGTTTCCCGACTCCTTGGCTCACTTTTGTTGCTCTGTACTTAAATCCTTTAACCTTTTCTCCGCCATGCTTTCCTAGCTTTTGCAGCTACCTTTTGTTCTCATCACACGAAGGAGCTCTTGTAGGAAAATGGCTCTACCCCCACACCCCCACCGCTTCGTGATGAGACACTTCATCATGAAGGAGATAGGTTCACAGGAGCACGTCTAATGACAAGTTGGTAATGATTATCTGTTTCAGTGTCTAGAAACAAGAGACATGATGTGTTTGTCTCTGATTACCTGTATGTCTACAGGCTATTCTGGCTTCAAGATCATTTAAAAGAAATGATTAAGGCCTGTAGTTTGATTATTAGCAGTATGCAAATAACCGTCAACCCACAATGGTTAATAATAGCTATACGCGCTGTTAGGAATGGCTTAAATAGGAGTGGATAATTCGAAATAAGGAGCTGCTTGGGCTTGCAGTAAATAAGCTCATGCTGGGACGATTGCAGGAGTTTACCACTTCTAAACAAAAGAGGTGAACACTGTTTACTTACAAAAATCCATCATGTATCGATTAACATTAAGCAGATGTTGTTTATTGTTTTTTCCCTTCAATCATTGAAGTCATTACACTTTTTTATTCTTGCCTATAGAAAAGAAGTCAGACATTTGCATGCTGCTCAGTTTATGATTGCAGCTATTTTGATTTAACTAATAAGAAAGGAACCAAGTCTTTGCTAAAGTCTTCTCTTTAGGAAACCTACTTGGAGATTAATGAAAAAGATCACAGTCATGCGTAGCATCTTTGATGCATGCACTGGGTTACATTTGAATTATTTTCTAAATGTAGTTGTGTCAGCAGCTATGGCCTGAAGAGACATATGTAGGCTGACTAACAGAAGGTGCTAGCAGTGCTCAATATGTCATTGTCTCTTGTTTGGCTAATTACAGCATGGTGCCGGTGTCAGCCCTCCAAGCAAGCCAACACGAACTCACAAGCGCACGTTCAAGCACGTGTAGACACACAGCCATCAATCATCTCTGACTGAATACTCCATCAAAAAGCTTCAACACTGTTCTTTATTTGATTTTATGCAAATATGCTTTTATAGGAGCGTTCTGATTCAGCATTCTTATTGCAGTGACTCTTTATTGCGGTGAGTCAAACGTGGTGATGAAAGGCTACATTACAACAGTCTCTTCAGATTCGTTTATAATCAAGCGTCCTCAATCACAGATCCAGGCAGCGTATTCTTGTGGTAGGCGGGCAGAAGTCATAGAGAATAATCCTTTTATTTGCTGTTATTACATGTTTGCCTCACTGCATTACAGTATACAGCTGAAGTTAGACCTGTCTTGAGGGTCACATGGGAAATTATATCTATTTATTTATGATCTTGTCTAGTTTTATTGTGTTAGTTTTTGAATTGGAACATTTATTTTTCCATAGGAGAGCTTAATGAGCTGCCTGGAAATGTGACTGTGTGCACACAGGAACCAATTAAATTAAACATGAGGACCATCATTCTTTTCGCCCCCATCTCCAGAATGGTAGGACGTGAAGAGGGACATGGTCTGATTCATTTTCTATTGCCAATTAATTGCAGGTTAAGTATGTCAGACTGGAGTCTTGTTTATGTGGTGGTAGGAAATTAGATTACTTCTTCTTCAGTCTGAACTGAGGGCACACATTATTTCAACACAATTTAGGGATTGTACAGAAATGATTTGGGGGGAGGGGTGTGTTGTTAAGATGGAAGAGTAATCATGGTTTTCTTCTTTCCTGCTGAGGGGAGGGCAGAGGAAGAGAACAAAGAATCTGAGGACAAAAACTGGACTTTGTGATTTGCTTCACGCATCACACTGGAATAAATTCTTTTATTTATTTCTCCATTCAACTTTCTCTGCAACATGAAAACTTCATCAATTATAGCCCAGAAGGTTATATCTTTGAGAAATAAAAGTATCTTTTGAGGCTGCCCATAACCCAGCGTATTGCTACTGTCGATCCAAAGCCTGGATAAATTGGGGGGAGACAGATGATGTGGTGACTCCTAAACAGAGCAGTCGAGAGAAGAAGAAAGTCTTTGCTTCAAGAGGCTGTGCCATATTATAATTTATGTTAAACATTTTGGTATATTTGTGCACCGGTAGCTGTTTAGAAATTGTTTAAATCAGATTCCATCATCTTATTCCTGTTTTGTTGTTAATTGTGTGCTTTATTTTGTGCTTTTATGGTGGGGGGAATGTAAAATATTCATGAAGTCAGTGATGAGCAATTTAAAACATCGTGATATAAGAATGGATTTACATTCCTACCTTTGTCATTTGTTATCACTCTGTCAACTGAGCAAGTCTGGTGTCTGAAATGACAGGAGTACATCCTCTGCTCAGTACTTATTATGTTTAACCATTGTTTTTCTTTACATTCTCTTTAAGTAATACGTTTATGGATATTTATATTTGCTATTTTACTGAGCTAAATTCGTCTGTGCATCACCAGAGGTGACGGAATGTGAATTAGAGGAAGTGCTACAGTGGTTACAAATCACCAGAAAATTCTGGCTGGAAATGAAATCTAAAGGGGTTTTAGTTTTGTGGTGGGAGGCCAGACTTTATCCTACATGACTTTTACTTACCAAGGGCATTCAAGCTTAACACCCACACACAGCAGTCCACTACAGTGGAGGAGAAGGAGCCGCTGGGTTTCATACTGCAGTGCTGAGAGACTCACAGAGAGAGGGAGAGAGAGAGGTGCCGGGCATTTTGCCTTTGGTTTTGTTAATATCGCTTGCTTTTTTTTGCAGTAGAGGCTTTATGTCTGCTCCTTGCACCCATGCATTGCCCTTTGCAACCCTTTTTCCCTCAGTGATTTCCATAAATGTACATTCCCCCCGCCCCTGTTAGCCGTCGATCCACCAGTTGTTGAAATCGCACATTAGAGGAGAGCGTGTCTTTAGGTTGCCATAGCAACAGGGTGAGTCATTCTGCTGCAGTCAGTTTAGTCACACTCACACCGACTGTATGTTCCTCTGTCTTCTTTTTTTCCCCTCATCCCACTGTCCCTCTGCCTTCCCGCCATCAACGGACGTACACTGAGACACACTTTTCGAGTTCTTCCAACTCTAAAAATTCACCAGATAAGGAAAAAAATGTCTCTAAATGTCTCAGTTGTCACCAGTATTCTAATATACTTAAAATTATGATCTAAAAAGGCCACTGTGTCATTTGTGTTGTGATGTGCATGATTGATAGCACAGGCTGATGATGAGGGCGAGCGGAATGTCGCCGCTTACTCTTTGATTATTTATTTATGGATCTGACTAATCAGTAAACCCACAGCTGAGAAGCACACTGTGAAGGAGGCGGGTGGTGTCAGAAAGAGGAAGGGGGCACCTAACACTCATTTTAGTCCAAGAACACTTGTTATCTCTGATTGAATAAAGATGATTTTTGGAAAGGAGATTTTTATTTTCTTTGTTTGATATCCATTACCGGAAATTATTTCCTGTTTTCCCATAAAAGGACTTTGCAAGTTTACAGCTGCGTCTCTGAATATTAACACTACACCCCTGCTTTAGAAATTAATCATCAAACGCCTCATTGTCACTTCATTGTCGCAGAGCTTGGGTGAAGACATGCTGTTTTGGAAAAGAGCTTTTTATAGTGAGAGCTGAGGTGATTCACAAATGCTGTCTGGTTTCATACTTTGCACCTGGTGTTAGAAAATTACTTTTGGTTTTGGTCCATTCTTTTTGACTTGTTTGCTTACGTTTGTGTGGCAAAAGTGTTTTTAACGGATTTGCGAATACTACAAATTATAATAGCACATTTTGTACTTAGGCATAAATCAGCTTCATGTAAATTAGATAGGAGTGTGGTTGCTGGGTTAAACTTTGGCCTGTTTGAAGCAGAACACTGTTAGCATTTTTATTGCTATCTAAGAGCAATAACAGGTGTCCTTCCATTCATTTTTCCAACCACTTATCCAGCTGAAGCCTGTTCCAGCCTAAGCATGGCACCTGCCCATTACAGGTCTAACACCAAATGACATCACTGCTTGGTGCTTTAAATATAACAGAAAATCTAGTTGTGGCCTGTCATTAATGATGTCAGTTCCTTTTTCTTTTCACCTGGTGCGTAAAAGACCAGTGGTGAGTCTCATTTACTCCATCAGGTTTCCTTGGATTTCACTTTGCTGTAGATGAATTCTAACATTTTCAAGCCATCTAATGAATGTCCACAGCAACCTTATTTGAACCGGAAACTCTAGATTTTGCTCTGCATGTGAGACTCACACCTGCACATTCATGGAATAAACTGGGTAGCAGCTCACACTGGGTACCAAGCGAACCTTCATCAGATCAGTTTGTAAAGGTATACCCATCATTATGTTAAATATCTTTACACTGGCCAAATGTAAAAATAGTAATAATACCATTTGTATGCTTGTCTGTTTGAGGGCAGTGAAAAATTAATTTCTTATTGGCAGGTTTCATATCATACTCGGTGCCTTGGGGCTTGTGTGATAGGTTAAATAAATAGCACTGATTGTGCTATTATAATGTAGTTTTCTCATGGGACATCTTTAGGTCCTGGCATTCATATTGTGGGTGTTGCTTTTACATATATAACCCACCCAAATGCATGCTATGCTAAAAATAGGAAACATAATAAAGCCAAGCCTCCAGCCTCCCCACATCCCAGTGGGGTCCCACTCTGCAACCCACGGTACCCAGAGAATTTGTTTTCAACAGCCTGTGCCAGACACCCTGAGAGACCCTTCATTCATGCCCCAACAAGTGACAAGTGAGAGCTGTTTTGGAAGCACCAGTCGTGTAGACAAAGGAGGCAAAGACAGCATACAAGCAGTGATATTTAAATAGTGAGGATTACTCAGAAGTCTACAGGCTGATATACCAAGCCCAAACTCATAATCATGAGAGAAAAACAGCTCAATCTGCAGATGCAGGTTCAAGGTCAGTATAAAAAAGAGTTTGTATCATCACATGAAGAGGACAGATGATGAGACCCTCTCATTCAAACTATTTAATGAAAATATCAACATTCAGGGTTTTTTTTTTTTCAGCCGCCCTCCAGGAATAAATTGAATTTTACACAAACATAAAAAAAATGCATCCAAATGCTCGCGTGGGATCTTTCACCAAGCATCGAAACACATGACTACTGTTAAATTAAACGGATTTTACATGCCGGTTGATAAATAAATGCCTCTCCAGTGTGTGCAATAATGTCTGCATGTGTGTGGGTGTGTTTTTGTCTTTCAACCCATCATGAAGCATAGCGGCTGTAACAAAAAGCCCAAACGCTTCAGCCAGCATGTAATAACAAAGCTAAGCTGTGGAGAGTTCTGCTCCGTCCCCAGAGAGGTAGGAGGAGGGTGGGGGTGTGCACACAATGAAGAGCTGGATGACGCAGCTGAGAAAGGAAAGGGAGGGATGCATGGAGCAGAATCCTGAACAAGGAGAGGAGGAAGAGGAGGCGGTGGAGAGAGGGAGCGTAGGCAGAATGCGTGGGACGGAGATGGTGCATAATAAGCTTTCTAGGGTTTTCTCCTGCTCTCCTCTTTACTTTCTTCACTTTTTTTGGTTTGACCGACTTATTCGTTCCCATCATCCTTCTCCCTGTCTGCCTGGCTCTCTTGCTATTATTGGTTTCTTGTTTTCTTTTATCTTTTTAAAAAAAATATTTTCGCTCAAATGTCTCATTTTGTTGCACAAGCGTATGTGCTTCTTCTTAAGCTTCAGAGATAAATCATCCAAGCTTGTATTTTCAAGCAGGTGCTTCATATTCTTCAGAAAGCGGTTATATTCATATCGAAACACCTTTTTCTTGTATAATTGCAAGAAAAAGGAAATTATTACAATAAAACTGATAATGTCACTGTTCCTTTTTTGTTTTTTTTCACTGGGTAATTCACAAAACAACACTGTAGTAGTGAAACCTGTTTTTTCAGCTTCATGGCTGTCTAACACACCGCCAGGGTCTGCTCAGGCAATATTATTTCACACTTATCAGCTTTTGGCATCACATTTGTTTAGCCACATATAATAAGTGAGAAGGAGAAGACTCGTCTAATCGTGAGCAAAGAGTAACCCGATGAGTCATCGGCATCGCTCGCACATTCGAATGATGCCTGGAGCCGCTCTGTTAAAAGGCAATCTGGTGAGAGGGAGAAAGGCGGGGTGAAAGCGTGGGTGGAGGGGGAACAGAGGAGCAGGTGATGGTGGTGGTGGTGATGAAGGGGAGCGATGAGGTAGGAGGGAGGGAGGAAGAGACGGGGTTTTCCTCTTAGCACCATCCCTGAATACTGAGCATCTCCCTGACAGGCTTCTTATGTTGGTGAGAGAGCAGGCAGGGAGGTTGAGGGAATTGTGGTGGCCAATATGTGTTCATTCATGTGTGTAAGGTAATTGTGCAGCGAGTGGGTGGATGTGTGAAGCAAGGGCACAAAGTAAGGAACGCTATTTGCTGTCACTATTTGTGGTTCTAGATGGTATGGTTGTGTTTAGTTGTGTGTTTGTGGACGAAAAGTTACTGCACCAGTTTGAAACAAACTGTGACAGCTGAAACATCTCATAGCATCTTTTTTCACATGTTGTAGTCTGTCAGTCTGCTAGACATCCCAGTGACAAAGAATCAACAGGTTTCCATGATAATATCAAACCCAGCTTCGTGTTTACACAGCAAGAATGAAAAATAAGTCACAGAAGCAAGAGGCACAGTCCTCTGCACACAAGGTCATGAGTTATATCCCCACAGCAGCGCCTGCGTCTATCTGAAGGTATTTAAGTTCAGTGTACACCCACTGGCCATTTTATTAGTTACCCCCTGCAGGTACCGGACTGGCTGCCTTAATTCTTGGTCGCACAGATTCAAGAAAGTGCTGGAAAGATTTCTCAGAGATTTTGGTCCATGTTGACATGATAGTATCACACAGTTGCTGCAGATTTGTTGGCAGCACATGATGCAAATTTCCTGTTCCATCACATCCCAGTGGTGCTCTACTGGATTGAGATCTGGTGATATGTGAAGACTATTTGAGTACTGTGAACTCACTGTTGTGTTCAGGAAACCAGTTTGGTATGATTATAGGCTTCTGATGTGTCATGCTGCTGGTAGCATACATCACACGATGAGCCCACTGTGGTCATAAAAGGGCACAGTCAACTCAGGTATGCTGTGGTGTTTAAACAACACTCAGTTGGTACTAAGGGGCCCAGCTAATGTTTTCCCAATCTCCTATTGTCCAACTTTGATGAGGTCACGCAAATTGTAGTCTCAGTTTCCTATATGTAGTGGCACCCAGTGTGTTCTTCTTCTGCTTTCTGTGTGCTGGTCTTTCAGAGATGCTCTTTTGCAAACCTTGGTTGTAATGAGTGGTTTGAAGCAGTCTGTCCATTCTTTTCTGATCACAAGGCTTTTTTGCCCAGAGAACTGACGATCACTTCTTTTCACCATTCTGCTTGGTTTGAGCTTCAGGAGGTCGTCTTGACCATGTCTACATGCCTAAATGCACTGAGTTGCTACTATGTGATTGGCAAAGTAAAAAGTAGAGTGTAGAGTAAATGACATAGTAGTGCATTTCAAAGTCAAAGAGCTAACACTGAACTTCTCGATTAGTTTTTAGACTGCTTTGGATGAACTGTCCCACTTTGCCTAGCTGATTATGAATTTTGTTCATTCTGCAAAATGTGAAACAATCATTTAGTACATGAAGACACTACAAATGCATAATTGTTTGTTTTTTTCCCTTGGTGGCTGGTGACTTGGCATAGATTTGGAAATGGATACTCCATTTGAACAACCTCAAAGGATGTTTCATTGGATTAGCCACACTGCATCGAAGATGAAGTGTCTACACCTACGGAAGGAAACCCCGAGATGTCTGGCTCAGTGAATGGCTCAAATATAAGGGGGACCGTGGTGGTAAGCTTTAGGATGATGCAAAAGAGTGAAAAAAGCACAGAGGAGTGGCAGTCAGAGACCAAAGCTGTCTCCCTCTTTCAGAGCAGATTAATGTCAGACTCCCCAAAGCTTCACATTCACCTCCCACTTTTTACTGAATGAATGTCACTTTTTATAGTCTGTGCTTTTCTCCCTGCTGTCTGTCACTATAAAGCACAAAGTGATGTGTATTAAATCAACACACTGACAGTTACTTGACTAAGGACAGTACATTATGAAAATTGTATTTTTCCACAAGGACAAATGACATGAAACAATCTTGCTTAAGGGAGGAAAACACAGACTACAGTCACACTGGTTCTCAGTTTATTATTGCTTTGACTGGTTATTTTCTTCTGTGTTTATTTAAAGTGATGGCATTATATCTACTGCAGTACTTGTAGAACATTTTAATCATGAGAATATGACTGTCTGCACTCATATAGCCCCTGACTTGTTATTTCTTCATGCCTCTTAAGATGCATGCCTACTGAAGCAGGGAACTGGGAGCCTGTTTGCTCTTCTCCCTGCAGTTTCCTCCACCTCAGCCAGCAACACTCTGCAGTTTGCTTTACTTTGACTGTGATACATGGTTTGATTGGTGGGTTGGCGGAATCCCAAACTTTGACAAGATAATTTGTGACTTCTGCTCTGACCAGCTTGTACAGGATGAGACAGACTTTGCATTAATCTGGATCGCTCTTTTTTCATCACTTCCCAGTCTTATAAGTTCACCGGAGGTTTCCTTAAAGTTAACCCCAACCTCAAAAATGTATACAGAGCCATGCTTTTCCTCCAGCAGTACTTGCAATGGTTAGTTGTCATGTGGTTTTAATTAAGATTGCAACAGAAAAAAACAAAACTATAATATTAAAATATTATGCCACTATTTTGTTTTTGTGGCGTCAGTCCATGAAAGGTCATCTGGTGAGCATGACTGAAACATCTCAACAGTTATTAGATTATTTTTTTGAGAATTCTTCTACTGTGCTGTTGTGGATGAATCACAGATGCACTTCTGGCCTGAACTTACTTAATAGAGCAGCACTTGTAAACACAAAGGTGCAATTTAGAAGCATTGGACACGAAATGGCCTTTAACCTGCCAGTTTCCTGGTCCATAATCTAACTAATGTCCGATCAGGCCAGTGTGAGAATATTGCAGTTAGTAGCCCCTTTGTTTTTCATCTGTCCTGCTTCCAACATGGTCTGCACAGAATATTTCCACCGGTCATCATGCATATCAATGAAACTACCTCTTGAAAATATTCAGAAGTGATCCTCTCCACTGTTTGGAAATCATGTGTGGAAGCAGCTCTACTCTGCTCATTCCTTTTGTTGCACCATGAGGTAGACATTTAGGGTTTTGAATGGACATATCAGTAACAGATCAACTATTGCGATCTCTCAACTTTGTTATTCTGTACCGTCAGTATGTTTCTAACATGCTGTGTGGGCTACGTGTTGAGTTGTGATCAACTTTTGTGTCTTCCACCCAACCACCAAGCAGTAGGACAGATTTTTTTTTGTATTTTACTGATCCGTTTCCAGTCTACGTTGTATACCAGAAGGACAGATTATAAGGTGTGAAGAGGAAGGCAGCCATTTGAAAAGTTCCCTTTGTAGATCACAGAGAGGATTTGGCTTTACTCCCCAATTATTTGGAGGAAGTGATAAGAAGAGGCAAGAAATCAATATGAGCCTAAGCAACAGGGAAAAAAACATGAAATGAGATTCATGAGAGGGAACCTTATCTGCAATCCTTTCCCATGCCTTGATTAACAACCATTCCCTAGAAATGAGGCACGCTATAACCAATTTTGCTTCATTCATTTATTCACAGATTGGAAAACAAGCCTAAAATAACACTTTTTGAAAATTATTTGGTCCCTCAAGGCTCAATAGATTCGGATCATCAAAAGCAAAGTTGTTAAGAAAATGTATCTTTTCTTTTTTCCTTTGAGAAAATAAGCAGTTTACTAACAAGCAAGAAATACAGAAATACTTCTACTTTCAAAGAGATAAATTCCACAAAATCTCGTTGTTTACAGCATCCTAGAATGACTCTTAAATCCCATAAAATACAAAATCTCTAGTCACACCAGTGTTTTGACTTCTGCATTAAACAACTGAGCATTAAATATGGACTGGATCGGTACCATTAGTCTGAGAAAACATGAAGATTTGCACTAAAATTTGAACTCATGCAGACCAACACATTGCTATGCATCAACGCATTTGTCAGGCTACTGGTTAGTATACAAACACCATTTACCACAGTGTCCCCAGTTATATAATATCTGCCTAAACCTAATAAAGGATATTGATACAGTCTAGATATTGTGATATTGTGCTTGTATACACAGCAAACTGTAATATTTGTACAGATGCACTGATTTCAGTTCAATCCTTATGGCCGTTTTCTTTTGTGGCTGCTGTTGTCTCAAACTGACTCACGTTTGAGACATTTTGGCTTTTTGGGGGGCGTTTTGTGGAAAACATAGCGGTTTTCCTCTTTAAGATTAACTGTCAGGATGGGATGAATAATTATCAGCATGGAGGTGTCATTTCCATCCTAACTGAAAGGGGGATTTGTTGATATTTTCTTCCCTTCCTACTAACTAGCACCAACATAGGAAGAACAATAATTGATGGCACAAAATTGCTCCAGGGGATTGTGGTTTTAATTGTGACATAATTGTTCAGTGTGTGTGTGTGTGTGTGTGTGTGTGTGTGTGTAGGGTGGGTGGTTGGGTGGGGGGAAGACAAGAGCAATTAAAAAAGCACTAGGCTCCCTATTCTTTATTTGAGTTCATCTCCTTTATTCTCAGTCACTGTTCTTGTAATAGGAAACTCAGCCTGTGCCTCAGAGTCCACTTAGGAGACTCCTGTCACACAGAGGAGAAAGATCTAATTTGGGCAGACTGTAAAGGAGCATCATCATCATCATCCACCCAAACAAACAGAGGAGGATAATGTTGTCTGCTCGGATATTTCACTTCAGTCCTTTCAACTGCCTGCATGGCACCAACCTCAAAGAAGGGAGTAAAGGGAGACGGGGCACGCGAGGAGGACTCCCCGTTTCCTTGTACAATTAATATTCAACACCATCATCTACAGTGTTCCCTTTTATGCATATTCTGCATTGAATTCTCTGCCTAAAAAGCTTAATCTGATGATGTTTTTTTTTGTTTAATTTAGACACAACTACAGCTTGTTTTTTATTGCAAAAAAAGCTAAATAAGAGAGAGAAAAAGTCGACTTAAACACAGACACTTTGTTCTGATAGTTTTATGACCTTTCAGGAAGCCATAAAGCCCCCGAGGGAGGAATCTGCTGCACTGTCAACTTTCTCAAGAAAATTAGAGGAGGAGGGGGGGCAGAAATTAGAATGTCATATGTTGACAAATAAAGCTTGTTTTGTAAGCATGAGAGAACATGCCTGCCTGATTAATTCAGTTGTAGCTTCATATCTAATAGCTTTTATGTAATTTCTCTTATCATGGCTTTAAACACAACTCTGGCTCTGTTCTCATTCTTAGTGCAGTGATGCCCAAAGTAATAAAAGTCATAGCTGATGGATCTTTGACTGATGAAGAATCATTGCACCAGAGTGCTGGATCTTGTCTAGTCTGATAGTTCTTCCTGTTGGCAGGCAGGACGTCTCATTTTTAAACCTGCCGCACTGTCAGTTTTCGCTGTCATCTAAGCAAGCTAGACATACAAAAATATATTACTGCTCATTAAACAAAAAGTTACAAGTAAACAAGAAATGTGTCACAAAGCCGAGAAGCATTTTCAATCACACAGTTGGTGATAGAGGATGTCCTCAATTTGACCTTTTCTGTCATCCGGTCAACCAACAGGCTGGACACCACTGATCTAAACAACCACTCTGAATAACTCCATGTAGCGTAGCGTCTTCCTTATTTGGGTCAATCTTTTTAAAGGAACTAAGCCTACTAAACTAATTTAACTTTTTTAAAGGGTCTGTGTTGCCCTGCAATAGGCCACATCAAGATAATTTATGATTCATATAGTTCTAAGCAATCTTTGAATTCACAACTATGTTTTTACTACAGTATTTACTCTCACAGCACTGGTAGGTAACTGTTTTGTCCACTTCACTAGCCTTCTACTTGTCTAATAGCACCTGGTTTCACAGTGGATCAAGGAGTACAGAGGCCATAGCAGCTCTCAGCTTGATTTACTTTTACTGGAGAGCAGAGACAGAAAGACAGCAAAAGAGGCATAAAGAGAATACACACACAAAGAAACACTTAATGAGGAAGCAGTTATTTCTAAAATTGTATGATTTTTGATATGTTGATGTTAGTGAGCTGTAAAATGGGAAGACTCAACAGCTTTGTAATGCTGACACTTGCAGGGAGAGAGTGGATACATTTCTGGTGGATCAGCTGTATCTACGGTTATCTGGGAATTGGTGTTTAATTGAAACTGAAGCAAGACAAACCAAACAGAAAGAAATGAGTGTATTAGCAGACAGGAGGTTGATGAGGAGGACGATTGGAGCCCTGCTACACTGGGCTGTGGTCCGGAGAAGCGTGTGTGGCTGTCACGGTCACACACTCTGTAGCCGTGTCCTTGGTCCTGCGAAGGCCCGTGTACAACCTCTCATCCAGGTTAGCACTCAGTTTGTCTGTTAGCTCTGCTGTGATGGTTTGTGGACCGTATCCCGACGAGTCGAGCAGCTGACGTGAACGCTCATCTGGGGGTTCAGAGGGGTGGCTAGACTGTCTGCTGTCATCCTGAGGGTCAGGCAGCTCAGTCAGTCCTCTGTCTTTCTCTGAAATGGAGGGATGAAGAGGTGAAGGGGAAGAGGTTGTGTGGTCCTCAGTGTCTCTGACAGGGGCGCCCTGCACCTTTTCTCCATCCTCAGATGTTGTGAGCTCTACCTTTGGAGTTTCAGGTGTGCTGCTGGTCCCATCGCTCGTCTCCTCGTCAGGAGCACTGACGATGCGGGGCAGCGTACTGTGGTAGCTTGTGTCCAGGGGATAGTTTACACTGTCACCCCTCCGTAGAGGCGTCCGCTGTCTCTCAAAGGAGGACTGGAAGTGTCTGACACCAGGATCGCTCCACTGCTTGTGGCGCTGCCACTGCTTGCGTAGGTGGATTCGGGACCGGTGCTTTCTTAGTGGGGACTCCTGCTGATCAAACTGAGGGTCATGGCGGAGAAACTCATGGAAGAGCGCATCTGTCTTCTCATCTATGCTGTAGTCTCGGCGGTGCAGGGTTAAATGCTGAGGTGGAAGCTGTGCAGCTTCTCGAGGAGAGAGCACATGACCATATGGAAACCACCCCAGTGAACCAGCACCTGTTTCGGTGGAAACTCCTCCACTGGCACCCAACAACAACTCATCTTCAGGCTCCTCCTCGAAGAGATGAGATTCAAAACTCTCACCTATCGTGCCAGTTCGCCCTGCATTGGTGAAATGATGCCTTTTCTCGTGGGCTGTTCTGTCTTTGGGGCTGCTGGTGATGCTGCTGCTCCCAAACAGTCGCAGATCTTCCGGACCTCGAGACGGAGCCTCTATCGACGCGTAGCCGCTGTCCATCTGCAGTAATTTACGAGTCCCCGTTTCTCCATCATTGCTCCCTCGCTCTGAGTCTGTGCTTTTCTGTTTCTTCTTTTTTGACTCCTTCACCTCCATCTTCTCATCCATATAGACAAAGAAGTCCTTGTCATCCTCCCCACACTCTCCCTCATCCCCTAAATCCTGGGATGGGTAGCTGGGGAGACCTCTTTCTGTGTCTGTTCGTCCACCAAGTGAACACACACTGTCAGCATCACTGCAGACTGAGTTCCTGTCATTGTTGCTGCTCTGGTCAGAGGCTGCGTACTGTTCGAGAGTTGCACGTAATGTCCAGATGTCTCTGTAAAGTGACTGGGAATCCTGGGGATCAATGGGGTCGGATTGGTTTGCACTTTCCCTTCTAGCCAAGGACAGCGCTTCCTCTTGGGGATCAGGGGACAGGCCAATCACCCCTGGTCCTCCATGGCTGCAGCTGGGCTCCACCATCACCTCTACCTCTACCCTGCAGTATCCACACAGGGATGGAGAGATGAGATAAAATGAAAAGAAATAAAGAGACGAGGAAGAAGAGAAACAAAGAGACATGCAACACAAGTGTCAGTGAGCATTTACCTAAATAGGATGTTAATCTGAGACATGGTCGTGTTCACAGAGCACAGAATGATTATCATGACTTGCAATGGTTGCAGCTGCATGTCTCTAAAGTGATCTTAGCTGAACAGCTGAAACTGCTTAAACTCTGGAAAGGTGCTTTCATCTTAGGGCAGGGAATTTTAATAAACGTAATGCACGGAGCATAACATGACCTGAGGAAATGAGCATAAGAATCATTGCATTTCTTTGTTCACAGAAATGGATTTTATTTTCAGCAATAAAACAAATGTACACCAAAAACATTGATTTGTTTCATATTCAGTGTAAGAAAATAAATAGTTATGTAAGAAAATATGTATGAGCATTAGCAGTTTTTGTTGCGTAACATAAAACCCTAAAAAAACCTGCACTGCTATAATTGCAAACTTATATTATAATCGTACTTTTGAAAACATCATTACATTATCAAGTCAGCAATGAAATGGTTTCGTGTGCCTGTTATAAACCCCACGTCCCAATTCTCCGCAAGGAATCCTCTCCATGTGGCTCAAACTGATGGCATTGTTTGAAAAGACAGATCAGACTTTGGTTACAGAGTGTTCACACTTAACTCTGCATTGTCTGATATCATCTAATTAAGGATCATAGAAAAACAATTAGTCTAAAAAAAGACAAGATGATAAGTTACAGTTTTATTTCGTTTAGGAACTTTTGTGTTAACGCACTGTGGTGGAGAATTAGGACTTTGACTTGTAAATTACTACAAGTAGTTAGCACAGGTTTTCTTGCTGAAATAAAGAAATGAGTGCAAGGCAGCAAAGCAGTGGACGGGATGAATGGCAAGGGAATTAAAGATACCTGCCGAGGGAGGGGGGTGGTGTCGAAGGAGGCGAGAGGAGGCATGTGGTGGGCTGGCTAGGGCGATAGGTGACGTCATGGGTGCGGGCAATGTATTGGATGAGGTCTATATGATGTGCATCGTTGTCATCCTGGTCCATGCTCTCACTGGCAGCCCGCTGGCGCTGGAACTGTCTCCTCTTTGGAGAGCCTGGCTCGCATCACACATGAAGAAAGAGCTGTGAGTTATAGGTGTATGACAGCAGGAGTGAAGTAACATTTAATTCAGCAGAAAGCTTCTATTAACTGCGGAGAAGATTTTGTGATGTTTTGGGGTTTTTTGGGTACCTTGGTATGACAGAAGAGGCGCGTGCAGACAAGTGTGTATATAGAATAAGGAGGATCGGTGTGGAGGATTTACTCAGGGGCTCAAATTGATTTGGAACAACCAATCTTTGCGTCACTGAGCCATCTGTCTATTATGCTTGTGTGTACATCTCCACCTCAGTCAAAAGGCAGCTCACAGTTGGTTGCTAAAGCCTGCTGCTTAACCATTGTATGTTTACCAAGAGAGAAAGCTGGCACAAATACTTCATACACAAATAAACCAAAAAAATAAAAGTCCAGAACCAGGAAGAACTATTTGTACTTCCTTGCTGCACTGGTACTGATTTTTCTCAAAAAGAATATCACAGAGATACCATCCATTACCTCTGGTGTCCAGACTCGATGCTCTCTGGCTGCTGTCCAGCTTCCATTTCTTGATCTTGAAGTAGGGACTGGCCCCCTCTAGACTAGCATGGCGCCGCAGTTTAGTAAGGAACTGCAACACGGGCCTCTGGCCTGCACCGCCACCAGCAGGAGAGGCACCGCTCCCCAGCACTGCTGATTCTCCCACACTGACACTGCTGCCTCTGCCCCGAGGCCCCACTCCCATCATTTCAATCTGAGCAGAGAAAAACATAGTCAAAGAGAAAACCTGCCAAGAGTAGTAGTCTGTGTAAAATCCTATCCGACAGTGATGTTCCTTGTTTACCCATCAGCCATCATTCTTGCTGGTCCTCCCTCAGGCTACGTGACCCTCTAATGTCTGTGTGGATGACTCACTTGTTGACTGGCTTGTGGGTGTAAAGACTGACTGACTTAAGAAAATGTATCACTCTACAAATGACTAAATATTCATTCCACAAACTCCATGTTGACCTAGATTCTAAACTAATGCCTTGTTTACTTTTTTCATCGCACGACCTCTTACAAATCATTTATATGCATGCTCAGCATCTAGAAGGCCTTTGGATTTATGTATCTTTACTGTGTGGCTCCTCAGCAATAAAAATGTTGTGTGACACCATCCTTTGTACAAAAACATATTAACAAGGTGATGTAGAATAATATATATTGATATATTTCACTCACAGAAGTGGAGCTTGGCTCTTTGGTGCTGTCCACCACAGAGTTGAGAGCATCTCCAGGGAGGGCACAGCTTGGACTGACACTTAGGCTGGTCAACGCTGTTTGTGGCAAGGGACACAGCATTGGCTGCAGGAAAGCACAAATAAAACTAGACTTTGTTATCTTATGCATAACTGCTGTGCATTTACATTCTTTTAGAAAAGTTTATTTTTTGTGTTAAAGTAACAAATATCAATTAATTTCAAGGACAGATTTCCTTCTAGGCTGTCATCCCAGCTTTACCTAAATGGAAAATTAATGCTGGGTCTGTTGAAATGATCCCTGAACCCTATGTTTGGACTCATTAGGTTGCCGGATTTTCTTGACCTGACCCAAATAAAAGATGTTTTAATTGGCCCTGGTGAATACTAATGACTATTGTTACATCAGTACGAATGGCAGGTCAAGGCTGTCACCTGGAAGATGGAAAGGGCTGACTTAGCAACAGGGCGCGTTGTCATCGTGATGGTGTTCTCTGCAGAGTCGCACTCGTGGATGGTGACTATCTTGAGGGCCGGAGGAGGTATGTGGAGGTTTGTGAGCCGGGCATTCTTCAGATGATGAAAGTCACCCTCCGTCAGAGTGTACCTGAGGTGGAGAACGCTGAGTTACTAAAAAACTATAAATTGCTGACATGAGTTGCATGAATTCTTCATGAGTGTTGAATCATGAAGCTTATCTTTGTATAAGAGGGAAACGACCAAGGGGAGATATTTGACTTCAAACCCATTAGAACTACCGTGATTTCTAGATTTAGGCTTAAAGAAAAATTAGTATTTTAGAGTCGGAGCTTTAAGGGAAAAGTAGGGCAGTGAAGTAATAACAAAGGGTGAGAGCTTTTTGTGTCCGAAGCATACATAATGCAGACTGATTTTATTCTGAACTCTAAAGTAACAAACGCATGTGGGACACAGTAAAAGGTTTAGATACTTTGAGCTCACAAAGAATTAAGCACTGGCGTGAACCTACATCAGTGAGTGGTGAATGCCGATTCAACAACACAGAGATTTGCAAATGTGGGCTGCTTTGTTTGTGTTGGCTTTCTAACCTGCGGCCTTTCTCCTGGGTTTTCTTGCCGTGGTCGAAGAGCGCAGCCTCATTGAAGGAGACGCGACGGCCTGTGGGGCCCGTGGAGAGGAAACGCTCTGTTTCTTGGTCATGAGAACTGGCCATGGACAGGCAGTCTGACTCATCCACCCTGATGGTGATTTCTGCCCAGAATGAAGGAAGAGGAGAACGATAATTACATAAATAGCAAGAGCACAAGGACAAAACAATAGAAGAATAGAAGTAAGTGTGTGAGCTCAGCTGTAATGCTGGTCTGTCAGTCAGTGAATAAACTGCACTAGTACAAAGTGAAATATGGAAATACCATTTATGGATCCCACTGACTTTGGTGTGTTTTACTCCAATCTGACTAACAGGATACAGCTTTAATTCATTCACTGAAAATTGCTCTCTACCTAAGATGGGCCGATGCCAAACTTTGTAAGAATCATGCTCCCCAGAGGAAGTTCCCACTTTCATCTCCTGTTTTTTAGACCTCTGTGAAATGTGTCAGTGTGGTTTTGTGTCTCAGCAGTTATTTTAATGGATTGCCTTCAAATTTTGCAAAAGCATTCATGTCCTCCCTGGGATGAATTACATAGACTCGTGTGCTGGGTTCATGTAACGAGCGGTGTTTAATATTACATCAGGATGAATACACAGCATATTACAGCGCTGAAGAAAACGTGTCTGATTCAAGTCCCCATGGGTACCTCTCTTCCTACTCGTTTCCTCTATTGCACTGTGTAATAAAACTATAAAATGCCCCCCAAATACTGGAAAACTAAATGCACTGCAAAAGTAGTGTGGTACAAAACACATGCTACCTCTAATATATCTTGTTCACTTGACACAGATAGCATTCACTGGTAACACAATGTCAAAATGTGTTCCTGGAATTGCACAGCCATTTCAGCTAATTGGGATGAGATCACAATATTTTAATGGAATAGACATTACACATTTGTGCTGACATGATAAAAATATCCATGCCATCATCCCATCTCTCCAGTTCACAGCTTCCCCATCTCCATTACTTCTCCCTCACTCACTTACTCGCCTCTTTCTCTCCTGTCTCCTTCTCTAGCCCTCCCTCACATTTCTCCTTCCTTTTTTTTAGTTCTTTTTTCTCTTACCATGGGTGGGCTGAGACTCCTCCAAGTAGGTGTTGTTGGTTTTCTCAGGGTCATTGCTGGCCCTGGGGCACACAAAAACATTCAGATCAATGCAGTGACATGATTACCCCTGAAGTCTGTCTTTCATCTGATGGACCCCGCTGATGCAGGCAGGCACTCTGGACACCACAGAACAAGGCCTTATGATCAGTGTTACTATCTGACCTTCAGCTTAGTCAAAATAATGCACCTGGGGCCACATGCGTGGCAGTCTGTGGTGATACACTTAAAACTGTGTCTTTGCACGAAAGCAGAAATGTTGCATTTTTTTTGTCAGACTTATGAAACTGCACTTATGCGTGGCCTTCCTTTATACAAGTCCATCACCATAAATGGTCACGTGTGCACAAGCCTCGCTCCGTCCTTATCCATGGAAGGTTGTAAACACTCATGATGTAAAAGCGCTGTTTCCACTGCAGATTATTAGACGAAGGCTAATAAGACAACTGCAAAGAAGAAGCATATTTTCACCAAATGTAAAATTCAGAGAAAAGTCCCTGTGTTATATTAGGTGGTCCCAGTTCTGCTATCACAAATAGAACAAAATTCTGAAAGGAGAAAAGTAATGCAAGTTGTCAACTCAGTAAGTTCAAAAAAAAGGAAAAAAAAAGGAATTTTTCTGAGACTACAGAGATCCTTCATCCTTATGCTCAACAATTTTCTACAGAAGCAGCTATTTAAAATATGTACAGTTTATCCCTCCAATAAATAAATAAATAAGAACCTCACAGAATTTATTACATACTGCATTCTTCACATTAACATTTGTTAATGGTACATTTTAATTGTTGAAATAGAGGTATGTGTCTGAACAGGTGTAAATTAAAAATGCATGCTCTGTGTATGTTAAATGTAACATATTATGGCTTACCTCATTTTGTCACAATTATGCTGTTACAATGGCTGCTCATATTAAGCAATAAGCATCTGTTCATGTGCAAGTAAACCCTGTGCACCAAATTCTCAGGCTGCTCCATCCCCTCTGTTTCTGACAGTTTTCTCTTTCTTGGCTCTGTGTGATGTTGGTCAGAGTAGATATACTTAATATGGTCAACCAAAGCACATAGCTCTGGCCGTGACTACAGAAGCGAAACACTCTGTTTGTAAGGGTCATCCAATCAGAAACAAGGTAGCTCAAAGGGATGAGGAAGCTAAAGCAGCTGATTTCAGACAGATGATCAAGTAAGAAGCTGCTCCAAGACACATTATAAGACAAATGAGGACTATTGAGAACTACTCTAGAAGAGTCCAAGAATTTAAATGTTGAGTGGGAATTTAGCATAATAGGTTTTTTCTGCTTCCCTTATGGTAAATGGTAAATGGCCTGCATTTGTATAGCGCTTTACTCAGTCCCTAAGGATCCCAAAGCGCTTTACACTACATTCAGTCATTCACCCATTCACACACACATTCACACACTGGCAATGGCAAGCTACATTGTAGCCACAGCTGCCCTGGGGCGCACTGACAGAGTGCCCCTTTCATGGAAATATTACACATTTCCATGAAAGGATTGATACTGTTTCAAAAACATACATATGTACTTCTTTTATAAATAACAGTGCTGGAGTGGGAAGATGCGTACGCATGGTTTTGTGTGGAGGACAGAAAAACTGCGATTCCAGTCAAATCTGATGCAAGCTGCTTAAAATGGTGTTTTTTGGTCCCAAAATATGTTTTTTAACAATGTTTTTCTCCTTGGAAGTTATACTCCATCATCATTGCTGTTGCAAAGTTCTTTCAGTGTCACGCCTCTCACGTGAGTCACTGTTACATTTATACATTGATTTCTTGTGCTTTATTAATACACTTGCATGTGAACAGCTTACAAATTCAGCGATCAAAGAACTATCAGAATAAGTTATTAGGACTGAAAGTCCACTGTGCTTTTTTTATAAATGGCCTGCTCGAGTGTGTAATCAATGAAGGCCTAAATCATTGCCAGTAACTTGATAACCTTCAGAGCCAGGGGACTTCTTGAACTGATAAAGCATGATGCTTTATTGGATTGTACACTTACACTCATCTTTAAGGACACAGAGGAGATGCACAATAAAGGTCATTTTGTTTAGCAGATAGAGTGTCTATTACTCTATAAGCATATCTTTATGCAGCCCTTTTTTGTTTTAACAGCTTATAATTTTTGTTTTTAGTAGCTTATAATCCTCCACAGTGCTGCTTAAATCCCATACACAGGGTCTAGTTGATGAGGCAGAAAAAAGAAACTGAAAGCTGTTCCAGAGTGGTGCAGAGATACAAGTTGTATGTGTGCGTGTGTGTGTGTATGTTGGTGGGTGTATGTTGGTGTGCATTGTGTGGGTGTGAAGTGACTTAAGGGAATTTTCTTTCCACTCAGATCTGTGCTTCTCCTTGTCTTTCATTTCCTCTGTGGCTCCTCCTTTCCCGTTCAGGGTATGCCCGTGAGTTTGTGTGTACATATTCTCAGCGGTGCACACACAGCACTCGTTTGAAACGTAAGATTAATCACTGCCGATGGCGGCTATGAAATCTTATTACACTCATCATTTGTACTGGTCTGTCCGATTCTCCTTTTGCTCTCTCCCAGGCTTTTCACGCCTCAGCCTCTGAGCTCTTTGTTTATCTGCATCTAGGTGCTGTGCACTCATGTATTCAAGTATACGTGATAATGTGTGCTGCTGTAGAGATGGACAAAAAGTCTCGAGGGTCAGCCATCTTGCTGTACAATAAACACGCAAATAAATAAGCATGAATATTGAATGTCTTTCCACTAAGGTGTTCTCATAGCAGCCTCATGGGAGTCTCAACACTCAAATGGAAGACATCGTATAATGAGTTGTTCTGCTTTAACATGCTGAGATGTCACAGTAGGGCAACATTTATTTTCTTACCACCTACTGCAATATAGCTTTTTTGTGTTACAAAGATGCTTTCATTTGTTTGATGGCTCACTTTTTGCCTGTTAATGACGTCACAGTGAAGAACTGGATAATATTACAGGATGCTGTTAGCGTCATTTGCAATAAGCTTTATCTATTATGCATGTATACAGATTTGATAGAAGAACTGGTTTGTCTCGAAATAGCAGTTGCATGAAAGCATGAGAGCAGTCTCTGTGAACAAAATACTTTTATGCTGCTCGGTAAAACAACACCTGTGCACCTGAATCTTTTTTCTTTTCTTTTCTTTTTTTCTTTTTTCTGTTGATTTCAAGTTTTTGGAAATTTTCAAGGATGTAGAGTTTGGTATTGTTGCTTGGTGCTAACAGTGACAACAGCAACAGCCTAAAATATTATAATAAAATTTAAACTCAAAATAACCACAGGTGAATCAAACGCACTGAGATACAGTGTGGGCATCACAAGCCTTATAAGGTTATTAGTTCTTAGATAGATAGATAGATAGATAGATAGATAGATAGATAGATAGATAGATAGATAGATAGATAGATAGATAGATAGATAGATAGATAGATAGATAGATAGATAGATAGATAGATAGATAGATAGATAGATAGATAGATAGATAGATAGATAGATAGATTTTTTTATTTTATTTTACGAGAAAAGACATACATAATTTTTGTGTCCCACCTGGCACAGCATTTCCCTCCACGGCGGCAAGCGAAGAGGAAGACAGAGATGAATGTCAGTGTTCCTACCAAGAAGATGGAGAGGATCACCAGAAGGAGCACATAACCATCCTGCTGCTCCTCAACCTCGAGTGGGATCTCCTGAGTCTAAAAAGAGGGAGCAACATGTTGCAAATTAGAGAAGGGAAGTTTCCTGTGTTGCCAAAGTAGGCACTGAAACACTCACTGATGATTAATGCTGTGTCGTTCTGGGCTGATAGACAGAGGTACAAAGGGAAAAAAAAGTCACACCTCCACTCTTCTCACTATGATTTTTCACCTTTTATTTTTACTCTTTCTAAAATAAAGTCATACAGATCATGCCTGATGGCAGAAATTGCACCAAATATGCAACGCCATACAGAAGTGTGCACCGTGCAGGTTTACTTTGAATGCTTTACAGTCTTTTGGTTTGAAACACTGAAACATGAAAAGCCTGACACCTCAGTAGTAGTCTAGATTTGCAGGCGTTTTACGTTCGCAGTCGCACCGTGGAGTCCACGGGATTGATTTAGTCCTGCTGTTTGGTTGGTCTGCATAAAGTAAATCTATAAATACGACAGTGCAATGAATCAATACATGCCAGGGCTATTAACCTGTCTACAGTGTACCTTTAGCTATGGGAGAGCTCTCACAGCAAGGACTGCAGCTGAGTGAATTAAGCGTACATTAGGAGACACTTCACTGAAGTTAAATTTTACTTTTTTCCTTCTGTTTTAAAAGCAAAAATGTGTTCCCGTCGTAAGTTTGATTTGGCTCATGTCAGCTGCATAACGGTACTTTAAAGTATTTTAATAAAGTGATAGATGACAAAATGATACAAGGATAATAGACTTGATTTCAGAAACATGATGAATAGGTTGAGTATTGTTCTGAGCTCTGCGATGGAGAACACTCTGCAAGTGTTAATGAGCATTAGACTCTGACGTCACACTGTAATTTCTCTGCAAGGGGAAATCAAAGCTGAGATTAGATCAGAGATGTAATTATTTCAGGTCCAGGTCAGGATGTTCTCCATTAGCCGGTCATCCAGCCAGAAGAGAATATGGGGGGAAAGTATGGTTCTGGTGCTGGGCGTCTCACAGACACACACACACACACATGTAGGACATACAGGAAGTTTGAGAATAAGCCATTGGTGAAAGGCAGACTTACTGTGGAGTTTTCTGGTAGGCTGTTCCAGACGGTAGACTCATTGCTCATGGTCCAGGCCAACTAGAGAGTCCCCCTGAGAGATAACACATGCACAAACACACACAAATACACAAAGGAAATGACTGTAACTGGAGATGTGCATCAAATCACAAAGTCAGCCTCCAAATGTGCTGCCTTCTATCTGTGTCAATAAATCCAGAAATACTGAGCATATAAGCCTAAAACAGCCATGTAGGCTGATGTGTAATAACATGGAAATTATTGTAATGTGTAATCTGTGTGACAGCCAGTGACAGCAAATAACAATCTTTTCAAAACAGTCATGAAAGACTGGAAGAAGAGGAAGAAACCAAATGGGTATGTTGTTCTTATACGCATGCGTCGAGTCCGACAGAACATGTAAGCTTTAGCATCTTGGCTGTTAATCATCACCCATAATTCCATATCAGTCCAAAGACTCTATCTACCTCCCCCACACACAGACACACACGCACACACAGGGAACAGAGAGAAACAGCAACTCTTACTAAATACTGGCTCCCGCAGCTGAGTTCCACTACCGCTGCTGGCTCTTGCTCTTACAGATCACAGCCATTAATTCTGCTACTGCTGCACCAGACGCCCACGCATACGCACACACACTAACCCTGGATGGATCTACTCACCCAGCAAGGGAGAAGCAACATGCCAGCAGCAATCAGCACGCCTTGCTCGCCTGCCAGTCACTGCGGTGCTCAACTTCAGCACCACAACCTGTAAGCTATAGCCGAGCTCTTTTCTGCCAGCCCATCTAAAGCCCTGCGTCCACTGTCCAAGCATGAATAGTTTTACAGAAAGCACATCAGTCTGTGGTCAGAATGCTTTCCTTTGCAGTACTGTACCACATCCTGCTTCCTATCAGACAGTAATCTTACCCTGGTGGAGGGCAGTACGCAGCAGCAGCAGTAGCAGCTCTGAATGTGTGTGCCAGGCTGTAGCTCAGGAGTCTCCTCCTCAGCTCCCTTGCTGCATCCTCAGCCACCACAGCGCACCCAGCCAACTGAGCCTGAGCAGCGGTGTTCCCCCTCAGGGCCGACCCACTGGCCTCAGAGCAACAGGACGGTAGTGCTGCATGGCTGATAACAAACACACAGAATGATGCACATTGTTCAAGACACAAATAGTAGGGATTTCGTATTAATGAAACATCTTCTTGGGATGTTCCTAAAACATTAAGCATCATCAAAAATTAGTTACAATTTAAAATAAATGCAATGAAAACCTCTCCCAGCACGTCTTTGGTAACAGGAAGTAAACAACAGATATACTACTTTTATTGACCTGCACTCAAAAATTAAGAAATCCATGAAGGTAAGCTGAAAATCAGAGCATCCTCACACTTTACTGAGGACTGCTTACTTTTGCGTTGTTGCAAATCCCGATGATAGCAGTATTCCCATAGCAGATGGCAAGACACAGGTGTCCCAGCAATACCAGTCAGTATCCAGTCATGCTTAACAAAATTCAAGCATTACCAAGTGCAATACTGCTATCATACAGTGCATCGTTTTCACTTTAATATTTTTAATCTTTAAAAAATATTAACTCGTTTCCGTCCTCCATAGAACAAAGCATGGATATCGTTTTATTTAAATCATGTAATAAGTAGTTTATTAAAATAGATTGCCGCAGTAGAAAAAGCATAAAGAATGCTGTCTCTTGTAGCTACAAAGGGCAATATTTTTCCCTGGAACAAATTAATGGGGATTTTCTCTGGCAGATGTTTCCTACTGAAGGTTTGAGCGATAACAATCTCGCTCTCTTTTTTTTCTAAGTGTAATCACATTATCGAAGGAAATGAAGCCCACCCTTAAAAACTGGTTAGAAAACAACAAAGCCGTTTACATAGATCTTGGTGTACAGAGAGGAGAAAGGCAGCTCACGATTTTGAATTGGGTGCACGAGCACACACAAAAGTAGGCACGCGGCGACGGTAAGCACTCACCTACCCAACTATCCTGGTCCATGCGGGAGTGGAGGGGCGAAGTCAATAACGCGGAACTCTTCCGTGATCACTTTAATGTGGACTTTAAGGCTAAAAGTATTTATGAATGAAACCCCACCGCTTAACACACGCCCACCACCCAGTCAGAGGCGCATCACGTGACTAAAGGAGTGAGGTAAAGCCCAAGTGACGGATGTCAGAAATATCCTGAAGCACAGTTTAGTCTCCACAGCTGCGTTAGAGGAGTCAGGGAAGCCCGAGTGTCTCTGCTCTGTGCTAATATAAACCATGTCACACAGTCAAGGAAACGTGTCTCTTATGCTTACTTATTCTTTTTTTTTTCTTTTTTGGCAAATGCACTCACTGAACCTCTAGAGTGAGAAAAATTATTGAAGCATAAGTAGGCTCATATGATCTCATTTACTCGCGCCCGCGTGTGTGTGTGTGTGCTTGCGTTTGTGGAACCCTGCGAGTGGAATACTACAACTAAACTTTATCCCTCGGCCAAGCTACCGGTGGGTTTCGGTGATTTACAGTATTTGCCAAATAATGACTCGTTGGCCTTTAATCGTCAAACATGTGGCTGAGACAGTCATATCTTTCATTTTGAGTCAGTAAGAACTGTCCTCTCACAAGGCAGAAGTTGCAATCAGTTTATAGCAAAGGGACTTTCATATATCCAGATAAAAGTCTCACTGACACTGCAAATATGTTTTTTCTAGAACTACCTGGTCAAGAGGGCAGCACAAATTCCAAAAAATATAACATAACAGTTCTATGAAGATATCATAGTGGCCAAAAAGGACTGGATATATTATAATCAAGGACACAGAGGTAAACTAATGCAGGATCATTAAGATACTTACAAAACGACCGACCCATTTTTATTTAATTTTATGTATAACCCTTCATAAATCATACTGACTACATTCTGTATATCAATATATGTAAATATGTTTGACATTAAAAACACACAGAGACACTGGCAGGCGTTTACTGGCGACACACCGGTTTGCAGGCTTTTTACAGGGGTTTGGCGCCATCTCCTGACGCAATGGGGATTACATTTATTTGTCAATAAATACTGATAGATGCATATATTTAACAATATTGAACGATAAATATATTTATTAATGAGTAAATATGGAAAACACTATTTTTCTCACATTAACCACTCTTCCCCAATCAATCTCGAAATGTTTCCCCGAGTAACTCCAGCAAGAATACCAGCTGAAAGGCTGAAATACACATTTAGCACATTCAAAACAACCTCAGTTTATCCCAGTTCTATACATGTTATGCTAAATATACACCATATTGACTGTGCTAAATCAACAGTAAACAAATATACTACAAAAAAATCAAATAAAACAAACCGAATAAATCTGTTTTACTGTGTGTTACTGCATAGTAAAAGACAGGGTACCTTACCCAACTAGAACTGAAAGCATACGGGACTAAGGAGGTGATTCAAAGTATTTTTAAACGATGGATAAACTGGGAGACCTTTATTTGTTAACGCAATTGGGTTTTTTTTTTTTGTTGTTGTTGTTGTTTTCCCCCCAAGACTACACTACCCTGCATCCTCTACGTCGCAGCAAAGCCTGATGGGTAGCCTCCCGACGTCCTTGTCCTACCAAGCGCACACTGACTGCCTTCACGCAAGGGCTTGGGGATCCCTGTCATTCACTCGTGCTTCACAAAAATAACATTTTCAAGGATGATGGCAGCAAGATTTCTCCGCCGTGCTCTGCCTGTGCTGAGGCAGACTCGCTGCTACGCCGAGGCCGCCTCCGGTGCCCCGCAGATGTCCTTCACGTTCGCCTCACCAACACAGGTACTAGGCTAACGATAACGGCTAGGCTTCTCAGGCCCAGCTAGCTTAATCGGCTCACCGAATGGATTTTTTTTTTTTTTAATGAAATGGCACCTTTGGGGTCGTGTAACAGATTGGTGCCGGTCCTTGGCCTCGCTGTGTCCCCGAGCAGTACATGCACGGTTGCATTTAAATTAGCGTTTGTGTTTGGAGGTTAAGCTGGTGTAGCCTAGCCTAGCCGTCATTCACCGTATTTGACAAGCAGTGTGTGGTCCTTTACAAAGCATTGCTCTCTTCACGGTTACTTAAGACTCCGGATCCATTTTTTAAAAACACATTTACATTTTTTAGGAGTGCAATAAGTTTCAGTGACACTATTAAGGAGCCCTTGTGTTTTAAATACTAAACTGTAACCTTGAAGTGCATGTCGGTGGGACGAGCTTGTCAGTGCAGTTCACTTCACATTCTGAATGTGAATAAACAATGTTTTTGACCCAACAGGTAAAGTCAAGCGCAAAGACAAATTTGTTATATCATGATGCGTTAATATGGATTAAAAAGACTTGTGGTTATTGTGATGCACTGATCGTTTCAAAAGTCTGGTTCTTAGTTTTGCATCTGGATATTTACTTAATTGTTTGCAGTTAATGTGGGTTGAAGCTCTCTGTTAAAGTGGTGGTGTAATGTTTCATTTTATTTATTTTTTTAATTTAAAAGTGTTATTATTGTGTGTTGCAGGTTTATTTCAAAGAGGCCAGTGTGAAACAGGTGGATGTCCCCACGCTTACCGGTGCATTCGGTATCCTCCCTGCCCACGTACCCACCCTGCAGGTGCTCCGGCCTGGTGTTGTCACAGTCTTTAATGATGATGGCTCTTCTGCCAAATACTTCGGTAAGATTTTCCTTTGGAAAAATGAGTGAATGACTGCAGACAGACCCACAAAGAAGGATCAAGATCCTACTTATCCAATTAAAGAGAGAGAGATTGTAGTCATAGTAATAAATTTATTTTGGTTTTAGTCTCATTTTTTGAAGCAGAAAAGAAAATTATCTCAAAAGTACAAAATTAAGAGAATTAACAGATGCCCAGATATAATGACCATTGTTTAATCTTTAGTGGTTTTAAATTAACCATTGTGGCAATAATACAGTTTTATCTCCACTATTGCACCCAGTAACACTGAATCTCTCGGTGGAAGAACTACCATCTTATCGAATTAATATGATGTTATTAATGACTGCTACAGTGAAGGCTTACACTTTATTGTGATTACCCACTGGTCATAGATCACTTGTTTTGTACAGTGTGAGCATTTAACAAAACACTATCAGGCTGTCTACTATGAAGCGGTTTGTAGCCTGCGTCCAGCATAAAGGGAAAGCAACTTGTGCCGCACTACAGTCAACCATGTTCACTTTCTTTTTTTTGGGGGGGGTAAAGATCTGCTTTCCTTTTTTCCTTTTTGGCTGTTGTTGATGCCAAAAACAACAACAAAGTGTTTTATCACATCTAAACAAAATACTATTAATGTGGGAGTGCACTTGGCTGACATTACACCTGAGGAGAACGTTACAATTATAGATAAACCAGCTAATTGTATGATGGGATTAAAAATTTGAGAATCTGGTGAGGTGATTAAAACTGGTCGAGAGAAAATTGTAAGAATCAGGGATGCTATGGGGCTCTTCCACACTGCATTGAGTATAATGGTACATATGTAGTTGAGGTGACTACAAATTCCATGTGGATACTTACACTGTGTGTGTGTGCGTGTATATATTCACAGTGAGCAGTGGGTCCGTAACGGTCAATGCGGATTCTTCTGTGCAACTGCTTGCCGAGGAAGCTTTTCCCCTCGATCAGCTGGACATTGCAGTAAGTATAATGTGAACTTTGAAATTAATGTGTGTGGAGCTGCTACACTGACCCCTCATTATTATCAAATGAGAGAAAACAGGAGGAGATTCCTGACTGGTGGTTTGAATTTGAGCATAATAGTCGTTAGTAGGGATGGGTATCGTTTAGGTTTTATCCGATACCGGTGCCAAACCGGTACTTTTGAAACGGTGCCGGTGCTTAAACGGTGCTCAAACCGGTGCTTAAAGAATGGAGAACACAAAATTGGTCCAAAAACCTCTCATGTTCAGCAGTTTTTTTTTGTAAAAAGATAACAATGTTAGCCTTTTCTGCAGCTAGAGGGCATATATGGTATCACTCTTGGCTGGAAGCAGTGCTTAAACAATGGAAAAAACACAAACTTTGTCCAAAAACCTCTCGTTTTCCACTTTTTCTTTGGTCATTTTAGCCTTTTTGGCCAGGGTGAAGGGAGTATCTGCCATCAAACAAGAAGACCGCAGCATGTAGCTATGATGATGTTTGCTAGTTCACCTTACATGCATTAATTTAATAACATGGTTAGCCTACTCAACGTAAATTATACACGAACAACATTAAGCTACTCACGCAGAGAAGAACGGCTGCTGCTGCCATCATCATCCGTCATCATTTCTGCTACACTGGCAGGGCTAGGGGCCAGGACTGTACTCGTCCGGTTTTTGGGGGATGTTGCTAACTCCGGGTCCGATAACAGTTACCACACCCGCAGTAGATGTGCACGGTGTGAGGTCTCACAGCAAGCTATCAAATACAGCGCATTTTTCGGCTTTTAAAAAAACCGCTATGCGTCGCCGGGTGTTTCATCGGATTCAAGGTGTTACCTCCTTTGACAGTATCACAGTATCAGCTTAAAGCACTTGTTGCAGGCTGCTGAGTTTGCATCTTTTGCTGTGAAGTACAGCCAGACTTTTGACCGCTTCGCCTTGGGCATTTTTAATCTGTAGCTCTGCTCTAAAAGAACGTACGTACCTGGACCCGCCTACTATCCTCGGAAACGTAAAATGATTGGCTAGAATCTAAAGTGTATCACAGCTCAGGAAAAAGAAGCACTGAAATAAAGCACCGAAATGTGCGCTGCTTTTCGGTCTGGTTACTACCGTTTATGTCAGAACCGATACCGGTACCCATCCCTAGTCGTTAGTCTCATCATCTTCAATTTTCCCCCTCTGGAAAAATTCTTTTGTGTGTCGGGAGGGGACGATGCAGCGTGAAGAGGTGCAGGTGAGATGATTTTTATACATGGAAAAGAACTGGATGATGTAGAACTACAGGTCTAAGGTGAAAAAACGGCAAAGAACCAGCAAATGTTAAGATGTGATACTGTTGCAGCTGCTCAGCTTCAATAGTATTAAGTCCATGTATGTTATCTGTTTACTGTAATACTAAATAATTCATCACTCTATGTAAACTTGTTCTATATGTACGTGTGTTTATGCCACATGTGCATTATGGGTACGTTAACCTCCTCTGGCACCCTGGGTGATACCAAGACAATTGGAACATGGAACAGATGGCCAAACGCTGCTATGAACTGTCACTTTCGGGGTTCTTCACATATCTTTTATGAGGTTCAAGTATGAGCTTTGGTTGGGCTTCTCAGTCACTTGTCCTAAATCCACTCTTCTCTCAACTTTTTTGAGTAAGTTGCATCCTGATAGGTGAACCAGTTTCTGTTAGCTCTCTGTAAGGGCCTCTCTATATTTGACTACTTTAATATCGATCTGACTTGGTCTCACTTAGTGTTAGATTTTTATGCTGGACTAAAGCTGTGGGAGCCTTACATACACACAGTTTTGTCCAATCAACAGAAGGCTTATCCTGATTTTTTTTTTATTATATATAAATTTGAAAGGGGGAAAAAACCCTAGAATATTTTGGTATTCTACATTACTGAGTGCAGATTAATGAAGCCAGATTCAATTCTCCTTATATATAATATGCTATAATGCACTAGTTTTCCAAAACTGAACAAGTCTGAATACCGTTACCATTTTTATCCCCATCTCTCAAGCTCTAGCTGCACATCAATGAATGACTATTTTAGCACACAGTGTACACAAATGTACCCAAGAGAAATTACACTTATGCAAGAATGCGTATGATAGAAAGCGTCATGTTAAATGTGACCTTCACTGTGACATTTCATTCACAGTGCAAAGAAAAAGCCTTGAAGGGTATGGTTTGTGCTATTCCACTGAGCTGAGTATCTGCCCTCCATTACTCTGTTTCAGCAGAGTGTTGTGGGAGTTTCCTGCTGTAGCACTGTAAGCTCTTCACTATGCTGTGTAAAGTGCCTCGAGGTGACTCGCATTGTGATTTGGTACTTGAAGAAGATAATGCAATAATTGACTTGAAATTCGATTGGGAAGCTGAGTGAGGATACTTCTGTGTGCACCAAGAAGTCTGCAGAATGAAACAGATAAAGGTAATGTGTTGTATCACGTAGGTGGTCTTTATAATGGGAAAACGTCAGTCAGTGGCTTAATGGGTAAATGTTGTGCTTTGAAATAATAAATGCCACAAAAGCAAGGGTCATTATGAAACTGTCACCACTGCAAACCAGCTCATATTGAGCTTCACAAGATTTCCCAAAGGTCAGTATTTAAAGAAGCTTCATTGATTGATTGTGTGACATTGCACAGGTGATCCTATAATTGCAATCCGCAGCTCTGTATTTACTTTAATGACCAATTATCCAATAGGTGCATTGCTCCCCTCATATCTCAGACTTTTAACAAGTTATAAATAAAAATGATCAATGTTTGTGGCATGTAATGAGTATAAAGTCAGCCTTTGTGTATAAGGACTGAGATTCAGTCCGACACAAATAATTGGTATTCATTAAATTGCCTTCCCATCAAGCTTTTTCACAATTAGGGCTGCCACAAACGATTATTTTGATAGTCGACTAGTCACCGATTATTTTTGCGATTAGTCGACTAATCAGATCATCATCCACTGGACGTAAAACTACAGCTTATATAACTATCATTAGCTTACAGCTTTAAGCTTTTAAGGTGCTAACTAAAAATAAAGACAAGATGATAGTTTATTCAATTTTAATGAAATTTGCAGATTGTTTCGGTAAAGTTTAATAAACTCCTTGCTATCTAAAATATAACAGGACACCGGAGTAAATTCTCCAGCATCTCACACTTCTGATAATCAGCTGTCTGCTTGATGTTTATTCAGCTGTGTAAAAACTATAACTTTAATCTCAGCCAAACCGATTTACTCAGGAACAAATAAAATACTGAAAAAAAAAAAAGCCAAACAACAACATTTTTAATTTATCTAAGTGACTCATATATATTTAACCTGAGTCGCGAAAGACGGCGGTGGGTTTGAAAACAATTTGCCGGGAGTCCGGTGTTCTCACGGCGCTAGTGACCTAGCCCCCGGCTAGCTATCGAGCTAGTGGGTAACAGACGTCTCCGAAAACGTCGGAGCGCTTTTGAAAATATGTGGTGTCCTGATAAACTGAGCCGATATTTGAGGTTTACACAGCTACATTCTCGCCTGAAAATATGTTAAACGTTTATTTTGTGACCCAGAAAGAATAATAAGAGTAATATTAAAACTAACTAGCTACCGCCATTGTTGGAAACTAAGCTGGGCCGCGCTATGAATTCTGGGACACAGCTACTTCTTCTTCTTCGGGGTTTAACGGCAGCTGGAATCCTTGTACGTGCAGTGCTGCCATCTTCTGTTTCAGTCCGTTATTACACTCTTAAATCCTGCTATTATTCCTGCGTCTTTTGCGATCTTACAAAGCTTCAAACGACACGTCGACTATTAAATCAGTCGTCGACGATTTTGATAGTCGACGTAATCGTGACTAGTCGACAAATCGTGGCAGCCCTATTCACAATATAACCCCCCCCCCCCCCCCCCCCCCCCCCACATGTTTGAACTGTATGATCACTCTGTGCTCTGGTGTTAATTCACTCAGTATTTTTTGAAATTGGTTTCATTGAAGACAAATATGTGTGCCTGCTCTAACAGTTTATTTAGATGTTAGAACTTAAATAAGTTGTTTAAATGAACAGGTTGCTGTTTTTGCTATTTCTTTACACTCTGAATTGCTTTTGCACTCTTGAGTTTTGCTTCTGATTTTGTGCAGCAGCTATTTTTGTACCTGAATTGTCTTTGAGCATTGTAATCCTCACCAGCTCTTTTCTGTTTGACTTTGGATTTAGAGCAGGGCGATATGGCCAAAAATATTTATCACGATATATATTTGAAAATTTGCGATAACGATATAACCGACGATATAATTGATGCGAGACAAAATACAACTCCACAACATTACTAGCGCAAAAAGACAACCTTCCATTTATTTTCACTTAAACAAGAAGCTGGTTTTTATGTACATTAAAGCTTTATAAAAATGTAACAGTGCAAATGCAAATTCCTTGCTGAAAGTTTAACCAAAAGGCATTTCCAGTAGAAATGGGCTGACATATCCTGAGCATAACCATGTATAATATCCACTGAAGTGCTTTGCAACATTAAACTGCAGTGTGCAGTATGTATTTTTCGGACCATAAGGTGCACGGGATTATAAGGCACATTAAGCGAAACAAAGCAGTCAGATAAATCAAACTTTATTAAACTCATTCTTCTTGCTTCCTCCACTTCTGTACCATTGATTCATTAATGTTGAATTCTCTGGCAGCTGCTCTATTCCCATGTTGTTGCAGTCTATTAATGACTAACCTCATATTGTGGATGGATTATCTCAGTTGTTCTCCTGACTGAAGTTTGGTCCGTTTACAACATCCTGCCATGCGATTGCATTTGTCTCTAACCATGAAGAACCTTCATGTTAACTTTTATAAGTGGAAAAGTGTTAGTGTTCGTCCTCCAGCTTCACTGCTTATGTTATGCTAACATAGCTGTGTCGCTAGCGATCACGTAGCACATCATTATATACCAGCTAGCCCAACTTCAGTAACCCTACAAACGTCACTGCTGTTTAGTTTCCTGTCTTCATTTATGTTGGAAGTGATAGCAGAACTGTACGTTTGATTTTTTTCAGAAATCTCTCAGTCAGAACATGCTATATCATGCTTAGGTAACTAGCGAAACTAGCGAGCTAACTTCCGCTAGCTTCCTGCTAACGTCTAACTCCGTTAAATGTAATAACTTTAGTTTTCATGGATGCCTGGAAGTTAAACTTCATAGTTACACCTGGTAAAGCAGCAATGCTGATCGTTTTATTAAAGATGAAAGAATTTAGACAGTTTTTAACTCTAAGTGATGCTGCAGTGTTGTTTGACCTGAAGCACACGGAGTTTAGGACCCAGATTACTCCCAGATTTAAGAGCATCTTAGTCCGACAAATATGACAATAACAACGGCTGCTTGCATGTTCTGCAAAAAAATGTGCTTTGTCGTGTATCTGACGGACAAACACCAAACCAGTTCCACATCACGGAAGTTGCACCATTTTTACAAACCAATTCTGGTTCATCTGTTTCACTCAACAATCGGCCATGTGCGTATGAAAACAAAGGCACTGCGCATGCGCGTTTTACTCCCATTCTATCGCGATATTTCATTTTCCTATCGTTGCCTAACATTATACCGGTATTACCGTGAACGGTATAATATGGCCCAGCCCTATTTGGATTTTTACTTTTTTTTTTTTTTTTTTTTTTTTTTATGGAGCTGGATAAATAAAAGATTGTTTTGTTTTTCTTCTCCTTTTGTGTATGAATAAAGTTTGCAGCTGCAAGTCAGGAGACCAGGTGTTACACTGTGAGCTCAAATGGTGGGAGCCAGTCGTTTGTTCTTAAAACGCTGTCAAAAGCTGTGCAAGTGAGAAAGCTTTGAAAGCCTTGTTTTAAAATAGGTTTCCTTTTCTTTTCACACTCTTTACTCTTTAACAGTGTCACCAGTATTGACACAGTGGTATTCATAAGTGGGTTGTCAGTTCTTTGTCTCTTTTATGCTTTAATGAGGTTTTTGTGATGGGTATCTATATATTCGATTTGTTCAGGCTTGTATCATTCCTAATTATCCACCCAGATCGTGCTCTTTGACAGCAGAGACCATCCTTTGATCCCACGCTACATTATTTTCTTCTGATTTGATCTGCTGGGTCATTCGGCACCTCCCAGCTGATGATTATCCATCAGATCGGCGTTTCAGTCGGACGTCAGTGTTGAGTCCTCTTTTAAATGTCAGTCTTGTTAATGCTAGGCTGCGTTATCATGCACTCGCCTCGAAGGTGTCGCGTCTTTGACCTTGGGCAGTGCCAGAGTCACTGTCAAGTTGACTTCATAGCAGTAAATGAGTTAATTTTTCCTCATCGCCTCCCACTCTGGAGTAACAATGCACATGGGTCTGGTCTGTTAATAAGGAGGGAAAGGTCAGTCACTGTTGAGTTAAAGCAGATGTGTCAAATCCCTGCTGGGAGACCTTTAACTTCCAGCTATGTTTGGCATTTCTCGTTTCTAATCGCGACTGTGACAAATGGCGCTTTCAGAGCAAAGAGGCAGTGGGGATTTTCCCTGCTTGTCTTTCTCCTCACTTAAGACTAGCTCTTTTTTTTTCCCCATCTTGATATCCTGACATCCCAGTCATCCTCAAAGGGGTTTGTTGGATGATTTAGAGTTTTGCATACTCTATTATGTTTTTTTTCTTTTTTTTGAGGGTGATGACCTGTCTTGAAGTATTTTCATAGTCACAGATGATGAGGGTGTATTTGATATTGCACACTACTGTAATAATGTGGTATAAGATGGAAAAATAAATAATCTATAACTGTTTCTAAAAATATGCAGCTGGACTTTTGGTTGTTATCTTATAGTGTTGCTTTTTTTTTTTTTTTTTTTTCTTTTTAAATAGTCACACGTTCTATTTTTCTATTTTCAGGCAGCCAGAGCCAACCTAGAGAAGGCCCAGGCTGATTTGGCTGGAACAACTGACGAGGCAGCGAGGGCAGAAGTTCAGATCGGCATAGAGGCCAATGAAGCCATTGTCAAGGCTCTGGAGTAGACTTGTGGTACGACCTTTCAACTCCTCTAACATGAGCTGTTTATTGTCCTGGAATTTGTTTGGTTTAACAGGATAATTATGCAGGACTGCATACAATTAATAATATCAAAAGTGGAAACGTTAACAGGTAATTACTGACCACTAACAGCATTAGGTTTTATTTTCATCAAGCTCTTGTTTATTTTCCCTCCTAGGTAATCTTTTCTGTTGTTTGGATGGAAATCGACAGCCCATCTGTGTTTCCAGCTCAGTCACGTCGGCGTCCAGAAGACTCCATGCTTACTTTGTACAGGGGATGAAATTAAAAATAAATTTATTTGGAATTACTTGCTGGAGGAGTTTGTGGTGGTTTCTCATGCTGCAAAAATGCACATGTGTAGTATTTTTGGTGCACAAAGACAAAGTTAGCAGTGTGTTGCAATTACATGCTATTATTAAATAGTTGTCATGTGTTGTGGAAAGTGCTTCACAAAAGAAGTAGTGTGGGGGTTTTCTAATTCATTTTTATAGTGACTGATGACTGTAATGAATGTATTCTGCCACTTGAGGGCAGCAGACATCATAGGTAGTTCAGTGTTTTGGATAATCAAATTTTTCCTCTACTTCCCAGCAAACCACAGTTTCAGGGAAGGAACTGTCATATTTTTCATATAAGGCTGGAGGAAATTGTTTACCGTAAAGCCTCAAAAGAAAGGGTCTCTTGAAATATTTGTGGTAGCTCCTGGATTTGAAAGTGTAGTCATTTTACTGTTGCATTGCCCATGTGTGGGTTTGAGTTATTTGGAAGCTTCTGTTGCTTCATTTAAATGTGTTGGCAGGGCTTTTTTGTTGTGAGTGATGACTTCAGGCTTACATGACTAAGCCAGGAAAAGTCTGTTTTTTTTTTGGTTTTTTTTGTGTGTCCCTTCATTGGAAAACTGGGCCTTTTTCTTGTTTCATAACCAGACTCACTCCAGGAGGCGCTGACCTCACTCACGTGCCCACTTAAGGCTTTCAGAGCATAAACCACAACCGGTTTATTTTGAATGTCAAAACTCTTGCAGGCTCTCAAGAAGTGTGAGTATGGTGCAAGTAAAAGTATTTACGCAGAAATGTTCTAATAATTACTAATATTTACTAGGTATGTGTGTTTTTAAAGGGATGTCAAATGCTGTCATTTTTCTGTAAAGCAAATTTACCTTGCCTTTAGGTATAAATAAAGTTACCTTACCTTACCTTACCTTACCTGTGCATGGTGAAACTGCTGCGTAAGGTTCAAAAGCAGGAACAGGAAGTTTTATAAATCATTTCCAGTACAGAATAAAAATGAGGAAAGACAAATTACACAATTTTATTTCAAAACTGTCATATATTTGTTTTTAGCAGAGTTGACGTAGGCTGTGAAGACTTTACTTGGCTTGATTAATTATGATATTTTTTTTTTTTTAGAAAAGAAACAGTCAACAAAACCTCACACATCCTGCTCTTTGTTCTCCTTTCTAATCTGCTGTTTTCATCAAAACCTTCTCATCCCAGCTGCAGACACACACACACACACACACACACACACACACACACTCACTCACTCACTCACTCACTCACTCACTCACTCACTCACTCACTCACTCACTCACTCATGAACAATATACAAACTCATCAGTTAGCCTCAGGGCTTGGAGACATCTGAGTAACACTTCAGACAAACAAGATGAATTGGTTATGTCAAAACCACCACTTCTTAATTCCAGATTTATAATAGAGGATGTTGAAACCAAGAGCTGCACCATCATGTCTGTGTTCTGAGATTTTAAGGCTGCTCGTGCTGAAAAGTGAAGCAGAAAAAGACAGTGTGCTTTCCAAGCGAACTCGTTTCTCTTGACGTGTGCTGTCGTGCAGCTAAAACAGCTGGGTGTTCCGTCGTGTCTGGAGAGCTGTGCCCTATAAATGAGGAACCAGTTCTTTTGGTTCATAGTGCTTCCAGTTTTAGTTTTGCTTCAAACTTCTACTGTATGAGTTTGTAGTGAAATATTTTGAGTTTCACAACATTCACTTCTTCCTCAGCTACACACACTACTGAAGTATCTCACAAATGAACTGCCTGACCCAAGTGTTTAAGTGCTGCTTGGTGGTATAGAAACATTAAAGTGCAGCGCACTGACAAAGGACGACGAGTATCCAGTGAGAGCCCTTACTCAAGAGCCATTTGGTGGTGTTTCAGAGCAGATCAGGTTTGTGATAGTAAGTCAGTGCACATCTCCCATGGATCGCCACGTACTGTAATTAAAAGATTGCACTGTCTGCACCCAGGAGCGAATAACATGATACACACTATGACAGTCCACGGTGTCATGTTTGAGTGGTACTCGAACACAAAGCAGCTGGAAGCTTTGGGAGAACTCACTGGGCTGCGTTTACTGAGTCAACCACAGTGGCAATAAAAGGGACCAGCCCATGTGAATCATTGTGTTTAGCAATGATGTAATTTCTAAAGTGCTTGCTCCAATGCAGTGGTGTTGTTTGGAAATACGGCATTGTCAGCTTGATTCATAAAGAATTACTGTGTAACAATCTGTTTAAATAATCAGGACCATTTATCAGGAAAGAATGGCTGCTGCTCTTCATGTGGCTTTTGAATGGAATTACTTCACTTTTGGTTGTTCAAAAAACTTGCACTGCAACTAACTATTGCCGTTGGGAAAATGTAATATCTACAAACCAAATGCAATTCCCATCACCGTCATCCGGTAGCTCTGTTTACTTTTAATTTGCAAACGTTAGCAGGCTATCGTGCAGTCTGATTAGTTGGAGAACATTGTAAACTTTACCTGGAGCATGTTAGCTGAGCAAACCGCTCTCAGCAGTTAATGATACATGCAGCTTTGTAGAGCTGCTAACATGCTGTAGCTGCGAGTGATCTGGTGTCACACTTTATGTCAGACTGCACAGCATTTTTATCTCTTGCCCTCGTCTAATGAAGCGAGTGTCCCAGTTTTCTTTTTTTTTTTTGGCTCAGGCTCAAAAAAGTAAACATGTCTCACAAAGAATGTGTCGATGTAGCCCGTGGATGCATCCCTACTGAAATTTAAAGATCAGCTGAAGTAGCAGTTTTATAAATTAAAGTCATAGTCTCAGTATTAGTAACTTGTCCTTCATTGCCTACGATTTATCCAGGATCTGGTTATCATGTTCTCTTAGGTGGTGTCCACAAGTCACTAGCTTTGTTGAACTGAGTTATGGACTAAATTCACTATCAGAATGTTGCTTTGGACCTTTGGCTGTTTGATCACATGGATACTGCAATTAAAAGAGCAGCTTTAAAGAAGCCCAGAACAAATATAAGATTGAATAACAATGACATAACATAATTACTTTTGAATGTGCCACCCCATAAAACAAGCATGGAATACTTATGCTTGTGTCCAAGCATGTGTCATTGTAGTAATGCGGCTAATAGGGTGAATCACAAAGCAAATGGAAAGAGTCGAAGCGCAAGATTTTCTTTATGTACTGGCACAGGCTCCAGCATGACACACACTGGCTGTGACACGGTGTGAGATTTTCCTTGATGACTTCATGCAGGCTTAGTTCCCGGCTTTGTGGATTGGGACATGAGCGACTTTAACCTCATCAGACTTGAAACGGAGTTGAGAGACTCTCAAACCCAAACCCTCTTCATCTCTCTTTATATCGATGCTCTTATTAGCCTCATGAAATCACGGGACACACTTCACATGCGCCACCATTGACATTTCACTCATCGTGTTAATGATAATTCATGCAGCCGACAGTGCTGGGAGAAATATTAATTTATCAGGCTCGATAATGAAAAAATAAAACAATGTATCAGGTGAATAATAAGGGAGTTATGTGCGTAAGAGGGGGAGTGACAACTGAGACACTATGATAAAGTCCCACAAATGTTGCCTTTATACAAGAGGTATCACATCACAGCTTGAATTATTCATTTACAGGAAGTCATCTTCAGCAGAAGAAACAAACTGCAACAGGCTATTTATAAGTTGTTTTCATGTTGCCTGTGCTGTATAGTTACCAGAAGTCTTATATTAATTAGTACTTAAATTGCAATTTTGATAACTTGGAAAGTAGATCCTTCCCAGCAGCAGGTAGCAGAATACAGGATATTAAGAGCGCCTGATGTGTGGAGGCAAATGAGAGACCTGTGAAGGAACCGAGAGGAAATTAAAGGTCTGGAAAATTTAAACGCTTTGAGCAATGAGCCAGCTACGAGGATGTCAATTTTCCACACACCAAAGTGCACTAAAATTACACATATCATCTAGTGTGCATAATCATCGGCCCTGGAGCTAGCTTTAATATACAGTAGCTGTTAAATGGTACAGATACATAAACACATTCTTGTAAGCGAAACCTGAAAATTTCCACCTGTGAGATATGGTCAAGCATGGCTAAGTGTGTATCAAGGGGGCAGATTGAGGCTTCGCAGCACTAAGAGAGAAAGAGAAGCATCCAGAGAGTGGAGCTGATTGAAGTGCTGACCTTTTGGTGGGTCTGTGTAAAGAGGGGGCCTGCAGACTCTCAGTCAGCTGTCAGATACTGCATCCAGCCTGGTAGTGGGAGTAGGGCCCTGACACCAGCCTCCCACCACTTTGCCCTGTTTGTGTCATCCATTCCTCCATTCTTACAGCCTTCCATTCCACATAAACACCCACCCACCCACAAAACACACACGCAGGCAAGCGCTGCCGCAAACACTCACCCAGACGCAAACATCCACACAAACACAAATATATTTCTGCCTGTGCCAGCTAGGTAACATTTCTACAAATAGAAGTGTGGGCATTTGGGAGAAAAATTGCAAAGCTGCAAACACAGCCTGCTGTAGAGGTGAGATAATCAGCTTTGTGGTAACAGCAAATGGCCCCCTGAGTGGCAAGGCAGGTAATCATTGCACTGAGTATTTCTGTGGGAGAGGGAAAAAGTGCTTTTCTGTTCTCATGCATGTATCTATGCATATTCACACAGAAATGAGCAGCCAACTCAAAGACACGCAGGTATAAAAGTATCACATACACGCACCTAGAAGATTAATTAGTGCGTATACAAAAGGACGATACGGTCGCTGGTCTGCCACTTATGGTTTCTTTTTTCTTTTTAAAGAATTCAAAAAATAACTCAAAACAAGGATGTATTTGCGGAGCCGTGAAACATCCTGGGCCATACCAATGCAACAAGACACAAAAAAGTCTGTTGTGCTCAGAACTGCACTCACTTACTAAAAGCAGACCAGGTGGGGCACATTTACATGAGAGGCAAAAACATGCTGTAGATTTGCTTAAATTGAGCTTGGAGTTCTTCCATATCCCCAGTCTGTTTCGAGTTTAACATCGCTTTGATGATCTTCACTGAATTACTCATTACTGAAAAGAGACATTTACTCTTTCCTTTTTGTCAATTCAAGGCTCTAATTAGCAGATTTGAGTGGTTTCATGCACATTTTACAGCAGTATGCATGAATAAAAACTAAAAGATGCAATAGCTGTCAACAAAAGGCAATGCAAATTTAATCTTCCCTTGAAGAATAAAGAAAAAAGTGAAGGCGGCACATCTGTGCGTGTCTGTACGAGAAAATGTGAAGCTCACTTTCGCTGGGAAAGATGTGTAAAATATCTGCCTTCCTGCTGACAGTGAGGACCGTGGCTGTTTGGCATTCTAACTCGAGGTGTCACATGCTACAAGGGAGTGCATCAGCTGGGTGGGACCCATCTTGTGTGTACAGTACAGTACAGCCTGAACGTGTATACCTGTGCAGATGAAAACGAAAGATTTCAGAATCTCATAGTGAACGGTTGGACCAGGTTAAACCACACACGCACAGACATATATATATTGTTTCTATGATGCTAGTAGTCTGGCCTTTTGTGCCTCTGCTGAAAACAGACAAATCTCAGCGGTTAGTCATGGGGCAAAAAAAAAAGAGCTCCATTTTAGGTCCAGTCTGGCTTTACATTTCTCGTGACTCAATCTAAATCACCGACAAAACCCAGACGTACACATGATGCATGTCTGACTGCTGTTTGAGGAAGTTTGTGGAAGAACCCCAGTAAGTGTACATATATAAGTCACCAAAATTGAAACAAAAATATTAACTAATATGCTTTTCTAGTCAAGCTGCTTCTTTCTCTTTCTGATTTTATGTATGACAAATGGACTCGTGAACGCTGAGTTTATGAGCTGCCAAACCAAAAACTTGAGCCTTTCATGAGGAAACAAATGGTTAGCGGTATCAGCAAGAAGGATGGAAATATTGCAAGGCCAGTGACTGAGCCAAGGAGTGGCCATGGACAGCACTAATGTGTGCCCACCATCTGACCACCCCACACAAATAATGTTGTTACAAAGTTAAAGAGAGTAATTCCTACTTCTCTTGGCTTTATTGTAATTTCTTTAAAACTGCTGTATCCACATGAACACCTCTTAATAGCAAGCCTTCTATTTAAAATTGATTAAACATAATCTTTTTTTTTTTTTAAATGTAGGACTGCATGAAAAGCTTACTGTTGTATACTCCATGGTGTACATGTCTGTCGTACCTGAATAAAAGATGAAAGTAGAAAAGAGTAAGTTTAAAAAAATGACTACTTGGTCAATCAAAGAGACATCAGTTTCTCTGCCACACCAATATAAATTATATTCTCAGTCTGCTAACCACATCAAAATTGTCTGGTTGTATCACTGATACTGAGACTTTAGCCGTTGACAGGACTCACCTCAGTTTTGGGCCACTGTATTATTTATTAAGCTAAAGCTTTATGTCAGTACATAATTTGTATTAGTCTATAGAGGTCTGAGTTATGGTATGCCTTAACTCATATATCTAATATTAGCATTCATCTAGCTAAACATTATCACTATTATAATTATTGCAAAGATTACCACATTACTACAACAAGAATTGTTGGATAATATTACTTTACATGTTCTGGAAGCCTAGTTATTGCACAGTAATTGCCATAGCAGACACACTGATCACCTTTACATTTCATGTAAGAGTAATGATACACCCTAAAACCCCCACAGGGCAGGAGTAGCCATGAACAAGCTACCAGTTACACGCCGCAATCCTAGCCTAGACACTCAGTTCTTCCCAAACATGGGACCAAATACTGATCCCTGAGTGCAAATATCATCAGATCGCTCCACTGTCCTTTTCCATGGTTGGTCACTTCTTTGGTGACTGCAATTTTCCTTTTAGAGAGAATCACACACTTTCCCTTCTCTTAAGATCACTTACTCCCATGTGGTGCGCCAGGCCCTGTCGTGTGCCTCCTGGGGATTTTTCAAGCACATTTTCCTGCAGACTCTCCTCAGCTGGTTTAAACTGCTCTGTTGCCTTTTTCCAAAACATCTAGTGGATGTGCCTGGGCACGTGAGGATGCATTCACACACTGGTGCACATGAGCACACACACACTCATCATGAAAGTGCAGCTAGTTATTTGTTGTCCTTTCAACTGCACAGTTATACTCTTGCGCATTATGTGTGTGTGTGTGTGTGTGCACGCATGTGTGTGCGTGCGAGGCTGCACAACATGCCAAAAGAGGAAATGAGGCAAAGTGTAAATAACACCAGAGGAGCACCTCCGGGTTGCCTTTCCTTCCTCTTGGGCTGTGTTGAAACCTTCATGTCATTGCATCTGCTCTGCCACCTGTGCTGTTGTGAAAGTTTCCATCTAACACTGTATTTCTTTAAACTACACTCATGATGTGACATTTCCTATATGCAGATTTAATGAAAAAAGCTGTGTCATTTTAGCAAGTGGTAACTTGCACTGGCAAGGAAGCTAGCATGTGCCATGTACATGTAAAGAAGGCTAATCCATTGAGTCATATGCAAGTTAGGCTGAAAAGGAAAAACAAACTTTAATTTTTTTTAAAGTTTAGCTAGTTTGTCTACATGCCCTGTGATCTGATGCCACACAGCGAGGATAGTCAAATGTGTTTGGAGTTAAATTCCCCACCATTTTTTTCCTAAAGAATGAACACTTCAGATATGGTGCTCTCTTATTACTTTGGAATGATAACATACTACTTTCCAATCTGTGTTGTCTTCACACATCATACATGTACTATTTTTACCTATCTGGATAAATCACAAGCTTCATGTCCTTGTAAGCTTTGCACAACAAAAGCAGGAATGCAACTGATAGAAATTCGATAACATCTCAAATGCTTTTTTAGATGACACGATGAGTGCGTCTTCCTCGAACCTGGACCAGATCAGCTAATCCATCAGTGCCGGTTGACACTCGCTTCTGTAGCCAATGTGACGGTCACAAGCATGTACACTGAGTCACTGTAGGAAGATATGCCAGCAGGCTAGTTTCCACCTTGAACAACCAGAGAAGCTAGAAATAATCCCCTAACATGCACAGACCAACTTTGGCCCTCAGCACGACCTGTGAGGTGAATGCAACTATAAAACCTGTTATGGTCAGTGAGTAATGACACCACAGACTACAAACAATGTATCTGAGATAGTACAACAGTGTCATGATTATAAAGTACAGTGCTTAAACAGTTTATATTTGAACAGTTTTTGCACAAGACGTGTCATTTTTGACATATGACCCAACATATATTATACTGTTACTGTTACAAATCGAATGATGTCCATGTAAATTCCCTGTGACCCTCTGCTACTCTTCTCTTTCTGCTTTACCTTCCTGTACCCTTTCCCCACTTTAACTCTAGTATCGTTCCTTCTAAGTTTGCGTTTCCAGAGGCATTTGGATCAGCACAACAATGACTGAGAATGTAGACTGCAGAAATCCAAAAACACAACATCCTCTTTTCTAAATGTCACCAAAAACCAATTTATTGTAATCCTGCTTTTGATTTCTGTGTTGTACCTTGCAGCCTATGTAACTCTTACTGCATGAGCATGTTCCACAGGCATTCATCCCAGGTCAGGCATACTCTCAATGTAGCTAGTGACTGATTCCACACGTGGAGGCTTGGGAGGTGTGGTTTTCCATGACTCCAAATAGGCAACGTGCTTTTTGAATCACTATGGAAAGGTCAGAGGGTTTACAGTGCAGAAGCACATACCACGTTTGATGAAAAAGCCTTGAATGATTTAACAAAACATCCCCTAATATTTGTCTGACGAAAAGAGAGAGATTTTTTACCCTGATATCACATATTTACCAGTATGTTAAATGAATAGCTGGACATTTGATAAAATACACTAATCCCCTTTTACAGGTCTTAGACCATGGGTAGCAACTGGTTAGCTTAGAGTGGAAACACTCTAAGCTCTCTGGTTTGGTGCGTGTATTAGTTCATTCATTGCTCATTTACAAACATGTCATATTTAATTTCTTTAATTTTGCAAAAACAGAAGTCATAAAAATGTTAATCTGATGTGTAAACTCCACATTTTTCTGCTTCTTTTCTGTTAATTCCAGTTTTTTGTCTAAGCTAAGCTAATTATCATCTGGTGATACCTTTTGGCAGTAATAAAAAATGCTGGCTGTTTTTTTGTTTCTTTGTTTTTACCACTCCCTTTGGCAGAATTGGCGGAGTTCATTTGAACTGGTTGGTTTCCTGGTATGGCGCTGGCTTTTATGCATAGTCCACAAATTTTCAATACAGTTAAGAGGTATGTTTGGAAAATTAAAGGTGAGGTTTTCAAACCTTACAACACTATACCAAGTGTTAAGCATGGTGGTGGTAGCATCATCCCCTGGGGTTGTTTTGCTGCTAGTGGTATTGGTACATTTCACAAAGTGCCAGGAAGCTAATTATTCTAATATCTGGCAAGCAGAGTGCTTAAATATCCCACTAAAATTACCCCAGAAGCTTACTGATGGCTACCAAAAGCATCTGGCTGAGGTTCAATTTGCTAACCAAGTAATATCGGGTGTGTATGTATACTCTGGATCTTGTGTGGATTAGAGAAAATCCAAAATAAATGTAAACTTGTCCAGCCAACACTTTTTAAAGTCATTAAAGATGTGTGGTGTACAATCATTCCACCTAGGAAAAACAACAGCTCAAGTCATTAAAGTTATTAAAAGGCCCAAATTACTACAACATTTATGCCTATCATAAGCAGATGTAAACTTTTGGTTACAGCTGCATGTACTTGAAATATTTAAGCACTTTCATCAACCTCTAGTTTACTGTTCATTCTGACATCTATGTTTAAATGCAACACCAGCTTGTTAGTTGTGAACACATACACCACTAAAATAAATTATTTTTTATTTTAACATCATATTAAAATATACACTTTACAACAGTCAAAAAACAAACTAGCATTCATTAGAAACTATGAGATAAGCTTATTTACAACAGACTTGTTTTACACTTATTTACTGTGCCTTACTGGAGACTTACAGCTAGAAATGGGAAATTGGTTCCGATATTTATTAATCTATGTGCAAACATGAATTTATAAGGCAAAAACAGAGTTTGTATGACTTCAAAGTAACTATTTGGTATGACCTTTAGTCTTCAATATAACCTGAATTCTTTTAGGCGAGCTTTCTTGTAATTTGTCCAGCAGTCTTCAGGAATAGTTCTTCTGGCTTCTTGAAGAACATTACAAAGCTTGTCTTTGGATAGTGACTGCCTTTTGTTCCACATTACTTCTTGACAGCCACCCTTTCACTTCAGACTTCAGTACACAGTAGATGGATCAACTGAAGGTCCAGATACATCTCTCGGGTCCTGTGTCAGTTGTTTGCTGCATTTTCTTTCCTATTTCTTAAACACACAATCTTCATTATCATCACTTGAGTTATTCTTGAATGATTCATAGTTCATTGTTAAGTGGCTTGAGAAACAACAACAACAAACTAACAATAAAACCCCCAAAACTCTGACTGGAAGAAAAATGTCTAAAAAAGAAAAACATTGAAAGACCTTCTAAATACATACATTACACAAGACAGTCTGGCTATTATTAATAATATATTATAAAGAAATGAGGGATGTGGCAAGACTGTACAATATGGTCAATGATTATGATATTCTTATAATTCAAAGATCAAAATCACTAATAATGTTAGAGTCAGGAAGCTGGAGCAAAGGAAGTTACTAAATGTGTTGTTGCTCTGTCAGTGACAGAGGTTAAACATTTATGAATAGTCATTAAGGTTATTTTCAAAGGGCTACTAATGATACTGATTATCTTTGTCACATCTAGATTTAGACAGTTTCCACTTATTTCTTTCTTTAAATAGCACACAGAGTAACTTGAGTGGAAACAGCTTACAATTTTGTTCATACTACTTGACAAATATTTCACAACCAACAGAACATTCAGAGGCTTGAACTAACTTGCTATCCTGATTATATTAAAAAAAAGAAGAAAAAAAAAAATCTTCATAGGCATGTACTATGTACCAGTCAAGTCCTGCCTCCACCCCCATTTGTAGTCTGAAATTGCCCTTTAAAATGCCACTGAACTTGGCATATCACAGCCAACCCACTATGAAATGTGTCTGATTATATAATTTTTTCACAAACGCTCGTGGAAGCTCAATAAACACATCTTTAACAAGCAGTAGTCAACACTAGACACGTCAGCTGGTATAGTATAAATAGATACAACTGACTAATTAACTGTGAACTCATATTTGGCTGACTGGCTGTATCAAGTAGTATCAAAGAGAAAGAATAGACATGACTAAACACAGACAAGGATGAGGACTGGTGGAGCAAGTGAGGTGAGGCTAGTTGTCATTAGGTTTATCAGATATGCTGATGAAATAAGTTCAGGACTCTGGTGAGAGACAAGACTGCAATAGCAAACAGCGGGGCTCGTATATGACCTAATGAATTCTGTCTGCTCTGCTTATTCCTAGTCCTAAATGGCTATTTCTGACTGCTGCTGGTTGCTGTCATGGAACCAGCAGCAGTCAGTTAGTGCAATGGGCTGGACTAATGCTACTGCCAAGCATTGTCTAGCTGTGTCTTGACAGTGATTTATGATCCCTTGTTTTAGGCAACCAACAAGCTGTGGCTACTGAGCAGCAAATGTAAGAACATGTTCCACTCTTAAAACTCCCACAAACCCAATATAACAGCATTGCTGATGCATGTGATTTAAAATGATATCAGACTGAGGCAGATAGATTGGTTAATAGTGATCGCTTTGGGAAAATCGCATCTCCTCCCCTGTCAGAGTGAAGTGGAAATCGGTTAGTGTGGGAGCAATGTTCAAGTGAAGCTGGAAACTTTTTATAAGTAGTCAAGAGTTCAATGTGATATCAGTAATGTGGTACTGTGCAACATCTTGAGTCACTCTTTAAAACATCTGCAAATATAAATATAAATACAGTATATGAGGTGAAAGGATGGCTTTTAAAGTCCGACAAGCTTGAAAGTATGATCTTCTTTATTGTTCGGTAGAGCCTGTACTCTCTTAGTCAGCTTTCTTATAATTTATTTAAGTAGTCTTCATGAATAGTTCTTCAGGCTTGTTGAAGGACATTCAAAGCTATTCTTTGGATGTTGGCTGCCTTTTGTACTCTTCTCCTTCGTACCCTGTCAAGATGATTCCACACTGTTTCAGCAATGTTGAGGTCTGGGCTCTGGGGAACCTGATTCATGACTGTTTTTCTATCCAGGTATGCTTTTACTGCATTGGCAAGTGTGTTTGGAATCATTTTTATGCAGAAAAATGAAGTACTTGCCAATCAGACTGTTTTGGAATAAGGTATCAAAATCTGATGGTATTTTTTTGGGTGCATAATTCTAATCTATCTATCTATCTATCTATCTATCTATCTATCTATCTATCTATCTATCTATCTATCTATCTATCTATCTATCTATCTATCTATCTATCTATCTATCTATCTATCTATCTATCTATCTATCTATCTATCTATCTATCTGTCTGTCTGTCTGTCTGTCTGTCTGTCTGTCTGTCTGTCGAATGACTGTTGAATAGAACTGCAGTTTTCACCTGCCTTTCAATTTCCTCTTCCTGTTATTGTACCTTGGATTGAAACTGTCAGTGGCCACAGACTGTCAAAGTTTGAAGAAAAAGAACCTTCCTGGTTCTGTAAATTCAGGATACACTGTATATGATAATGACAGTCTCAGGATAGCCAGTGCGTGGGTTGTGGAGCTGTCATGCCTGAACAAATGCTGCCACGGTCCTGTATAGGGTTAAACTGAAACCTCGCCTTTGATCATTAGTTATATACTGTGGATACAAAGGGTCAGAACAACCTTCCCTGTGTGACTCATTTCAGCTTCCAGCTTTCCACCCATACACAGTAAATATTTAACTACACGTCATTGGTGGCATTCTGCAGTCAGTGTCCAAATGCACCTCTTCTCCGAAATGATGCTGGCATTTCATTGATTTCAACAAAGTATGCTTGAATTTTTTCTGGTGGGAAAGTGGGAGGTCATGGTAGCGTCTATTTGCATGTTCATTTTATGATTTTTCAGTAGAAAGTCTGGATGGAGGTTCCCTTCATTGAGATTGTTTGGAACCTGTTTTAAAATTCTAGCCTTAAGTTTACAGAGACCAATCGGGACAAAGTACAGTGACCTTACTTTTATGGAATTAGTGCTGTTATCGTGAAATACAAAGAGAAAGAGAGCAAGAGAGAGAGCGCGAGACGGCCAAGAGGAGGAAGAAAACGGGGCAAGGTGGGGGGGTGGCAAAGCCTGGAAAACTGGGGCGTAGTTGTGGAAAAAAAGGGGGCGGGGGGGATAAAATTGCAGAAAGGGATGAGAGGGAAGGGGGCGGTAGAGCCAGAGGGAGACGGGAATACATGACGTTGTCAGTGGGGTTGGAGGGCTATTTTGAGAATGTAATACGAAGAAAGCTGCTGCGCACATCTCTGGGCTGACGTCACAGATGAGATCAACTCTCTGTGCAGCCTGCCAGCCCGATCATGTGGCCCTTAATGACCTTCGCTATCAGTGCTTAAATTACTGCGTATCAACTGCAAAGCAAAACCAGCTTCAGGGGGCACTGTAGCTGCTGCGTAGAAAACAACAGGAGAAAGTAAAGAAAACTAAAGTAGAAAGAAGAAAAGACAAGAAAGAAGACAAAAGTCCTTTTTATGATAAAACAAGTCGGGTTGGGGGGCGTGGGGGTAAAAGCAGAAGAAGAGAGAGAAAAACTAATTAGCAAGAGTGTGAGTGGAAGGACCAAGGGTGGAGAACAGAAAGACAACGGGAGAGATATAAAACAATGCAGCGCCAGCCAAGATTGAATTAGCCTGCAGCTTTGGCTACCCCTAAGTCTAGGATGGAGGAGGATTAGTGGGCTGGGATTCTAGAGAGTGTGTGGGAGTGTGTGGAAGTTTTCAACCACGTGGGAGGAGAGCAGGGCGATTTGGCAAGTTCGGAACTTGCTTGCACCAACAAAGGAAATGCCTGCATCTGGTATTCATCACCAGTGTGTACTGTACACACACGCACACACACGCACGCACACACACACACAAACACACACAGCTATTATCTCCTATCTGGGGTTTTTTCTGTGTGAAAGTGCTAGGAGTAGTAGTGCACATCATAACAGGTTGCTCTTAAACTGATTTTGTGTCCCCTCTACACACGCTGACCTCAAAGGGTGAAATTTTTACAACTGATACTACTCAGTGAATGGATAGAGCTCTTGCAAAAGTCATATCTTTGTTTTACCAGAAGTAATACGCAAGAAGTCCGTTCTGCATTGCCAAAACCACCTACCCAACCACCCACAATCCCTGCCCCGAGTCTCTCTCTCCTACACTCACTCTCACTCTTGTTTTTTTCCAGTCGCTCTCCCTCCTTTGTTCTGCTCTGTTCTATTTTCTGCACTCCACGCTAACACATAACCTTTGTCGGACCACCAGTCCCTCTAGCGCTACGCCATAGGCTGTCAAACAGACAAATAAACAAACAGATACAACTAACACCCTCCCAGCCTGGCCGAGTTTCACAACTATAAAGGTTCTTATCGTGCCCGGCTTGTGTCCTGTGGGTGGATTTCATTAGCTTATTTAGCACATTCAGCCCAGTTCCAGCCTGTCCTATTGTGGGCCTTTTTAGTGTGAGCAGACCAGCTCTGTAAAAAGCAGCAATTATCAAGTCTACTTTGCGGGGGTGTTGAAGTTACACCATTTGGATGAGGTTGTGCAGTAAGTGGTTGACAGGCCCAGATCTGGGCTTTGGAAGTACAGTACAGCACCACTAGTGTCCTGTGAGTCGTGCAGCATCTCGACACAGGACAGACTGTGAACAAGACTAATGTTTCACTGCACACAGACAGAATATGGAACGAGGTGTGAAGTGTCCTGTTACAAACTTGATAGGCTAAGCCATAACAGTACATCGTATTTTCTCACAGGATCCATGTGGAGGCTCAGATCGCAGCGATATATGATTCACAATAATATGCTACTACAAGGCAATGGTTTGAATTGTTGCATATTGCGTAATAATTGCAGATACAGAACACAGACAGTGCTCCCATATGAGTATTACCTCTTCCTGTTGAGATTTTCTAACTTTGAGGTTAAAAAGAATTTTATTTTTGAACCAAAGCCACCGAATTAACCGTACAAACAGACTCCACAGGAATGAGGAAGACAATTACACTTAACTATCACTTGTTTATTACATGAAATAGTCTGCCAAATCATGCTGATCAACCCACTGTAGTATCAAAGTGTCCCCGTGACAAGATTTAAGGAAGAGTATTCTGGTTACATTACTTTCTACACAAAATATGCCTCATTCGTTTTATGTTTCACTTGGGAATGCACTGACTCGTTATGGGGTGACCAATGTGCTCTTAATGATATACAGAAGCTAAGCACAAAGAGTTCAGAATGTTACTCATCACATATACATGCACTCCATCCTCTCTGTGATTAATGTGCTGTCTTTAGAGAATGAATACGGTGAGTTTGATTGTGAAATGTTTGGATTTTATCCAGTCAGTCTGCCTCTGGGCACTGTTCAGGCTACAGATGTTGCATTTAGTTGTTACTCACTTTCTCACTTACTCACTCACTCAGCAGTGCTATATATTTGATAATACACACCCAAGTTGATATTGTGGTTCTTTTCATCTGGTTTTTTTTCTTTCTGACTAGTCTGCAAGTCAAACTATCAGCTTCCTGAAAAGTTTCAACAAAAAGTTTTTTGGACAAAAGTCGGGAATGTCGTGACTCTGGAAATGGATGTCTGGTTGTTTTGTCCTTGGCCTGGCTGTTCAGAAGTTACTGTAAGCTGTGACTAAATCTGTCTGAAGTGACACTTTCTTTTCTTGTCCCTTGTCATTGCATGTTTTGCACAATTCTTTCTCTCACTCTCATTTTTTCTCCTCACACTCTCTCTGGCATGTTGTCTGCTTATGTGTGGAAAGCAGCAGAGCTCAAGATGTGTCATCAATCATCTGCGCTGTGAGCCGGGAGAGCGAGCGAGCAACACTTCAAACAGGGCTTCTTCTGCAGGTGTGGGATCAGAGACCCCATCCACACCAAAACCCATCCCACTCAACTTCTAACCCCTCTGTTTTTTTTAACCCCACACTATATCTGAAGTACTTGTGTAACAAGAATCTCAATGCATTTAACCACTACTTTGAGTGATCTAGCTATTTTTGTAGCGTAATCCCAGAGGTACTAAAAAGTATCTGTAGCAAAGTCCAACTAGAAATGTGTATTTCAGTGTGTTTTCTGCAGATAAACTATCATTTTAATTACTGCAAAAAATTCCACCCCACAAATGTATCTTGACCTGAATCCATTTTTTTTCAATATAATGCATTTAGTTAAAAATAATACTGAAACTTGTGAACCCTAACATGTTATAAATTACCTCTCATATCAAAGTACTTGGCTTCTTTTTTTGTTGGTTTTTTTTATAGGTCTAACACGTCTTTTGACCCACAAAGGTCGTTATTTGTGCGTGCAATGCACTCACTGGGCCAGTGACAGAAACCGCTCAAACTTATGAGCTATGGTTACTAAGGTTACTAAGTTCCTATTGTGGCCCAGAGTATACAAATATTGTATTGATTGTAATTTCCAGTTAAAAGGAAACAATGAAGTGATATTACACTTCACGGCTTTCATGTGGATAAGTTCAGACTAACTTCCAGGCTTCCAGATGACGTGCAGCTGTGTTCTTGCTAATTCCCTCTTTGAGTCGAATATCGTCAACTAGAAGAGCTCAAAAATGCTTGTAAGTGATTATAAGCAGCTATTAAAAACAAATCCAGTTATTACAATTTTCTCCCACAAGAAGTCGTGTACATTTACGTCCTTGCACCCCCTACAAGTCCAGGGTCAGACTTATCCAGTTCAGGGTGAATGTATGAACTGTTAGTATTCGTTTGTACTATAAAACCTTGGTCAGATTCAAATGTTCACTTCTGACTGCACTGCACTGTAAAGAACAACTGCAGCCTACAAGTGAATGGATAAAAGAAAAAAGGAAAACACATTTTCTCGTCTTTACTTTCTACATCAGTTCAGTAAGTGACAAACAATTGTGCTTATGCAATTTTGCTCACTTCTATTCGACAAAAGATGCACCTCATCAAGAATAACATGTAAATACTTTAATTTTAATTTTTTCTCCCTGATCATATGTAATATTTGTGGCACTGGGGATCAAATAATTTGTACTAATCTGTTTTGTAATTTTTGTACTTCCGAGTGGATGAGTTAGGCATACATTTTTAAGCCATAAGTCATAGACACTCCTTATCGGTAACATTCTTCCCAGCACTATTTGAATCAGCACGTTTACATGCATCCTCGCTGAATGTGTCAGCTTCCGGTGCCACTGTTGCGAATGTAGCATGGGGGTGGGTGGCGGGGTGTGTCTTTCTAACTCACAGCCACTTAGGGTGAATCAGGAGGAAATGGTGGCAGGAGGAGAAGAGCAGCAGCAGGCCGAGTCCGTTGGGCATGGTTCATTTTTCTCCTAAGGCAGAGGGCAGCCCACGGGTGACTTTGATGGATAGGAATGCTGCTCACCCACACACACAGACACACACACACACGCCCACACATGTCCCACACGCTGACTCTCTCACACAACAACTTGCGCGTTTTGGCTTGCACATGACCCACACAGACTCATTGACTTCTACACATACAATCGCACACGGTCTGCTCTGTCCCACTAGATCTGATATTGGATGTGAAATATTTACGACCCACCCACACAGCCTTCCACCCTTGTCAATAAACTCTTCCCAGAAGTACGTGTGATGCATTATCACGGAGATGACCACATGTGGGGGTTGCTCCTGTATCCTTCATCACTGGCTTGTCCATGTGCATCGTAATGCAACATGCGGCATATAGTGTAACAGATTTGGCTTTTAGGCTGCACAATGATAAATTCGTGCATTAATGCATTTTTTTCACTTAATCACATTGTGATTTGTCACATTAGCAAAGATAGAATGAGGAAAGATACTACACTAGTTGATGCAGATCAAAATAAATGACATACTCAACGAATGATCTGCTCTAGATACTAAAGAAAAACAAAACATGCCCTTTAATTTTTTTAAGAACAAAAAACACCTCCCATTTTATAAAACAAAGCCAAGATCCAGATTGGAGAGAGAGCTGCACCTTTGTCACCAAACATGTCAGATTGTGAGCTCAACTGCCAGGGCTAATTTGGGCAAAGAGGTCAGAATGTTCTGCATCACCTGAGCTGTGTTGACAGCCAGACCTGCTGACGAGCACAGCCGAGCCATCTCATGCCTGAAAGAAGGACTTAAACTCCCAAGCGGCCACAGTGACAAACATCAGCGCACATTAGCTCCTTCTCACCAAAAGTCATGTACAAACAGATCCATTAATGTGCAGCTGCCATCAAGTCCAGCGTAAAAGCAAGCTGAAAAGTGAAGCGTTTGACCCAAACAAAGGGTTGTGTTTCAAGTTAGTGAGGGAGTTTAACCAACTCCTTTCACTTTGCTCTACTGAGTCAGCATCTTCCAAAGAGAAAGAACAAGATGGAGACAGATAAGGAAGAAGAGGGAGCTGTTGGGGCCAAGCAAAGACAGGCCCCTTTGTCTGCTCATGTAGCCTCTCGGAGATAATACCAGTGTTTCTTTTGAACACAACAGCCTTTTCTATCTCTATCACACACACACACACACACACACACACACACACACACACACACGATGATGATTCAGGTCTCAGACGTTGTGATAATATGCTGGTGGGGCGCAGCCTCCCCTGCACAGTGGGAGTGTGTCTCTGTAATCAGACAGACAATCTGTGCTGGTCCTGAAGCAGAAAAGAAGGACAGTTCTAGATTGGTGCATTTAGGTATTTTCTGATGGCAGAGTCAGGCTTTTTCTTTTCGCTTCTTTTCCTTTTTCCGTGTCAGTGAAACATTGCAAAACATGTCTTGTCCTTGAGGTGGACCACATTGTGATCATTATCACAGTTCTAACCATAGGGACGTAATCACTGCGCAGACATATTAAAGCAGACTGTCCTAATCTACCAATATCAACATCCACTAGTGGAAAGTAAATTTACACACGTACTTAAAAACTAATTTGTCTACTTCCTTCTTTTTCACTTCAAACAGACTTCAATTCCTTTATCTTAAAAGCCATAGCCAACCTAGACTTTAAATATGTTTTTTAAGTTACCTATGTAAAATTATATCAATAGATTTAGAGTTAGATCCAATAATTACAAGCAACAATAGCCTATAAAACCTAATAAGATACCATTATGAAAGAGGCAGTTATGAATAATGAGTTTCAATAGTTGTTAAAAAGCAACTAGATAAATGGATAGTTACCAATTTGAATACACTTAGTTTATTATTACACTTTAGCCGATTTTACGTCTTAGTGTCTCTGCTCCAAAGAGCAGCAGCCCGTAGAATAAACTTCCTACATTCTTGTATAAAACAGTCATTTTGTACATTGTGCGCTTCAAGAATCCGCATTAGGTTATCAGCAGGGCATTAATTCCTCAAACGGGACCAGTGGTGTTTGTTTATCGGCGTACGTGTGTCGTATCCAGGGAGCGTGTTTACCTGTTGCCCGGTGACATTTTCTCTATGTCGTCAAAGGTTGGCAACACCTCCAATATCGCCAAAGATTTAATTTCATTGACTCTTTTTTTAAGGTGGTAGGTCAGTGGCTGTCCGGGTTTCGTGTCTCTGTCGGTGTATGCTACCTTTAAAAGTCGTTCCTGCTGCTGGGAGCCGCTGTGCTTGACACAGTTGGATAGCTTTATCGGTTAAGAATTGCGTTATAGACGCATTCTTTCCCACAGACGACAGCAAGTTGGACTTGGTGGCAGCAGGGAAACGAGGCCACCTTAAATGACATGCTGACATAAGAAGAACATTACTCTCCACCCATATCCGAGAAGCGTCAGTTAAGAGGAGTCTCACCTTTCCGACTACGCTCTTATCGCCAAGTAAGACACCGGTGATCTGACTATACACGAAAGCATCTCGGGACCTGACTGTTCCCATTATTGGCCAGGACTGACGAGCCCGGGTCTGCAGCGTAACGACGCGCACGGGGCCACCAGAGAATTTACTGAGACGTTATTGTGGATATTCAAGTGTCTGGATTTATCTCAGAGTTTTGTCGCTGTGTGGGTTTACTTTACATGCCAAAACTGGGGCAAGAGACGGGAACGCAGCAGACTTTTCCGCGAAGCTTTACAGTTTTCGCCACAGTTCTTGGTGAGTTCACTTTATTTTTTATTACGACTGATCTGTACGTTATGTTACGGGTGATGTGTTAGTAAAGTTTGACACGCGCTTTATGTGTTGGCGAGAAATTGATTAGAGACGAGTCAATTGCGGATCGATAGAAGCGTGTCAGCTGCTTGTATGAGACAATTGGGCGTAAATTCTGAGGGACAGCCTAATGTCGTGTTTATTGACGATAGCAGAATGTCATTGTTCCTGTAAATTATAATTAGTAGAAGACAGCAAGTCGTTGGTAATTATCTCAGATTAGAAGGAGAACGACAAATCTTATCAAACGTTGCTTTATGGTGACTGTCGTACTCAATACGAGTAAAAGCTGCCATACTTTAATGCATAAGGTTTTAAAAACTGCATGTTCCAAATGTAACCTATTTATACATATATTTATATATATATGCCAGGGGTAAACTATGAATCGTTTGCATGCTTTCATTGTGAAAACTGATTCCGTTGCCACTGGGTGGCGACCGAGTATTTTTAATGTTTTTTTTTTATGGTAAAGTGCCTACTTAGGTTTGAAGAAACTGCAGAGGTAAGCTCGCTGTGTAGGCTTTATGGTCATTTAAATATTCTTAGTCAGTCTCTCTTTGTGAGTTGCTCTGGTTACTTCTCTCAGGGATATTGCTCTCAGGGCGCTTATTGGTCACCTCAGACTTGAGAACTCGTGCAGCAGCAGTCCGAAGTCTGTGTTACATGCATATACTGCAGCTTACCTGACGAGAATAACCTACTCGTGTCCAGCGTGGATTAGCGTAAGATTCGCGATCACTTGAAGGGTTCCTGCTTGCTTCTGAGGTCAAGGGGGAAAGAGGGTGGCGTCAGCACTATTAATGTCGTTACAGTACATCTGATAACTTGGAGCAGAGGGATCTGGTCTTTATGCCAAGGGTTTAAAAATAGCCACGTCCAAGTTGGTGTTGTTGGTTAAGTAACCCGGGAAATATAAGGGAAATAAAGCGAGTCCTGATCAAAAATCTACTCTCACGGTGTCGAAAGTTGATGATGAGCTACATATGCTTAAATTAAGCAATCAGTTATATATTCACACTGTGTGCTGCTGTCAAACATCTCTTCAAAAAAGGCGTTTTTGGGATTAATGATGATCGCTATTTTCAGCCTGTTGCACAGTTCCCACACGATGAGACCCTTTAAACAGGCGGTACTTCCAGAGATGATGCACTCATCATCATATTTGTCTCTAAATATTATCTATAATTGGTGTATCTCGTGAAACGAGAATTCAGGAATGATTCAGCCGTGATTAACTTAAAAAACAAGTCATTTTTACGGGGACTGTCTTTAAAGCTTCCAGTAAGCTGTAGAGGCACACGGCCCTCGGTGTAGCCCTTTATTTGAGTATACTGTGATACTGTTGCATATTTTGCACTGTGCTGTAATTTATTATGAATGGCCTAAACTCGCTTGGCCTCCACGTGGGTGTCGAGCTCATCTTCCTATTGGCTGAGGTCATCGGCGTCCTGAAGGAGCTCTCCTGTGATTGGTCGGACGGCCTCGGGGGCTGTGGGCGTACTTTATCGATGGTGGAAGTGGGATACTTTGTGACAATGTTCATTGTCGATATTTCAGTGGGGCTGCCGTGGGTATGAGTGCGCAGCGGAGAGCCTTTTACTACAGCCGCAAGAGGCTTTGCAGCTCCGGATCGCGTGTCCCATCATCCAAAGCCCGAAAAAGCTCATAAAACATCCGAGAGGAATTTGTTGTTATACATTTTTTTTCTTTCTCAGACATTTTTTTGTTTGTTTGGTTGTTTTTTTTTTTAAAGGTAACTGCCTGCGTAAATGAGCGTCCGTGCCATTTTTTGCTGACAACATACTTGCGTTTCTGTGTGGCATTTGCCCGTCTATGTAGCATTTCGAAAGACTTGCTTGCACGCTGGAAAGCGCAACAAAGACAAAGATCACACAAAGGGAAACGCGACGCTTGTGTAGTTAAATTTCCTCGGGGGATATTCTCATGATATTGACCGGAGAGACGACGGACTGGGTTTTATTCTGACTCTCGGAGAGCGAGAGAAAAAAAGGGGGCACCAAGAGGAAGGAAAAAAAAGAGAGAGAGAGCTCTGAATGCTGCCTTTGATTTGCAAGGAGATCAAGGGACTTTAGTGGAAGCGACGGATCTGCTTCACTATTCTTTTCACCCTTTTCACTCCCCGGCTCTGCTCGTCTTGTCTCCCCCCCTTCTCTGAGCACAGGTTATCGGATGGACCAGCATCCCAGCGCCCGAAGCTGCACCAGTCGCGGGGCTTCGTCCTGCGAGGCCGTCCCGACGGAACCCTCCATGAATCTGTACATCCACTCCACCACCGGCACACGCTTCGAGCTCTCCTTGCCACTGGAGGAGACCGTGGAGGGACTGAAGAGGAGACTGTCGCAAAGACTCAAAGTCCCAAAAGAGAGACTCGCTCTGCTACACAAAGAAACGTGAGTAAACACGAAAGAAATGCATTGCAGTTGAACGTGTTTAGTAAACGTGGTGTTTTCGGATAGGGACAATAATTACGCATACTTATTTCTTAAAGAGCCAACCGGTACTTGAGACGCTGACATCATAAGCCGTAATGTCTAGGATAGTCCGCAGTTCAAAATGTGCACAAACCGACTTTAGGTGCGCCCACCCTCCTGGGTTGAGGTAATATTTTCCAAACTGCACTTTAACTGGTTAAGCTCACGGGAGGCAAAGGTATGCCCGCTTTGGTGATCAATACGTTCAAGGAAACTATTGACCATGGGGGTGGACAATATTGGAATTATGGGCTGGGACTCACCAGTCACTGGAACAGTATTGACATGCAATCTGCAGACTTGCATTGATTCGTCCCCCCTTCTTATAAAAACTGAAGCATGACTGAATTGCTAATGCTGTGTGAGTCAAACATGTTACACATTAATGAATAAAGTCACACAGAAGTGCTAACCTTGACTGTATTTATACTGCTACTGCACAGGTGTGCATTATTCATGCGTGACTTGGTACTGAACCGAAGGTGGATATGTCTTGTGGTTGGATGTGAATGTGAGCGTGCAGTTGCATGACAATAGCCAGCAGATTCAGGAGAATAACAGCAGTTTGTTTGCGTGAGGTATCAGACGGCCAGTTTCGCGAGGGCTTGAAAAACGCTGCTGTTTAAGCAGAGCTGCATGTGTGAGAGAATAGATAAACTCTTTATTATTCAAAACGAACCAGAACCTGAAGCATTATGAAGCTATGAAATGAATCAGGCACAGGTTAAACGAGCTCACAATAGTGCAGGTGGTGCTATGCAAAAAAGAAAGGGGGGGCTTTAGTACATGCGAACAGTCAGCATTGTTTTCAGCCCCCATCTCCTCCCACCCGTTGTAATCACCCAATAAATCACATCATCCTTTAAAACCTGAAAACCCCATTTTTAATCCCCTCCTGCGCCTTAAACTGTAGACCTACAGCAAGTCGGGGCTGACTGCCTTTGTTCAGCTGCGTGGCATAAGATTTGGGTCATGCCTACAGACCAGACTGCCCTAAACATCCTTCACTAACATAAAGCAGGCAAACGGGCAGAAACGGGTGTGAATGCTTGCATAGCATTTGGCTCTGAGATGCAAGCATTCCTCTTCTGTACCGGACATCAAGCAGTAAAGCCCTGGAAATGTGATGTGTTCTGTATCACATGATTTAACTTTCATAATCACTGACAGAGCCGTAACAGTTTGGCTAAGAACGGCGTCCATGCAATTCTAGTACTTGCCATTCTTTTCATTTATAAATTTAATATGCTGTGGTTTTGGTTTCAGCATGAAGTTTTTCTTCCTCATTTGTGCAACTGATATTGTCAAGGAAAAAAAAAATTCTTACCTCCACTTAGGCAAGTGCCAGTGGTGCCAAATATCCACTGCAAGCACTTGTCAAGCTCCACTATACTCGAAATTGAAATATGACAGTGCAATCAATACTTCTCTTTCATGGAGCTTTACACCCACAGCTCTTTTCCAAAATAGTTTTGATGTCCGTCTGCACCCCCTGGCTGAAGGGTGTTTGTATGTCTGAAGAGAGAATATATTGTCAGCACAGTCTAATTATCTTGTTCTCCCCAATCCCTGCAGGCGACTAAGTTCAGGCAAACTCCAGGATCTAGGCATCTCGGATGGGAGCAAGTTAACACTTGTGCCAACAGTTGAAGCAGGATTAATGGTATGGATTCAGCTTGCTGTGAATTTATTTTAGTTTGGAGTTCAAATCTAAAGAATGAACTTAAAAAAAAATTACACATATTAAATTTTTTATTTTATTTCTGTCATGCAGTCTCAAGCATCAAGACCAGAACAGTCAGTAATGCAAGCTTTGGAGAGCCTAACAGAAACTCAGGTAAGGATCTATGTGTGCCTGTGCATGTGTGTGTCCGATGAGCCTAAATCAAGGCTGATAAAGCAAAGTTGGAATCCTGCAACTTAAACTGAGCTCCAAATTTTTTGTGTGCATATTTGCATTACGGCTAAAGAAGGTGGAAGCTTCAGTTAAGCACAGAGCAACACCCAGATATGGCAGAGATGAGCCGGCTGCGCAAGCCTCTTTGCTTGTCTAATCTCAGCCTCTTAAACAAGCCAAGCCAAGCTAGACAACCAGTGTGAGCTGCTAGAACATAATAAGCAACAACACCCTCCTGTATCCTAGTAACGTGTGTGTGTGTGTGTGTGTGTGTGTGTGTGTGTGTGTGTGTGTGTGTGTGTGTGTGTGTGTGTGTGTGTGTGTGTGTGTGTGTGTGTGTGTGTGTGTGTGTGTGTGTGTGTGTGTGTGTGTGTGTGTGTGTGTGCAAGCATGCACAGCCCTGTAGGAAGCTAGTGCGAACACCACTCAAGAAGAGCTTATGTGCTGTTGAGAGGGCCAGCACTTACTTCCATCTTTCTGTTTACGCCTTTATCTATAATCTCTCTCCGCTCCTTCTGTATTTCACGGTCTTGACTGACAGGCACATATACACGAGCGCACAAGGCGAGTTTCCAGGAAGTGTGCTGTGGCTGCATGGAGACTGATTGTAGTCTCACTCACTCATAAACAGAGTGCTGGATCATCAGATGACAGTCTTCTCACTCAGTATTAGCACAGGGTTCCTGGAAGCCTAGTGTGCATGCACAGGCCAAGCGAGGCCTACACCCTGTGCTTGCAGTGAAACAGTTCTGTGGGCCTGCTTAAGTACAGTATGTATTTGAGTCAGAGCGGCATGACTCACCAAAATGATCAATAGTGAGTGTGAAGTTTAAAAAAGACTCCGTGCCGGCCACAGAGAGAAACCGAGCGAGAAGAGAGGCGATAAGGCTGAGCGCTCGCAGACAACAGTGTGACGTATGACACACTTTGCAGCTGACTGACTGACTCAGATCCACTTCCTTTTGTACAGTTGGGCAACACTGAGATGTACGTAAGTGTATCACTGATGCACTACTGTCTGATGTCAGAACGGTACAAGACGGTGAAACAATAACACTGATGTAAGGAGTTAACTGAACTCTTAACAGCGGTTACATCCTGAAGAATTTGCCCGACGCTGTTTAGTGGAATAATTATCCGATGATGTGGGCTGCTCAGTGATAGCAGAGTGTGGTTCAGTATGGCTTCTTGCCCTGCTGATAATTTTATGGTGGAAATCCTAGCCTTGGTGTGTGTGCGTGTGTGACAGAGAGAACTCAGCATGCATCTCGTAGCACTGACAGCAGATGACTGCATGTGTGTAGGTGTGTGTAAGTGGATGTGTGCGTGTCTGTTACTGGATGTGTGTGTGTATGTCACACTGTAAGTAGGCTGGAAGCAAGCTTTGCCCATCATGTGGTATGCCTTTGCTGGGTAGCCAAGAGTGACTGTCATTTTCACTAGAGGCAGATGATAATTCAACCGCCGACCCAGAGGAACCGATCTCTCACTCTGCCTGTCTTCCTGTGTATCTCCCTGTCCACGTAACCTTATTATACTTAGATTCGTTATGAGTCAAGTGCTTGCGTTTTTCTCACGAAATGCTTACCACACGTTACCACATACACCACTTTTGCATACATGTTTATTTCACTGTAAATGGTAATCTGACGCCGGGGTACGGAACGAATAATGGGTAACAGGAGATTGATGTCACAGTAAAACACAAAAAAGGCGTAAAGCTGCTTTAGTGTGTTTATATCCACAGAAATTGATTCTTCTTTATAATTCATGAAACGAAATGGAATGATATAGATTGCGGAGAGATTACAGATCTTTGTAAGATTAGAAAAATAGGAACACAAAAGCTTTGCCTCATTTCCTATCTCCTCTCTAACTCTGGGGCTATCAAAAATCAATCAATGCACTTAGCCCTTAAAAGTGTCTGACAGGATAACTGATATGCCCATGCAACCAAAAATAGCCTGAGGGAGGTATGGGTTAGTTCTTAGAAAAAGGCATACAAGAGTTGGTTGTTAACCCCTGGACCCCTAATAAGCCATCACCCCTTCAAATATTTTGGTCATGCAAGGTCTTATTTCCAGATTGGATTCCGAGCTGCACTGAGCAGATCACCGTATGTCTTCTCCTTTATCGGGATTATGAAGAAGTCTTCAGCTACCAGGTTGTTAGTCAACAAATCATGCAGCGCATGCCAGCTTCCAAGGGCTGTTTCAGTCTCTTGTGGCATGAGTTTGGGGTGGGGGGCATTTAATGGAAGTTCTTACCCAGCAATGATTAAAATGCTATTTTTTTCCAATCTCCTATGTTTCACCTCCCTCTCTTGTTTCTGCTTAGCAGCTCTCCTAGGGATCTATAATTTAAATGTGCTGTGGTTTGCAAGTCCGGCGAGCTGCCTCACTTTGACCGTGATGGCTGACTTCTTTAGCAAGGACAATCATAGCTGCCTTAATTCCTCCTCTGGCATCCTCCTAGACTTTTTTTTGCATGACATCTAAGCTGATTTAAGCCACTGCTTCCTGACAGCCCATCAAAATACAGTTGCCTGCACTACTCACTACTCTTTTCTTATTCTGTCTGCTAAATAGCGGCTGTGTGTACAGCTTATATTTGCAGTCATACATGGGAACACACACATACACACACCAAATTGAAAGGATATATTTAAGAGGATTTATGGTCATGATGAGAGAATGAGAAACTGTCTGAGCCTAGTTGTAAAATAAATGTATATTTCTATGACAAGTAGTGAAAGCAATATTTACCATTTCTAGTCACATTTAGGCAGTAACATCAGCTCTTGATCTATTTTAGAATTTGATTATGTGGCCATTTAACACACAGGGACTATTTGCTCATTGATGCACATTGACGGTAGAATAAAGCCAACCAGACGTCACCCTTACCATCCCTACCCCCACCCCCAATGCCCTTCCCCCCCCTATGCAGCCACCTCTTTGTTCCCATCCTAAAGCATGAACACCACACCGGCTCAGCTGACAAACATAAGACAATGATTAGTCACCTTTCCACTTCAAAAAGTCATGTTAGGCACAAGGTAGGACAATCGTTTACTCAAACCTTCTCCCTAATCAGTCCTTCCAGTGCCGTTTGGGCTCCATCGGACTCTTGGAAGTGACATAATAATTTTGTGTAAGCTTCAGAATGTCAATTCTGAGTGTTCCAAAACAATATAAGTTATGTAACTATGGATCGGTGACACCAAAACGGTGACCTCATTGGAGCAAGCCAAGGTAGTTGTTGCTGTTTGTTCTGTAAGGTGAATTTTTAGATTGCTGATGGTGATGTTTGAGAGATCAGCTTTTAAGTGGCTTGTTTTTGAATTTAGCCAAGTTTGCATTAAGCTCAGAAAATTTTCAGGACTGTGCCCACCTACTTTTCAACCCCTCTCAAAAATTGAAAGCTCTAAAGGAGCAGTTCCTGTGGGACAGACACATCCTAGGATGACTAGTTCCTTTAGTGGTAGTACTGAGGTGGGGGGGTAAAGAAGGGCCTAATAGGCTTCAAACTCCAAAATCCTGTTAAGTGCAGCTACAGTGGTGCATACTGGTTTTTAAAATCGATGCGCAACCCAGCTGGAGCGAGGCTCAGCAGGCTTCAGATTGACAAATTTTGCCTTGAACACTAACACAGACTGCTTCAGGAGGAGGCTGTGTTGCCATTCCACGTGTCCCAGGAGAATACGCTGTTACATATCTGCTCTACTTTTCTCGCTCCCAGCGACAAGCACCTCCTGTCCTCATGCACTACCCCCCCCCCCCCTCCTCCCCCTCACTTATTCCTCCTCTTCCTCTGGCCGGGATACAGCACGGTTTTGTCTTTGTGTCTACAAGCAGACAGACGCAAACTTAACAGGCTCTAACAATCTGTGGGGAGTCACCTCAGGGTCACCCTTTCCTTATTTCCTCTGCTATCCCTCCCTCAGGGGTTGCCACAGTGGGCCTGACAGGTGGAGGAGAAAAGAAAGGGGGAGCTTTGCACAAGTCAGTCAGTAATGTGTATTTGTGTTTGTGTAGTTAAGTGCTATTGGTTGGGGACAGTGGGCAGGAAGGCTAACATGGTTGAGAGATTACAGGGAAGATGAGATGATAGAAGAAAAATGGAGATAAGAGGAGAGGTGCTACTAGAAAAGGAGGATTTAAGAAGTAGTGCTTTTTTTTTTTGCTTTTTTTTTGCTTTTTTTTTTTTTAAAAAGACAAATGAACTTTGGACCTGTGTGTGTCTATGTACACAATTGTTTGTAAAACAGCTCAATGCAAATGGTCAATATGTTTCTCTTTGCAGTCCTGCGCCCTGCACATCACCTTATATTGATGTCAGTTAATCAGTAGGATTGATAATACTGGAAATCATTGGAGAGTAACTGTATTGAGGATTTGGGAGCGCAAGGAATTGAAGAATGACCAAGTCTGCCTGTTGGTCAATATGAAGGGTTTCCTCCCCTTTTACATCCCCCAGCGCTCTCTGTCCTTCTCACTACTATTGAGATTAAGGCTTTTTATATGCATGCAGCTTAAGAGACAGAATCTTTGCTCTTTAGAATGGAAATTTCCTTTATTGTAACCTAAAATGAAAGCTACAGAAATTAATTTTGTTGCTGAATGTGTAAATCAAATCGTGCATGGAATAAAAAAACAATGCTGATCTAAAGGCCTTTTCAGTCCCTGCTCATGTAAATCCTGGCCTTGAAAATTGCATTAATAGGCTGATCATGCAGTATTTTTGCACCTGTGTAATCCCCTTTGTGATGCTTAAAATGCATAGTGGGAGGGGAAGTGCTGGGATGGGTGGAGGGAATCAAGGTGTGTTGTGGGGCAGTCAAAAGGGAGCTGGATTTGCAGGGAATTTCATTGTCCTATTATGTATATTCATCTCGATGCATGTGTTTCTGTGGGTGTGCGCATGTGCCAACATCCATTTTTAATGTTTCTCTTTGTATGTTTCCTCACTGAGCGACCAGGGGAGACTTACTTCTCCATTTTGGAGTCGTGACCGTCATTGTTTTCCATTCCCTGGCGATACAGTGCTTTTGTGATTCAAGTAGCAGGCATCGTGACTAGTGGGGCTACTGTGTGGGAGGATGGAGGCCATGTATATCACATTCGATAGCCACTACCAAGACTAATGAAGCCAGTGCTACTAGGGATATGGTGCTGCTGGCAGAGGTGCAGGGTTCAAAAGAGCCAGGTCATTTCAGTCTTTCCTATAAAAACGTAATGAGGAAATGAGAAACGTCTTTAAAAAAAAAAAGGCATCATTTTTGCACGATCACCGTTGCAATTACTTACCGTCTTTCTGTTAACGTTCCTCCATCTGTCACAGAATTTCTATACCTATCTCTCAATTTCCCCACACCCACTTCATTTATCTCAGAAACATGTGATGCTGTTTCTTCTTTCATTTGCCGCTGCTTCGTATGATGTTGTTTTTCCCAACTATCCACAAATTTGTCTCACCGGGTACAGAAAATGCTGTGAAGTCATTCTCTGCCAGAACAGGATCCTGATTAAATTGTATTAATCAGCTGGTGTAAATGGCTTTCAAGAGAGTGAGAGGAAAGTGAACAGCGGGGGAAACGAGTAAGTGAAGATTGCTTTGGTGTTGCTTGCCTGATTTAAACCGGATCTTGATAGCTGGGGACTAAGAGGTGAATATGCTCAGTTTTTCTGGCTAGTTGTAAGGAGTGGCTTTTGCAGGAACCCGATCGTCTTGACTTTGCCATTTTGATCTCTCCTTTCATGGAGCCGATCATATTCTATGATGGCCAGCTGTTCCTTTTTTACTCCACTTACCCCCCCCTCTGTTTCTTATCAGGTACTGTTACAGATGCCTATCTTTCTAATGGTGCCTTTGAAGATTCAACCCCCTCTGCCTTTAGGATTTGGGGATGATGCAAGTCATTGATTTTTTTTTCTTTCTCCTTCTCTCTTTTGAGAGCCTTTCATTGCATCTTTAGCTGGTGCGTGTCTACCCAAAGACTATCAATAGCGTCCTGGTGCGATCAAAACATTTAGGTCGATAGGAGGGTTAATAAGCAGTTTTTGAACCATACCTTTCCACCTCGCTGTCCGGCAGGTGAGCAGCTGCACTGGAACCAGAATATGGCTGGAGGAGTGACTTCCTCCTCTCGCAGCTTCTCCTTCTCCTCCCCCGCCCGTCCCGCCTTCCAATCCTCTATCCTCTATCCTCTTTTCCCCAGCACAAAGCTGCTCAGTTGTTCATGAATGTCAGCTCAGTGCTGGCAGCACTCTCTATCTTTCCCTCCCTCTCCCTCTTCACCCGTCCTTAGACTCTCAGCCTCTCTCTTCCTCCCTCACTCCTTATCTCCCTTCCTTAGTTCGCTTAGTGTGCAAAGGAAGAACGACTGCAAATGAGTTCCTTGAACCACAGGGACCCCAATAAATAAAACTGTCAGCCAGAGATGTCGAAAGGGAAAAAAAAAAAAAAAAAAAAAAAAAAAAAGAAGGAAGGAGCCAGAGGCGCACTCTCACTGAATATTTCATCACCCACCACCACCACCACTACTACTCTGACACCTTACCCTCATTGCCAGCATCCCCATCCCCCCTTACCATCCTTGTTCCCTCCTTTTTTCATGCCATCCCCCCCTTCTCCTTCTCCTCCATCTTGTCTCCACCCCTCCTCGCCCAGCTGCCCCTTATCATATTCTCTCCCATTACTGCATAGCAACCAAAGTATCATACAAACCCCACCTCCTGGACACCCAACAACTAAAACAAAATGGCTGAGAGCACTGTTTCTGGGGTCACTTGTTAGAGAGGTGGGTCTGACGGCTACTAGATGGAAGAGCCATTTTTCAGTACCTGTATATTGCTAAATAAGCTTATCCGTGCAGTTTTTGGTGAGTATAATCAACTATGTTTGCGGTCAGGAAATGCACACCTTATTTGTTAGGCATGAACTCCTCATACTGCTCCTTCAATATAATGAAAACACTGGAGTGCTGGTTTCTTTCTGTCTGCCTTGACAAAACCCGGGGTCTCCATTCTCCTTGTCCTATGACTCTCCTTCATAAGTTGCTGTCATAAAGGACTGGAATTTGTACAGCGTCCTTCAAAGACCAAGGTGGAAATAGAATTGGAGGTCTGTTGCAGACTTAAAGACAAGCTATGAAGCGCTTTTTTGTTTTCCTGTGATGTTCCACAAAGCGCTATCTGGTGTTTGTACTGACGTCAATGGTAGCCAGCCACGTTGGCTGTCTTGACTGTGCTCCTGAGAGCAGACAGGCATGTTTGGACTGGAGCTGAGCTTCTAGCCGAGACCTCTGGGATTGATTTGCTAGCCAGCTTTCTAGCAAATCAGTGCCCCTTTTCCTCTCCACCCCCCCATCACACACACACACACACACACATATATATATATATATATATATATATATATATATATATATATATATATATATGCACTCTCTAACGCTCTCCCCTTGTTTCTCTCATAGTCTCTGTCCGTCTGGAAAAGGCTTGTTGTTACATGATCACTCTCGCCAATCTAGCCTCTGGCAGGCAGGGCGCACTGTATCATCCTCCGCCTCCTCCCTTCCCTTAGGAAACGGGCCCTATTTCAGGTGTTCCACTCCACAGCTCCCGGCTCCCAGCTACACAAGCTGTTCGCCCTCCTTTTCGGGAATTGTCAGGGAGACGGCGTGTCAGATGAAAGTGATGTAGCTGTTTGGTTTGGACGAGTGGAATTCCACACCTGAACGTTTAATTTGGGTCTTTCTCAAAGCTAACCGCAAATATATGAGAGTGTCCAATGGAATTATAGTAGTTGAGATGTCCCCTGTCATTTTCCCTGCAAATGAGATGTCTGTGTTTGTGTGGGTTTGTGGCCTTTTAATTTCTTGCCTAAAAGAAGAGGTTCTGGTGGGTGGTGTATGCATGGAGACCCCATATGAGTCACATGGTCACACACATTTTTAGCTCTCATATACATGTGAAGGTTTGTGTGAGCAACTTCTAAATTGACTTTATGAGTCAACGACTGAGACTCTGAGACCTGGAGTGACAAAAATCAACTGGAGGCGGGAAAGAAGGAAAAAAGGTGTGAGGAAGCGAGCTTGCTTCTTTCGCAGGCTAATTTAAAACCTGCTATGTGGTGTTGGGAAGTAGGAGTACATGAATTCTGTCTTGTGGTTTTGAATAATCCACCCCAGTCATTATAAAGGTAATCAAGCCTCCTCTCTGTTTGTCTTGCTGTCATCACAGTTGGTCTTTTTCTCTCACTTTTTCTTGCATGTGCTTGTATACAAAGAAAAACATTGATAAAGCAAAGATCCTGTTCATACTTGGCTCTTGGCGTCTTGGATGTTCCTTTCTTGGAAAGAAATAGAAGTACAGCTTTGCAGTCTCCTTTGGTTTCATGCAAATTTTGACCCTATGACATTCACTCTGACCAGCTGTGGAGGTACCCAGAAGTCATGGTGGTCGTTCCCTCCCCCTCCATGTCACAGCGTAAATTTGAGCAACATGTATCCGTTTAGCAGCAGTTGCATTTTCTCTGCAGATAAAATCAGATCTGTGCAGGGAGGTAAAAACTGATCTCACATGGTTCCTGGAAACAGGATTCTGACGCAAAGTGTGAAATGTAACCTGTTTGAACTGGACGTCGACTCAGCCCGAATATATTTGGATCTAGGATCAGAGGTCTATAACGGATACCCACAGGGGTGTGTGTGTGTCCCCCCCCCCCCCCCCCCCCCCCCCCCCCACCTTCTAAACATTGGGTTGACGATCTCCCTTGGGGCTTTCGATTTGTATGCATGCCGCTCTGCGTGTTGTGGGTTGACAAACTGTCGACACTTACTCTTGACAGCTGTCAGTCACAGACACAGTCATTGTCTCCTCCCCCTCCTCTGGTCTTTTCTTCATCTCTGTCTCTCCCCCCACCCACCTTTTGGAGCAGGCCTCCCCATTAGGTCTCAAACACATGCACACCTCTTCTCCTGACCTTTTATGTACGGAGTTTCCTAGCGATGTCACATGTAGCCCCCTGCGCTGTTCTCCTCCTCACTTCACACCCCACCTTGCGCCTGCTGAGCGTATCGCCTCACCACGTTGGGGTAATCATGGTGAGTGTGGATTGTCAATAAATCATTAGTGGCTGACTTTACATTCTGAGAAGTTTGAGTTTCTCTTTATCCAGCAGCGTATTTTATTCCGATTTTTGCTCTAGCCATCAGATCATCCCAACCCCTTAGTTCTTTCACCTGCCCCTCCTCTCCCTTCATCCTCTTTTTCCACATCATGTCAATACCAATGTCCAAAGGTCACCCTGGCAACAGAGAGGCAGCGGTCGATAGAGAAATAAATAAGCAGAAGAAAAGAGAGAGATGTGATGGAGGGCAGAGCCTGGTGATTCAGAGGGTTAACTACAGGCGAGCATCTTACAAGGACACTCCAAATATAAGCCCTTTGCTCAGAAATTTTTTTTCTTTTTATATATTATTTTCTGTGCTTTGTTATTTAGATACATCTATCCCTGTGCTCTGTTCTGCTTTTCTGTCCGTCCTCCCTCTCTCTCTGGGGACTAAAATCACACATGCGGTAGTGATTGTTGAAATCTTTTTGGACAGGAGCGCCACTTTGTATTTGCTAGTGCTGGCCATTTCTGCTTGTTTCCTTTTAGGGAGAACCTGAGTCATTATTGCTGAGTCTTCAAGACCCACTGAAGCTTTGTGACTCCTGAATCACACTCACTTGGGGGGGGAAAAAAAGTAAATAAATACATGTCAGACTCTCGTTGCTTGGACTTCAGCAGCAAGTCACAATACACAGCATGAGAGCCACAGGCATACAGGAGGATGACAAGAGAGGTTTTGTTATTTAGCACGAATATTCCAGCCGAGTCGTGACAACTCTGTACTTGTTAGTGTGTGTGTGTGTGTGTGTGTGTGTGTGTGTGTCCATCCAGGCCTTGGGTGGGTCACTGAAGGCCCCCGACACTTGGCTCCAGTTAGCTGTTGCCAGTGCTCCAAACATGGGCATCCTTTCCTGATCTGCTGCAGATTCACAGACAATTGACTATTCTGTGTTTGAGATGCAGGCGGGGTGGATTTCCTAAACGTGGGACTGATTTTTCAGGCCATGGGCCAAACAGAAGGGTGGCCTTTGTCTTTGAGCTGAATAACCCTGCTGACTAAGAACGGACTGAGTGGCAATGGGAAGCAAGGAATAGTGGGTTCTATTTGTGTGTATGTGTGCGTTTTCCAGTAGGCCTCCCTATCCATTCCCCGCCAACAGAAGTAAATAGATGACTATTACAGACTAGTGTTTGACTGCACGATGAGCTTATGTGGTGTGTCTGTGTCTCTGTGAGAGGGGTAGCTCAAAGAGCTGTTGTGTGCACTGTAACTGGCATCCATGGCCCAGATTGTTCATTTACTAAGAAGGAAGTCTGTATGCATGGGGAGCCTTTCTAGTTCCATAGTTTTTTACAGTGAACAGTTGTAAATGCCAGAGTGTCATTAAATCTGGATATAGAGCATCATATATTAAGTTAGACTTTGTCATCTGGCTAAGCTGTGTTGATACCTTGCATAAAAGCAAAGACATTGAATCACTTAACCCTTTTTCCCCTTTCTTTATCAATAGGTCAGTGACTTCCTGTCTGGTCGCTCTCCCCTCACCTTGGCGCTGCGTGTAGGTGATCACATGATGTTTGTCCAGCTCCAGCTGGCAGCGCAGCAGTCCGGTGGTCCCCAACTCCAGCACAGGCACCTCATCACCCGGGGAAATTCGGAGGGACAGCCCCGGGTTCCCCACACTCACCCGCACTCTCATCAACACCCCCAGCATCCACATAATCACCCCAGCCCCCACTTGTCCCATCCTCACCCTATCCCCTCCTCCCCTTCTTCCCCAGGATCCCCTTCTTTTCCCCTGCCCTCCACACACCTCCAGTCCCTTCCTCCCATGTACCACCAGTCACCCTCCTCTGCTCACTGTAGCCCCCCTACTCCTCCACCACACTCCCCTCGCCCATCCCATGTCCCTGGGGGTCTTTTCCGCTCGCCCGCTCATCATCACCACCACCCCCACCACCACCATCATCACCACTACCACCAGCCTTCCTCAGGCCAACCCAGCCACGAGATCGGCCAGGTCAGCCCTGTAGCCCCAGTCCTCTGCCCTGAGGTAAGCCTCAAGAAAATATTCTTATAATTCTTCCAAGTAGTGTTTTGTTTTTTTTTTCTTTAATAATAGCCAATCACAGCATAGGATTGGTAAGATATTGTCTTATATTATTTTCTCAAATAAAAGGGTTCAGTGGTAAAAGTAGGTACATCTTTACAATACATAAGAAAGACACAGGCACTTGGGCTGCCATGAGAACGATAGAGTGGATGGGTTATGACCATTTGACCCAAGTGCCATCCTCACAACTAAATCATTCTCCATTAAATCAATTAGATTAATGGGACATCCTTGTAGCACGAGGGTGAACCCGTGGTTTAGTCAGCTCTGGAGAAGCGTTACACGTGATTTTGCGTGTGTGTGTGTGTCCAAACCACAGTACATTTGTTCATCACTGGAGTACACTGTGCTCCCCAAATGCATGCAAACAAGCCAGCACATGCGTACACCATGAGAACACAGCATTCATATGACCTCAGTCTTCCCAGGGTAAAGAGCAGTGGGCTAAAATTATAGGAGCAAAAGTGTGCAGGTGTTGTCATTTAACTTTCAGCGTTATGCTCATTTGTTTACCTTAGGATAACTTCATGAACAGCTGCACACACATGCAGAAACACACTTACTTCTGTTCTTCAACCCAATGTGCTGTTTATATTTTCTGTACCTCCTTGAATAGTGAATGGTAACCAAATATCAGCGAACTGTGTGGGAGAGATGGTTCACTACAGGAAAAACAAGGAGACAGGCCAGTTTAGTAGTGAGAAAACGGATATGGCTATTCCTCATCAGGCTTTCACATGCATGACAAAAAGACATGCATACGCACACAACGCGCTTTCTTGGGGTTTCAGTTTCGCTTTCAGATGTCAGTTGAGCAATCCATGTTAAGCCAAAGTGAAGTTGTGAGGTGACCATCTTTAGTTTGATCACAGTAAAGTAACCAAATACCTTAAGTCTTAAGCTATATGGCATGGCAGCAAGCTTAAATTTCATGTTGTCTGAGGTTTCTTATAACCATCAGCCTTAACTGCAGAGGTTAATTACACTGTGCAAATGGTAGTTACACCCAGAGGTAAAGGGTAAAGGTCACTGAGGGAGCTCCTGAAACAGTGATTTTGAGTTTTCACAGCTTTTACTGTAATAGATCATATGCCCTTGTATCCTCAAACATGCTTTGGTCTCACTTTATGCTCTTTTAATAACACTTTTCTTTTCCCCCCTTCAGGCTAACTGCAGTACCAACACCTCCAACAGTGGCACCAGTTCCTCACCACGCTCCCGTAAACCCGGCGCCATCATTGAAAGCTTTGTCAACCATGCTCCCGGAGTCTTCTCAGGGACTTTTTCAGGTAAGAAAACAGAGCTGCCATTACTGACTTATGACTTATTGCTACTTTAAGCATCAACTGTGCACATAGTGAGATCCAGTTCTAAGATGCCTCTAAGTAGAACTTGACAAAATTTAACATTTTCTTCTCTGTTGGGCCTTTGTTTTAGACTTGTACGCATGCCAGTTTTAAATGTTTTAATTTTTTTTAAAAAATCAAATGATATACAAACATTATACAAAGAAATATAACACGCAAAAATTATAATATTATTTTGGTCTGTTTTGCTTCCTCTCACAGGCACTTTGCACCCAAACTGCCAGGACAGCAATGGGCGTCCCAGACGGGATATTGGGACCATCTTGCAAATCCTCAATGACCTCCTGAGCGCCACACGCCACTACCAGGGCATGCCCCCCTCCCTCACCCAGCTCCGCTACCAGACGCAGTGTGGTTCGCCCACTTCCCCATCCCCCTCGCCGCCTCCTTCCCCTCCAGTTGCTGGCATGACGGGCCTCTCTGCCAAAGCTACCTCTGTGCCCGCCAGCAGCCCTCCTCCAGCTCTGCATCCACTTGTGCAGTGCGAGAGCCAGATTCGCATGTGCAAACCCCCTGGTGAGTGACTCCACTCCACTCCCCTTCTGCACATGCAAACATGTCATGAGCACAAACAAAAACACCCCCTCACACATTAAGTCATTGTGCATCCCTTGAAGCCCTTATGAAGCAGATGTTCCTGCAGTTGCCACAGCTTTGGAGGAATGTGTGTGTGTGCATATGTGTGTAAAATTGCATGCAATTTAGAACCCTGTCAGTGAGTTCTGCATTTGCCTTGCAACCTACTGAAGAGTTCATTGTTATCTTTGTCTCTGTTTCTGTTCTCATATCACATCATGTTTAGCTCAGTTCTGTTGGGATGCTTTTACATCATTGTTTTCAAGTGCTTATTTTCATCTCTAAAATACTGACAAAGCGAGAACAGAAAAGTCAGATTAAAGAACAAAAACAGTCATGCATATGTGTCTCTGGAGGTTTTGAAGCAGATGAGAGAAGAGGAAGAAAGCGGAGGGGGAGGGGGGTCTTCTTAGTAATGCAATACTAGCTTCTCCAGACCTGTTCAGTCAGGCTTCACTTGTCAGGCAATGCAGTTGCCTTTTTGTCTTTGTGAGCTGAGGGGATAGGTTTTACCCCTTCAAGCCTGGGCTGGGCTGTGTTTATATTAGAACAGGTTTGGGGTGATGTAGCCTACCTCCTAAATACGGGCTGCAGCTTGGGCATGTATAGACCTCAACATACCCACGAGAGTTTGGTCGAGGCAGGTGTAGAGTTCAGATGATGCCATTTAAGGACTGGGCTGGGATGTTTTAAAACCTCCTTTCCTTACAGCGACACAGGATGTTGTGTGTCAAACAGATGTCCAGCGCTGATAACATCCAGTCAGCATTGTAAGCTTGGCGTGAGTGCACTGAGGAAAACATCATTGTCCTCTGCCTCCTTATCTCAAGCTAGTCTTCAATGAGCTGCTAAATTTGCACAAAATTTACCAGCGTAAGTAGAATTGTCTTGTGGGAAGGATTGTAGAAATTATTAATTAATGTTTAATGTTTTCTTCTGTTTGGAAAAAGCAAGAGCATACATACCTATTGTTGTAGGCTGGCTTTGTTCCTTGTTTTCTGACCTTTAGTTGTGAGCAGAATGAAGGATTTCAGTTGTCGCTTCTAAACACTGACTCGCTGGGAATGTCCAGTATTTCACTGCATCACCCTTAGTGCATTTACAAGTGTTCAGTGAACAGTTGGAATAACACAAGCTTATTTTCCTAACTCAGGAAAGACCATTCCTTTACTGCCCCCACCTATTGACTCACCCCCATCCTACCCCTCTTCTCCCTCTTCAGTCTTGTCATTTCTCGTCATCTCCGCTCAGCCCAATGCCACTGCCCCCACCCCGATTTGCTATCCAAAAACAGTCTGTAAAATCCATCTCTCTGTGTTCCTCCTAATCACCCCCTTCTTTTTCCATGTCTGTGTTGTGCATCAATACATTGTCTGTGTTCATTTGGCCTTTAAATAGATTTATTCCAAAATGCAGCTCTGAAAAGAATTTGCTTTGTGAACTTGAGGCCAGAGAGAGGAGGAGGGGGACAACACGGAAGATGGGGGTTGTTAAAACCACAACACTAAGCCTCCATTCATTCATCATATGGGTGTTTATATCCTGTCCGTCAGTCCACCAACTGTCCACTCATTAACCAAAGGCAAAGAGTGAAAGAATAGCCTGTCTACTGCCATTTTCCAATTTAACTGGCCTGAACCAACTTCCTGCTCACAATATGCACTTCCAGAAAGCCTTGAATGGTGACCTGTCCAACTAAGCCTGGTTAAGACAATGATTGTCCTGGTGTGTTGTGTGAACAGGGGCTATGTGCCTGTTTGTATCCTGCTCTAGTTGGTGTTCTAAATATGCCGATGACTAAGCGGTCTCAGTCGGTCTTATCAGCCGACACCTGATGCAAGACTTACTGGACTTAACACCACAGCTTAACTCTGCTTCACAGAAACCTGCCTTCATTCAGCTACAGGAAAAAAGCCTGCGCTTCCCAGCTGCCTGAATATGTGTGCGCAATCAAACTTGGGTTGAGAGAGCCTCTTGAAAATGTCACAAAGCTTTTCTGTCTCCTGAGAGCCTTTACCTTTTGGTGAAGAAGAGGAACGTAAATAAAAAAAAAAAAAAAATGCACACACACTCCATCACAAATTTCCTGGTTAAAGGCTGTGACGACTAGCTTGGTTTCATGGTTTTGCTATATAGTATTGCTGAGTTCTAGGGCTTTTTTTAGACCAGGACTTGTGTTGAATTTGAACAGGAGGGTTTTAGAATGGCCTGACAGGTTGATTGTTAGCTAAATTCCTTTGCTGAGTAGGCTGGACTTCCCCAGCATCCCCCCTACATCCCACTAGCCCCCTGCCCAGTCTAACCCTTTGTGTGGGGGCCAGGGACAGGGGCAGTATAGAGGGCACCAGCCTGAACCATTGTGGGACAAAAGAGGGGAGGGCTATGGGATTATAGGGTTGCCTTTTAGTCTCACTCCCACTGCAGCTGGCTTAGCTCAGGCACACAGAGAGGGGCAAAGCGGGGGCAAAGTTGGCTCTGGAAGCTTCTCCGAACCCCCTTCCTCTCTTGTGTCTCTTCCACATCCCTTCACCACCTCCTAACCCCTTTCGATTTGACATGTCAGGTCATGTTAGCTTTGTGCAGGCTGGGACTGCGCAAGCCAAAGGAAGAGGGAGGGTGGCAGAGAATGAGGGACACGCATAGAAGGAGTCTTTGCCCTTAACCCCACTGCGTCCTGTATTTAAACCCTGACCTGCTTAGCCGAGGCATGGTGCATTATCCACTGGCAGGCTTTAGCTCCTCTCGTCACAAACAGACATTTGCCGGGACACACGTGCACCAGTAACGCAACAAATGCCCCAGCGATGCAGCACAGCACAGAGATACCTAGCAAAGCCAGCCAAGCACATCAGGTGCCCTTTCATTGTCGACAAGGAGAGCAAGAGGGAGAGAGAGAGAATGCAAATGAAGTCTAAAAGTCATTGAAGAGCTTGCGTCCCTGCAGGGCTGTCAGTGCCCTTTCAGCAGCTGTCAAAGTGCTCATATTAGCTCCACTTTGATTGGTTGGTTAAGAATATGTCCGATTTGTTTAATTTTTGCTTTCTAGTAAGTAGAGCTGGGTGGGTTATTTCCAGATGGGTTGGGTTTTACGGCTGAACTTTGCTCTGCAGACTTTGAGCTACTGCTTGACTTTGTTAGGTCAGGGAGATGCGGAGCATTTAATCTGAATACATATGTTAGAAGCACTAATTTATACCCTCTCCAGGTAAAAGAGGAAGAAAAAGTGCAACATTAGTGATGTTCAATAGTGGCAGAGTGGCACTATTCAATAGAATAGAATTCAATCTTCCAGTTGAATTCTATTCTAGTTTATTAATATATTATTTCCACACAATAAAAGGGTTAAGGCAAATTTACTTTCTGATTCAGGATCGTTACAGTATTTTTGCATGTTAAATGTGCCACTATTATTCCCACTTGTAATGAAGACTGGCTTCAAACAAGCACAGAGGGATGCTAAAAGAAACCAAGAGTGATTTTGCTGCAATGTGATTTTCTTTCTCTTTGTCTCCCTCCTCTTTCTTTCTGTGTCCGTCCACCCCTCCTTCTCTACCCTGGTTCCCTGGATGCTGAGCAAACACAATGTTCTCTCTGCAAGATCACAAGACTTATCAAGACAAACAAACAAACAACAGCAATAAGACAACTGCAAATGAAGGCCAATCTTTATACAATCAATAAAAGGAGAAGCTCCTTTAATCTCCCTCTCCGTCCTGCACACTGCAGCCCCTCCTCTCTTTTTCTCTTTCTCCATCCTCTGCCTCTCCTCCTCCACCCACCTACTCCTCCCACCCTCCCTCCTGTTTGCTCCCTATCTCAGTCCTTGCTGTGTTGCTGGGCTGGGCTCAAAGGCAAGGAAAACTGACGCATCGATTATTCATAGATCACCCCTTCTTTCTCTATCTCTCTGTCTTTTTTTCTGCCTTTCTCTGCAGTGCCCACTCTATTTACTACAAGGCTTATGTCAAAGTCTTTGGAGATGAGTTTGGGGAGGGCGAAATGTGCTGCTTCAGGTTGAGTTTTAGTGTGAAAGGCAGGCAGGGGAGTGGTTAAAAACAGAGAGGAGGGGGGAAAAAAAAGAGCCTGGTGTTTCCTTCCTCTGGGTGCCCTTGACCCATCTTCTGTTTGAAATCTTCCACTGTGTCTAAGAAAAGATCTGTAGTTGCTTCCTCATCCGTCTTTTCTGTGCCACGGTGGGTTGTGTACGAGAGTGGATTCTCTCTCTTGCTCTACAATTCATTCCCTATGTCTTTTAGTCACCTCTTTGGGTTCTCCAAGGTTATTGTGCTCACGTCAAGCTCTAGTCTTTGCAGTGAGGCTCCAGGCCAGCCTTTGTGTGTGTGTGTGTGTGTGTGTGTGTGTGTATAGTCTGTCCTTCTTAGCCAGCCCTAATAATAGCCCTAGTGTCATAAACATAGTCTGGAGATCCCTGCGGCCAGCTGTGTCCGGCCTAGCCGCCCAGGGCTCCGGTAGTGACGCTGATGAATGGCTACACACACACACTTAGTGTAGCTCCAAGCACATTCCCAGAGCTCTTGCCAAGCCAAAGGCCAAGACCTCCTGCCTCACCACCAAACTGCCCTTTATTCTCTGTGTGTGAGTGTGTGCGTGCACGCACGTGTTTTTGTTTTTTTTGTTTTTTCTTTCATATTGTTGAGCCGTTTTGGTAAATTACCCCTTTTAGAAAAAACAAAATCATGACTGAGGAACTACCTTGGTGAAATACAGGCAGGATTTAAACAGAGACACTCCAGACAAACAGATTTTCTATGTGGGCATGTGTTGGCTTTCTGCCATTTCATTGTTTAAGGCCATATTTTGACAAAGCTGAAGGGCGGTTTCACTTTTGACTAGTCAGAGCAGGGGAAGAAGGTGTAGAAGGGGGACCAGAAAGGTAACAAAGCCTTGTGGCAGAATATATGGATGTCACATGGAGCTGAGGCAGCAGAACAATGGCTTTAATGTAGAAGACCACCCCCCATATCCCCCACCCACCCTGTGGTGTACCCCCCCCCCCGTTCTCTGCTGATGACACATTGCCCTCACGCACAGCATACAGAGCATCTGGATGCACACATACATTTATATCAGGACAGAACATATTGACAGGAAGTGGAAAAACCAAGTCTGCCTGTGTGGCTGTGTGAAGACGTTCATGTTTCTGTTAACTCTGAGCCGCTATTCACATCCTTTGTTTTCAAAAAGCACCATTGAGGCTGCTTAGTGGCAGTTTACTTTAGTATGCACTGGTAGACAGTGGTGAATATTTATTGCTGGAGAAAAGGCTCTGGGCTGCTCGATCCGATAAGCAAATGAGAGAAAGAGGTAAATTAAGCCCACACAGAGTCCGGAATTCATTCCGATGAAGGGGGTGGGGGGGGAAGCAGAGGAGGGCACAATCGATTTGGAAAACTGACACCTACGGCTGATCCTTTACCCTCCACCCTCTTCCTCTGCCCTTTTCTCTATCCCCCTTGCCCCTGGGGTAGGAATTCCTTAACCCACACCACCAACCCCCACCTCCACCGCCAGTCCCCTGCCTGTCCCCTCCTCCTTTTTCTTCTTCACACTGCCCCACCTAGCTGTCTCTAGGGAGATATGGGGCAAGAACTGGAAGAGGGAGGGGCAGAAAAGGGGCTTTCTGTGTGCTTGTGTGTAAAGGGTGAAGGGGTAGAATAGATGGAGTGGGGGGGTAAGGTCAATGAGTGGAGAGTAGGAAGCTAAAGCCATAATAAAGAAAAAATGGAAGGGGGGGGGGGGAGAAAAAAAAACAATCTTTGCTTTCCTCTCGTCTCTCTCCCTGCTTACAATTTCCATTCGCTTGCATTTTCTATTGAAAGCCAATAGCGTTGTCCTGGACCCGAGATGGATGGCTGCACTAGAGCTAAGGTTTAATCAATAGGTCTTTTTAATTTGCCATCGATCCACGTTAAAAGCTACTGCGGCTGTTGGGGTGTGTGTGTGTGTGTGTGTGTGTGTGTGTGTGTGTGTGTGTGTGTGTGTGTGTGTCTGTCTGTGCACCTGTGACTGTGTGTAGTTCAGTGCACGGGTGTGCACATTGTGTATGTATTTTTGTGTGAATACATGATGTACCCAAATACGGATGTGAACGTGTGTGTGTGTGTGTTGCGGTGCATGCAGCAGGCGCAGGGATGGCCACTGTGCTTCGGTTTATTGACATTCTAGCCCATTATTTAATTATTTAATTCCCAGACAGATACTAATGGAGCTAGCTAATAGATTGCGGTTGCTTTCCCCTCCTTCTGAGGCCCTGAATATACGTATAAATGGAATTAGACTCGACTTGGCTGGTGTAGGAAAGCATTCACGGTGCAATGCAAGGCCGCTCCCTTGAGACTAGACTCTCCTATAGGCACATCAACAGCTAGAAATGCACTTAGGAGCAAATCCAGTCACTGAAGCATGCCATGGGTAATTACGTTTGTAAATATCATAGGCAGCTATCAGAAAGTATCATGTCTGTCAGGGGTTTGCATCTTTTTTGACCCTAGTAGGTATTTCAGCCTTGAGAAGGTCTCCCCCATTCACTGATAAGGGGATGAAATAGCACTGTGGAGGCTAATTATACTCTGTGGGGGAGGTTAACCACCAGATTCCAATGTTACATTGTGTGAATGGTGGATGTGTGTTTGTGTGCATTTGTGAGCCAAGGTTAAGAGCCTAGCATGTTTTAGCATTATCATCAGCTACACAGGCACACATATTAACACCCCCCCCCCCCCCCCCCCCCATTCCTCCAGAGCTGTTAAGAGAGAAGACAATTAAAAAAAAACAAAAAAACATTTGCTATGTAAAGAAAAATACCTGACTGTCTTTCTACTCTTCTCTCCTGTGTCCAGGTGATCGTATACGTCAGACAGAGAACCGCGCAACCAGGTGTAAGGTGGAACGTCTGCAGCTCTTGATGCAGCAGAAGCGTCTGCGCAGGAAGGCCAGGCGGGACCAACGGGCTCCTTATCAGTGGCTGCCCAACCGCAAGGCGGGACGCAGCAATAGCAACAGCAGCATGTCCAGCGAGGGCTCCCTGGACCTGGACTTTGACGATTCAGTGTGGAAGCCCGATGTAAAGGCTGACTTGAAGTCCGAGTTCGTCATGGCCTGAACCATCTGCTCCCACATACGCATTCAAAGATGTGCAAAGCATTGCTTGGGATTTCCTTAGAGATAATTTTGAGGGAGCGGATTTGCAGGAGATGACATGTAACTTCAGAGAGGAAATCACAGTTGTCCTTGCGACAGTCATCTGTCACATGAAAACAGGCTCCCTGCAGACTCTAATCTCATTCTGCCCTTTGTGGGTGACCTTGTGAAAAAAATAATAATACAGCAACATTAGCAAAAGAACTTTCTTGTGATGCTTGGATTTGGACAGGCAACTACTGGACTTAACAGTGTGCAAGACCTTTTTTGGGGGGTTTGATTACAGAGACCATACCTGTACTTGAGTATAGCAGAATTCAGTGGGTGGTGGTGGTGGTGGTATTTTCAGAATTTTTGTTTTTGTTTTTTTCTTTTTAAATGCACTCTGGGGAGAAATGAAGAGATCCACACTGGACATAACAGGACAGGAGCACCAGAGGCTTCAGTGTTTCCTAATCAGAAGAAGGGCAGAACTGCCGGACTATGGATTATTTCAGTGGGCATTCTAATTGATCTCAAAACTCATAAACAAGAGTCCAGTTTTTACCTGTTACGGGGTGGTTAAACCTTTTCTTTTTCCACTTTTAAGCATATTATTATATTTTATAAACAAAAAAAATATGTAGCATTGTTCACAAAGCATTCAGGTTTTCATATAACAGTTCAAAGTAGTTTGCACATATTCTTGATTTATAACAGCTGGTCAAAATGTGCGAGGAGGAGGTGGGGCCTGAAATAGAATAAATAATAAATATGGAAGTATTGATATCAACCTCAGTGACATAGGGTATTGATAGGAATGATTAATGAATACACAAAATAAATGAATATTAACAGAAAGTGCTTTAGAGGATTTTAAAATCTTTAAAATGTATATGAAAAAAAATCTATTTTTATTTCTCTTCCTATCTGCTGTTTTCAAAAAACAGCAGCCCTTTGTGGCTTTAGTCAGATCGTTGACTACCAACAAATATGTGCATCCATTCAATCATTCATTAGCTCATTCATGCCTTTTTTTTGTCTGGCCACAACAAAAGTTACAGAAAGATCATTTTTCATGCAGCCAACCTCATGTGTTACAAACCTGAAGAGACTGAGGGATTTCGAGTTTGTGTACATAAATGTGACAATTGGCAAATGCTTGTTAGGGCGTGTGTGTGTGTAAGTTTGTTGTAAATTGATTTTTAGAATATCCTATGTTTTTGTCCAGTTGTCTTCTCTCAAACGACCCCATACGTTCTCAAATTTGTGAAGTTCAGCTGCCGTGAGCACATGGCCCACTACTTTGCAACATGACTGTATGAAAAAGCAAATTGGCTCCCAGTTTGATGCCCAATTGATGTGTACCTGTTATCACAAGTTCTCATAATGATGCCTCCATTTTTTTATTTTTTTTATTTTATTTTTTTTATTACTGGCCAAGAGGGAGGCGAAATGGGATCTTTATCCGGCATCATTATCTAGTGCCTCCACCAGTACATTCATTGACATATCAGGTTAGGCCTTTCACAGTTTTGCTGCTACACATGGGGACTTAAAATGTGGGGGGAAAAAAACAAACACGGGAGGGAAAAGTGACTTTCCTTTGCATGCAGAAGTGTGTAATTATGCTGATCTTTTTTCTATTGATGGAAGAAAAAAACGAAACTGGTGCTGTGGAAATGAAGGTTAACAACATGCATGAATTTGTGAAGAAAATAAACAATGCTGCTTTTGTTGGCAAGGTTCTTTTGTAACGTTTAATTTGTTTCAATGTTAGAACAACCGTGTCCTGCTTAAGTATTACGACGCAAAACCAAAACGGATGAAGTTAAGTGTGGGCTAAGCTTTGTTGCTCGGCACTGAATATTTCAGTGAAGATGAGGATGTGATGATGAGCAAAGAGCAACTGACTCTCTCTCTCAACTCCTTAAAAGCTGGTTCTTATCCCCAATGACTTTCAAGGACCCAAACAGCCTGCAAACTGTTAAACCGCCTCCCCTCCTCCCAGCCTGAATGCCAACAGAGGCTCATGTGGATGCATTCTCACAGGGAACCAACAGACCTGAGGATTTGCAGTACTGTCTATCAAACCTACTCAAGAGAAGCGTCTGGTCTGTCTGTCTGATTGACCACCCAACCACGATTGCACTCCCAGAGATTGCAGTGAGAGATTACCTTTTTGGTGAACCTCATCTATATTTTTTTTTTTTTTTTTTTTTTTTTTTTTTTTTAAGTGGCCTTACCTTTCACTAAAAAAATGAGACACTTGGGGACAAATGGGGGTGGGAATGTTTCCTGTTTGTTTTTTAAACTTTCTGTGCATATCGATGTTGGACACCGTTTTTGTCACAGAGGACACTGGGCATCTGTCGTTTAGTGCTTTTAGCTGGTGGAGTCTCTATTATGTCAAGGCTTCTGTGCCTTAAAATGTTGCCCTTGCAGTGTCAGTGTCAGATTTGAGCTTGTTATTCATTTTTTTCCCCACTTTGTTGGTTGATACACATGACTGCAGTATTTTGCAGCAATGAGAGTCGTAGATTTTCTGGGTTAAAGCTTGTTTGAGTGAATCAAATACTTTTCAAAAGTAGGTTTTGTTCCTCAGATATGGTCTTTGTCCCATTTCATTGTGTTGCCATGCTTGTTGGTCTCTGTTATTCAAACCACACATCCCTCTTAACCCAGTCCCCAGCTGCCAACAAGCTGCAAAAAAGCTATAAATCTGTGTAACTTTTATCTGAGGAAGTTTACAGCACAGAACGTAGATGACAAGAAACAGCCCAGATTCAAAATAAAAGGTCCTATAAGGACTTCCAAGACTACATGCACTTCCTGTTTCCTTGGATCCATCATTTTTAAAGGACAATTAAACCCCTGCCCCTCCCAAATGTTCATTTTGGGTTGTTTTTATTTTTATTTTTATTTTGGTTTTTTTGTACATGTATGAACTATACTCTGTGTGTGCCTCACTTCTGTGTAAAACTCAAAGATGAAACAAAACAAAAAAGATGACAAAAGCATTACAGAGAGGATTAAAAACAGTATGTTGGTGGAATTCTGATCACGTCATTTAAGTTGCCTGTTCTTTCTTGTAGCCAACTATTGAAAATAACAGGATTCAAGAATACAATTTACAATGTTCTAGCTCTAGACCGGTGTAGCACATGTGTGACTGTATTAATTTATAAAACCAAAATGGTAACTGTGAATTATGTATTTCTTTGTGCATTTTTAAAAACAAACAAACAAAAAAACGACAAAAAAACGACAAAAAAAAAATCAGTGGAAAAGGTTGTTGGGACGTGGAAGCAGCTGATGTTCATGTCCGAGAAAGGGAAACTTTTTTTTTTTCTGGTGGAGTATAATGGAAACAGAATGTGTTTCTGAAAAAGAAAAAAAATGGAAAAAGCAAAAAAAATATATGAATATATTTTTTTTTCTTAAGCAATACATTTCAGTGTGACTTGTGATAGAACATTTTCTTTTTTTAGGTAATAAATAAATAACAAAATGAGTACATCACATTGTCTCCATGAGTATTCATTACTTACTCTTTTAATATGACTCAGTGATTTTCATCTGAGATCTGTTTCATGATGTATTTTGATAATAATAATAATAATAATAATAATACTTTCAAAACACTCAAGGACACTGTACACAGCAGAATAATAAAAGCAACATTAAAGCAAGCAGTTTACACAATCGTAAAAGCACAAGACATAAAACAAATGTAAAATAGCAGAGTGGAGAGGTTATGTGGGATAAGCTATTTCGAGCAAGTGAGTTTTGAGTTGGGACTTAAAGAGAGAGAAGGGAGTGATATTTCTTAAATCAGGAGGGTGGGAATTCCAGAGTCGAGGAGCAGAGCAGCTGAATGCCCTGCTCCCCATGGTGGCAAGACGGGGAGAGAGAGAGAAGATCTGAGACACCGAGATGGGATGGTGATCTGAACCCGATCAGAGAGATATGGAGGGGAGAGATGATGAATAGCCTTAAATGTATACAGGAGTATTTTGATGTGAGTGAAATATGAAAAACTTGAAATTTCATTGGTAAAATATTGCTACCGGTGTATCCAAATGCATTTCTACGTGTTTATCTGAGTTTTTAGTGGGGGAATTCCCCTTATAGTCTTAAACCACCTTGAGTGTGTAAGTAAAAGTAGAAAACCCTTATATAAATACTAGTCTATTTATTGTGTTGTATACATAACAAGCTGACTGGCTATGAAGTGGTAATACTGGAACTACTAGCTTCTATGTTCTAGGCTGCACTGCTTAATGCTATCATCAAAGTAAACAAAAGAAATCATGTGATGCTAGTGGAAGTTGTGTTATTCAAGCATCTCTTCCCCTTACAGCTCAAATTGATTTAGATATTTATATTTGATTTTTATTACCTGCTTCAATCGTCATGACCTTACTTTTTCCTCCTCTTTCTCTTGTTTCTTAGTTCTTTGTTAACTCCCAGAAGCAAGTTAACTTTCCATAGCAAGTTCAGCTCTCGATTGCTGCCTATACTACAAACTTTGCATATTGCCACTGCTGTAGTATAAAGTTTGTCAGTCCTCAGGGGCTCCCCACTGACCTGAGAGCTGACCATATGTAGATGAGAAATTGGAGTGCAACTAGTGCTATCTAGCAAGCTTGTTTAACTACATTAATGGACATTACGGGGGAAATCACACATCCTAAATAAGTGCTGCTGAAATTGGAACACCGACTTTTTAAACTTGCTGTTTAACCACAGTGGAAGCCATATTATTTATCAGGTAAATATATGCTCCAGAACCAACATGACAAACACCTCAAGAGGCCCCGTTCAGTGACTTAAATAAGCAAAGGTGAAGTCGAGCTGACCAGTCACAGGTATACACAATTGTCTTGCCATCCATCAAAGCAATAACATTATTTAAAAACAACTAATATTAAGTGTTAATTATGTTTAAATAAAAATAAAAATAAAAATGAACTCCTGTAGTTGCTATGCTTATCTATAGAGACCAAAACTCCTTTACATTTCAGGGTGTAGGTATGTTCATTTCTACTATAAGGCTATGCAAACTAACACGAGACAGTCTCAAGTAGCCAGTTAAGACATCATAGGTTTCTGGGCTTTGCATTGGCTTCATTTTTTCACTGTTCACTGTTAAAGGCAGTGGAACCAAGGGTCTGAATTTGTGGCTGGAAGGCAGCTGAAGTGGTGAGGAGGTTCAGTAAGGGAGCCTACAGAAATGTTCCCCACATCTGTGAGTATCGCCCAGCTCAAGATGAGACAGAATATGGAAGTACAGTGACAGACTGGAGAAGGAGACTTGCCTCGTGTGAAGCCTTCTTCTTGACACATGTACTAACAACAAAAGGTGTTCTGAAGCAGCTTCCTGCTTATGTAAACAGTGAGGCTGAGAACCGAGCTTGACTTGGAGCATTAAGAAAAAGCTGAAAGAGGAAAGGAAGATGAAAGAACAAACCGATTGTCAGTCAAAGCCCCAATAACACGGCATACTGCTGTGAAATGTTGCAACATAGCATGGTGGCATCTTCTGTTGTTTCTTTTCAGATGCTATAACGAACTTAATGAGTCAGCATGACTGAAATGAAATTGGGGTAACTCATATTTGTACATTTATGCTTGCTGAGGCAAAATGGATCTTTGTGCGAAAGACTGATGCTTATCTCTGATCTCTAATACACAAAACCAGTAATTCCATTTTTTTCCAGTCAGAGAAAGGATGCTTTGTGTTGTTTACACCTTCATTCTAAAAGTGATAAGGACTAAAAATCTGTCCCTTGACCTTTTCTAATTCTCTGCCTCCCTTCCTCTTTCTGCAGATATGTTTCTCGTAACGAAAAAAAACCCCTCCTACTTAGTGTCCTTCCGAGTAAAAGCCAACACTTCTACGGCACGTCTATGGCTTGGGGTGAAATGCAAGGACAGCATAGTTTGATAAAATAAGACTTAAAAGTCGATCCAAGCATTGTCTTGAATCCACAAAGCTATTATAAAGCAAACTATTTTGTGAGCGTCACAGAAGTCTACATAGCTTTTTAACTTCAAAGTGACAAACCCGAACTCTCTCACTCAGCCTGTTTTGGGAAATAGAAACCACAATTATCTTTAAGCAGTGAATGCTTTTTCAGCACTGAGTCAACACAGTTAACATGAATCTGTCTGCAATTCTTAAGAAATATGTAACTAGCAAAGACACTGTAAGCTTTATTACAAACCTTTGTACAACAGTGTATTCATGCAATCAGCCAGTCGTGCTGCAGCAGTGCAGTATATAAGCTGGTTTCATACATGCAACCCTGAACTCTTCTAGGACTCACCCAACAGAGTAGTATGTGAGAATGCAAATATCTGAGTCAGCCTGGTCAGATAAAAGCCAGTCTTAAACCTGCCAGCTTCCTAGTACAAAGTCCGTGTGAGGCTGGATTGCTGTCACATGGTGGGAACAGACCACGTAATAGTCTGGTACACTTTTCACAGGTAAATCCATGCTACGTTTTGCTTCCTGCATATTATAATCAGGAAGCTCCCGTTCCTAAACTATAGACAGCATTTTCAGAAGCATGAATACTTCTTAACCTGAGAACCTCAATTCTACCAGTATTGGGGTTCACAGGGGAAACATCTGCTTTCACCGGCTATGCCGCCAGGTCTGCTATTTGAAAATAGACATCCATGGTATATCACAGAAACATCAGAATCTTAGCCAAAAGCCCACAGGACATTTCCACGACCACTAAACACAGCTAAAACAACAAACAATTAAAGAGCAGGTACACAGATTAAGCGAAAAGTTGTGAACACAAAGTACAGATTCCCACTTAATGGCGTGCACAAGGCAAAAAATAGTTTCTGCTGAAAACACAGATCTCACAGATTCTCAAACTGCAAGTTTCATCATAAAATAACCAGCTCCCCTTCCTAGAGGTTTAAAACCCAAATGTTACTTAACATTTTATTGGGGTAATTTCCACCAGAAGGAAATGTGGACAGAATATCTAAATCCCATTTGTAAATCTGTGACTTTATAGCAGTAGCTTCACCCACTTGACATCAGGGGTTCCAAGTTTGGGGTGAGCAATTTGTGGCTAAAAACTTGAAGAAATTACTGATGCAGTCATGTTGCCATGGAGCTGAATGTCACTGTGTGGAATCCACAAAACAAAGGCATCCACCCTAACCATTGTTACTGCATGCTGAGGTGTGGGTAGGTTCACAAATATTCAGGGGTCAATCATTTTTTTTCAAAAGAAACGGACAGCTTTAAGTAGGTGTTACTTCACATATGAGTAAGCAACCCATTCGCTGGATACCATCTCCAGCACTGTGTTAATATATTTTCTGCCCTGCCTGGATTAGATCGCAGAGAGACAGCGGGGTGGTACACTATATGTGCCTTTGACTCATTTATGACGACAGTATAACCAGATGCTTTCGATAAAGGTGTCAGTTTCAAGTTTTAGTTTAATGATTGACAAATAATCTGTGAGTCAGGGCTATTTGTGTAACAAAAGTATACAAAAATAGCATTTAAAAAGTTCTATGAGCTTCTTAACCCATGTGTTACAATAAAGCTTCTGGGGTATTATTAAAGACAGCAACAGTTTTCATATTCATGGTAAAAGTAAGGAACAACAGTACAACAGTCAGTGTGGCTTATCTCAGATTTTGATGCTTTTATTGGGTTCTGGCATTGGGTTTGAGCTTTGCATAAAAGGGTCGATGTGTTATTTCCTCATAGCTGCTAAAAATAAAGCAAGATAGAAAGAACCAAACTTTATAATTGCCGAGTGCAACTTTGACGCGAAGGTTATCCTGCCATCTGTCAGTTAGGTGAGACAAACAAAACAAACCGCAAGTGAGAATGTTGACACAAATTTACAGAGAATATTGCAGGTGTAGCTAACAGACTCTTCATACTGATTCTGCTCTTTCTGACTGTTTACTGATTTACATCTTACTGGATATAACATGAGCAAGAAGTGTGGCAGCGCACTGATAAATTCTCATGGCTTCCAGTCATACTGCAACTATCAGGAGCCTCTTCTGAGAAGTCACTGCCTTTTTCTGACTGCATCTGACTGTCAGTCTCAGCCTCCACACCTTTCTGCTGCTATGTGCAAGTTTGCTGTCTGTGGATGTCACTCTTTTTTGAGGTAGAAAAGAACAGAGAGAGAGAGAGAGAGGCAGAGGCAGACAGAAAGAGGAGAGGTAGGGCCTCAGCTGCCACCGCAAACTGAAACCTTGTGGCTCTGGGATTGAGAGGAGTTCCGCAGAGTTGGGGTTTCACACGTTTTTCTGTGATCTAAGATAAGACATGCTCAGCTGTATCCTCCCTTCACTTAAAAAAAGTTATACACACTCACACATATGGACATAAAAAGAAACGTACACACACACGCAAACACACACACACTCACACACACACACACACAGAAGCATAACGGAAAATATTCCAGGATGTCGTGCTGTAAGAAAGCAAGTATCATATAGTCTGCAGTCATAATGAAAGTTCATACTATATGTGTGTTCTTATCTTCGCAAGTGTTGCAAGCATTCACTTCCATACGTACGACTTTAAGATCTTGTAGACATTTTGAATTTCATGATTAGAGCTTGATGAAGAGATTGTGAATTGGAAACGGGTTTAAATATCTATCCTGTTCTGACATTGACTCAATCCACCGACCTGTAGCCCTAAACCTAACCTATGCCACATACATGCCACATCTAGTTTGAGTTATCCAGAAAGTGAAATGTAAAAACTCAGTTTTCTTTCTTTTTTTCTCTGTGCGATTAGTGTAAATCATATTAAGATGCCTGGACAAAACAACAGGATGAAAGCTGAACTGGAATAAATTTCAAAGCTAATTGTTCCCCCAATCTTCTCTTTCTACTCTCTCAGTTTAGTTTTCATGCATTTTGCTGTCTCGTTTAAGTGCATGCTTTTATCATTTCTACATAAGGAAAACAAACAACCTCTTTGCTCTGCTGAAAGCACCATCTGCACACAAGAGTAATGGAACAAACACACTGAAGATGCATTTTTCGTCAGGTCAGGGCACAAACATCAGAGCTCGTCACTATGTCTCCTCCGCAGTAAGACCCAGAGCTGTTCACATGGTCAGCAGGGACCTTGTTGTCTTTTGTCTATTTTTGTTTGTTCCCTGCACAGTTGAAAGAGAAGAATGGCTTTCTGTTTGGAACATTACCTGATGGATATTTATGCAGCTGTGAGGCTGTGAAGAGGACCTTTGATATCTTGTTCAGCATTTGCGCGTGCACATACATACATACACACGCACACACTAAAACACAATGGATTCATCTGCATAGCAAACCATACTGACATATGTACATTTTAATGTCAGGAAAACTTCAAAATTTACATGGAGACTTGTGCTATTTCCCGTAAGTTACGTCCCACAGTGCTACTGTGTAAACAAATTTACGTCCCCACAATATGAGTAATATCCACCCACACACACACACATACATGCACAATGATTACTCTGTGAAACTCCGAAGAAGCCGTAACTGCCTTGCACATGCAGACTTTACTCTAAAAAGCATTCAGCTGTTTTTCCTCATCGCTGTGGAGTCAGCCTAAGAGTTAGACCTCGTGACCCCGGGGGACTCCTGGCACAGAGGTCATGGTTGAAACAAACCCTGGAAACTGTGTAAACAGGATGTGTACACCCAGCCAGGCATATGGTACAACTTGTGCTCAATCCTACGGGAACAGTCTAAGACCCCCCAGCATGGGACTGGCACTTGTTTGATTGGAACTGGGACCTTTGTCGCCATCAAAATATGTCTTGAGAAAATGTCATTTTGTTTATTTTTTGTCCACAAGTCTTCTTCTCCAAAAATTTCATGTTCTTAAAACTGTTTTGAAAAGCTATACTTAACATTAGCCACTAGACACACTGCAGTAAAACTTACACATAAATGTGAAATTATTAAAATGTTAAAATAACAAACATTTTTCATAATAATGCATGATTTTTAAAATTTATCCAAAAATATGCAAACAACGGATTTACCAGTAACTTCAATAGAAAAAAAAATAAACTACTGCAAATTGTTGATCTATCTATTGTGGATCAAGCTGCTTAACTACAAAACCAGCTCCCTTAGCTCAGGGAGGACACTCTCTTATCAAATGTCTATGCAATTTATTCAAAGACTATCAGAGGACTTAGTGTAAGTGAGTGAATTAGGTATTAAATGCAGAGTGGAGTTCCTGTCACCAACCACAGATAATGAGATGGAAGAAATAGATCTGTTGATCACTTATCAGTGATATCCCTTGCATTTTTTTCCATTCTCAATCCTGTTAAATTGTTTCTCTGCCAAGGGAAAACCCAAATCAAGCACTAAATATATTTAAATCAAAGCTCAAGACCAAGCAGGAGACATCTGCATTGGTCTGTAATTATTTAAATCAAGCACATTTTCTTTTCTTTCCCAGAGTTGAGCTGGGCAATCCCACATAAGCTCTGTTCACCTTGAACATTGCTATTACTCACAGATTTAGGGGGGGGGGGGGGGGGGGGGGGGTTCTGGCAGGTGTCATATGTCAAATGCTCCTTTTTGTTGGTGTCCTCCACCTCTCTTTCTTCTAAGATGACGATCACATACATTTCAGCAGTTGCTCTAGTGACCTTTAGCAGCTGTGGGGGTGAAATTGGCTCAACTTCTAGTTTTTTCTAGTTCTGCTTCTAGTTCTCACTTGTATCTGCATTGCAAATGACTGTAGCTTATACAGTAAAATACAACATATGTACCATAATGCATGCACATGTTCCTTCCTTAGCAAGTCTGTTCATGTGATGGTAAAAAACATTGCACAGCATATCCTAAAACATCTTAACAGGTATGACATTGGCTGTGTAATTGGCATGCAAAGCATTAATATGTACAAACTAGGTCTCCTCTGTGGCTCAGCATGCTTCTCCAGACCCTCACATGTTGTAGATGCCCGGGCTGGCTGCCTAATTAGACCTGTGTCTGAGTTAATTGTAAAAGGTATACTGTTGTTGCTCTGTGGCCATGCTTCCTGTACAAACATGGGGATTTCTCATGCTAAGCACTCAACGAAAAAGGGCAGGTCAGTGGTTTGGATGCCCTCCAACAGGTATTCACTGCAGCAGAGCAGGCTGGGCATTTTTGCATCTTTCTCTTTGCAATGCACCCTCGATTCCTCTTGCCCCATTTATTGAACCACCATCCCATCCATCCACCCTTGGCCCCCATTAGTGAATGTGGCCCTATGAGTTATGGGATGGCTTTACAGTGCGCTGAAACAGCTGAGGTCATGGATACAGCCAGAGTGCGTGCAGCCTCGTGCGTTGAATGTAAATGAGTTGGCCTTTCTCCAGCCAAAAGCTAAGCAGATCTTGTTTACCCTTTCCTTTGAGACAACAGCCAAGGCAGGGATCCTGCTAATCACTCTAAAGTATATGGGACAGCAGTGAACATGTAGAAAAGGACTCTTCCGAGGGATTCAAGCTTCTTCTTAAACCCAAATACTTTTTGACAGCCATCTCTCTAACCCCAATCATGTTTTGATACCTTGCAGAGCATGTAGTGAGGAAACACCGGTTGTATGCGTGGGTTCAAGACAGTTTCCACTGAGAAAAGGTGAACTGCAAACCTCCCCCAAAGAGCAACAAACTCAACTTCAGGAGCGACAATGAAACGGGAGGAGAAAAGCTGACATTATGGTTGTTTATTGGGTGCTAGTGGCAGAAAAATAGATTGCCCTGATGCAGTGTAGTGCCGGTTACAAAAAGCTCTGGATAATTAACATTAAGATTGGGCCACTTTGGAGGTGGGGTGCCCCCGGCCTCTCGGCCTGGGGCTCGGGTCACTCAGGCACAGCTGGCTGCCGGCGGAGCTCACGGGCGCGTCACTACAACTCCCCCTGGCTTCTGCTCCGCGGCTGCTGAATGAGCTCTCATCTGGGACTCTCCTTAGCTCTTACTGGGACAGTGGCGCGGCTGCCCCTCTGTGGGTCTTCCTTGGTCTCTTGTGTTCTGGGGGCCTCTGGATGTCTGGAGTTTTGATCTCCTCCATACCTGCTTGATACCATAGAGGACAGGGCTGTGGCTCCCCACACTCTCTAGCAGATCATTACATGGAGAAACCTTTGGAATGCAAGCATGCTGATCTACACAGGTATGCACACAGGTGTACACATGGGTATTCACAGATGCGGACTACAGCTTTCTTGGTTGCTGCCTCAAAGCACACTGTGCGCTGTCTATCTTGCGTGCTGCACAATATCGTTTATTATTTAGTAACTATTGATATCTATGACTAGCTAGTTTATTGTGATGGTGCTTTTTTTTTATTTTTTTTTTTATTATGTTGCTCTTTGTTGTTTGCTGTCTCCCCTGTTTTTTTTGTTTTTCTTTCTCTCCATACAGGTGACCCAGGAGTTTTTTTTTTTTTTTTTTCTCTCTTCCCCCCCTTCTCACCGTCTCTTCTCCCCTTTGGTTTTCTTTCTTCCTCTCCCCCTCTTTCTTTCATTCTTTCCCCCTGTCCTATTAAAAAAAAAAAAAAAAAAAAGGATGACAAAGGATGAACTGAAGCTCCGCCATCACGTGATGTCACATGCTGCTGTTTCTGATGTCACTTCCAGAAAAAAAACAAAAAAAAACAAAAAACAAAAAAAACAAAAAAAACATTAAGATCAAATAACAGACTCTAACCCAACCTAAACTGCTTTATGCTTTAGTTTTAGTTTCACAGTCCCTTGAAATACCATGTCAAGTAGGATACACATTTACATTCCATTTAGCTCTAAGTGGAGATAATTGTGCACAAATGGGTGCAGTTTTGAATGCCTGATAAGGAGCATGCAAAAGGCTATTAGTGTGTGTATGTGTGTGCACACCATTGAGCATGCATATGTGTTCTGAAGGTGTATTTGTGTGGATGCAGTTTATGGTGTTTATTTAGCTTTGGGGGAAGCCCTGTGCCCATTGTTCATAAAACCCCATATATGGTAATGTAAACACTGTGCTTCGTAACGCCTCTGGAGCATACACACAAAAATGAATGAACACAGGAAGACTCACTCTGGCAGGAAGTGGCAGCTGCTGCCATGGTAACAAACTGAAACCCGAATCAGAGAGGGAGATTCGCCTCTTTCACTGTCTTGACGTCATTTCTAGTACACTACGACTATAACGCTGCAGCTGCAAAGCAGACACAGTGCAAAAGAAAAATACAGAGAACTTTCGAATGCTCACAGAAAAAAAAAAGAACACAAGCACCCCCACCCCCAGCACCCTCAAAAACGCAAAAAAAAAAAAAAAAAAAGTAAAAAAACCCCAAAAACGTTTGGCCTATGCCCTTTTAAGAAAGTCATTGCACTGGAAAATCCCCATATGTTCACCCCCTATCAAGGACAATGATTATAAAGCAGCACTGACATCACTGGCTGTAACAATGGCACATTATCAAAAGTGCGACCATATGGTTCACGTGCAAGTGGCAAAGTTATAGTTACAACTCCTTTGTAAACTCCAGCATCTCTCACTTTTACAGATTAGTGGTGTGTGAAGCAAACTGATTCTTTTTTCTTATTGTTTACAAAAGTAGTAGCTCAGTAAGCATTTGCTTCTCAGTTCATGCTGATGGTGCCAGCATGTCTTTATCACAATGAGAAGAGAGACTGTGAAAACAGTCAGATAAATATAAAAATAAAGAGAATAAAAACTAACAAGGGAAAAAGCAGTTTAACGATGATGCAAAGTAGGAAAATGTGGGTGTGCATGTACACTTTATGGACAAAGTTAAAAAAAAATGTCAGAAGCACACATGCTGCCAGTTTTCAGGTCATGACACAAATGCAGTATGTCATAGTCCTCAATGCCCTCCAGGCTTAAACATTTATCCTATTTTTTCAACCATCTCTGCTGGTGAGCAATTTTTAAATTATTTATAGCAGTAACTATCTTGTTACTCACTCTGCTGACCCATTTGGCTTCAGCAGTCATTGTTGTTCCTAAAATGAACCTCAGAAATAAAAACACTATAAAACCGGGAAAACTTCAAGGCAACAACAAAGGCCACCCACTGTCAAAGCAGGTGATTTGTTGCCAATCAAAGAATCCCGAGCCCTCATGGCCTCGTTCATTTTCCTCTCTTTGTCCCCCTCGCCACCTAATTAAAGACTCTGCATCCATACAGATTTCTAGAGCTCCATTCGTCTGTACAACTGAGCTGTGACCTTATCCTTTGTAATTAGCTGTTGCTTTTTAATGCTGCTGGCGTTTATTAGGTTGGAGGTTTAAAGAAAAGGTGGGGGTCTGATTTCACTTGGCCCTCAATGCTAAATCCACAGATGACTTTTAAGAAGGAAAAGGGGAGGGGACACAAGTGTGTGTCTGTGGGGGTGTTTATAGAAAATAAAGAGGCTTGAGAGAAGATATGTGTGAGTGCAAATACGGGTGGCTTGTATAATGGGAAGCTGAGCTCCAGTTACATATGCATTCACTCCTCCTGACAAACATCTGCCTATAATCATCCAAACCATTCACCCTCCTTCCTATAGTTCTCCAAAAGGTGACAGACAGGTGTTGGAGCCTTGTGCAGTATTATTATTCCATGTTTGTCAAAGGTTATGATTTATGATGGTAAATCTCTGAAAAGAGCCATACGTTGAAACATCTGTCTCTGTGGCAGTGTGTATAGGATCCAGGGATTCAACACTTGAGCTGCCAAATTGTCGTTTTATTTGACTGGCTTTACACAATCTGTCGGGTCAGCAGTAGTCAAAAGATACTTTTGGCTGAAACCTATTTTCAAATGTTAAAATAAAAAAAGGAAAGTCAAATTTAGAGTGAATACTAAGGACATATACACACATATTTTCGGTCAAGCAGTTTCTTGAAAGAAAATATTAAATGAAAGAAAAATTATAATGAATTTTATTTTCCTCAGCTTCTGCGTACATCTTAGAAACGTCATCCTGGAGATGATAAACTGAACAGCAACTTAGAATAAAAACAGAAGATATGAAATTTGCAGATTTACATTTCTGTGTAGGCAAGCATTAAAAGTGTGAAAGCCAGCTGAAAAACAGTGGAATTAGTGTGTCAGCCGATCATGATCATGTACATGTCCTTTGCCAATATATATTACTGCACAGATTATGTTTTTTCTCCTGTCCAAAAGGTTTGTTGTTTAGCAGTGCACAGGCCTGATAAGAAGATTGATAAAAAGGCGATTGTCATGGATGGCTGGGCAATTTTTAATCTTTTAATATCATAAATGCAAATATTGCAAAAGAAATGCACGATTTTTTTCTTGATTTGATTGTGCTTGCAGATTAAACCCAGCTGGTTTACGCATTTAGAAAGGTATGAACATTAAATGTGATGAAATTCTGTATTTCTTGTGTGAACATTTCACAGATTCTCTCTTTGGTTTGCTTTTTAATGCTTACCACTAAACAGATCCTACGCTTTATTTTGATTTTATGTTTTTGACTGTCAGATTTATACATTCGTGTAAAATAGAGACATTCTTATTTCTGTATGAGTGACACATCAGCAGCCTTCTAGCAGATACCACTGAGTGTGATCCAATTGTCCATGGTGGGATCAGTGGATCATCCGGGACCCTCCTGCTATGCTGCCCGCCCTCCCCCGCCTCCAGAACAGTGTGGGGCCTCGGGTACAACAGGGGGGCCATGATCAATAGGGATTTTGTGTGTTTGATTGTCTGTGTGCGTATGTGTGTCTGGTTCGGTTTCTGTTTCCTAGTATGTGTGTGTGTACCTGTTTCCATCTGTGTGTTAAGTGATGCAGGGAGGGGGTGAGGGTTTGGAGGGTGAGCGGTGTCTTTTAGTTCAGTGCTGTGGTTGTGACTGATAGGGTGGCGGGCCCCAGCATGTGGAGGCCCAGGGGACCGGCTCTGTATTGGCAGACTCTGTAGAGAGGCTTTCTGTTCCCCCATCGATCCCAACATGTCAATTAGACAGACTCAAATAAATGTGCCCTCAACCTTAGCAAGCCCGCCGTATGCAGAGCCTCCCATGTAAACGACACTCACACATCAACCCTCGTGTCACCGGAGCCGGGGCAATACCAAAAAGGCTTTCTGGGTTAAAACTGAACTCGAGCTTTTCCGCTGCACAGATTGTTTTTCACTTTGACCCCAGCCTTTGCTAACGAGCAGTCAGACAGTGTTTGATGCTGTGCAGGTAAATTACCTTTTATGGTTCTCACTTCCCCTTTGGTTTCTGTGAAAAACAAGTGACATTTACAAAACTGAAAGCAGGCTAGGTTGTTTTTGTTTTTAGAATTTAAAAAAAGGTAATTTGTAGAATAACAGAGTGAAACTGAAGTTGTTTGCTCCAGTGAGAAATAAAAAAAGTTGTTTTTACTGAAAATTCTCAGAGGTAAATTTAACCATTAAAATTCCAAATATTGAAATTGAGAAAAGCCTGTTACTAAAACAGTTTTTCATACTTCGTTGTGGGACGTCGTACTTGGCACATGTTGACTAAACAGAGACGGTTCAGACTGATTCAAATTCACGTCACCATCAACTTACCATGATGCAACCAAACTATGGTTGAAGGCTGATGACTCTTATCGCATCATAATGTTGCCCAGCAACCACCTAAAATGAGCATTTTTGCTCAAATTGAGCTATAACACCTCAAAAAGCCATTTTATTTTCAATTTTTCAACAACAACATCTAATTTACACACCCAAAATTTAAATTATGGTTGAATTAGCCATGATATATCATGATGCCATTATGTTGCCTGGCACATTACCATTACGTTGCCTGGTAACCATCTAGCAATTGGATAAAATTTATTATTTTTAGCCTTTGAAAGCATAAGCAACACCTTATGAAAGCATCCTATTTTTTGACATCTCATTTGTACCCACGAAAGTTAAATATGCATACCTAGCAACCACTTGTCAATATACTAAAAACACTATTTTTTTTAGCATTTAAACACTAATCTTTTTTATTTTTTTTTTATTTTTCACAACATAATTAAGTATGGGTTTCTGAATAGGCTGTTTAGCTTCAGTTAAACTAAATAGCAGCTGACTGTAGGCTTCTGTTTAATGGACAGACATAAGTGTGGTATCAGGGTATTTATCTAACACTTTTACCCAAACCCTGACTGACTATTTGAAATACAAGATTAATGCCTATTTCTAACTAAGCACACATGAAAAGACTCAACGCAACACACAGACACAAACAGACGTTTGAACAGCCGGATGAGACTATAAAACTCCAAACAAGCCCACCATTATACAGACAGATTGAGGTTGGAGCCTCTTGGAGATAATGACAGGGAGAAGTGAGTGACCCCCATGACTGGAGGTGATAAACCGATACTACCTCTGTCTCTGCCCCTCACTACATCACCCTTCATGCCCCATATTCACTGCTCTCCATCACCCCTCTAAACCCAACTCTTTATGCCTCTTTCCCTTGAGCAGACACCCCTGTGAGCTGCCGCCCCACCCTTATTCCACCCACTCCTCTCCACCTCCCTGCACTGATCAGTAGGATTTACTGTGCACTCATCCACAGTTCTCAGCCGGTCACACATGCCCTCTGGGTCGATCTCGGTCGAATTCAATTTGTAAGATATTATGTATTGATCCCTGTGCTCTGTCCTGTCCCCCTTCCAACCCTCTGTGAATCCCTGGCAGGCGCTCATTGACCCACATGCATGATTCCTCAGATCATCATCATGTAAGAACGGCAATCTGAGCCAGTATTACTATATGTTTGGAGTATGTTTGGAAGCGATTAATAATGGCGATTATTTTTTAAACATCTGCTGCCCAAGATGTACTTGATAACACAGAAGAGTGTAAGAAGCTTGACATGAAAGACATATTCCCTAAAAATCTTTTGTGACAGGTTCGTCAGTGCTTAAGTGATCTTATTTCTTTGGTAAATTAGTACAGTGTTTGGCCTTTGTTAACAGTACATTTTGAGAAACGACTTAAATGGAAAAACAGATGTGTTTTCCTCTATCCTGCAGATTTATTCAGCACATTCTTTATTGAGAATGGATAACAGACCTCCTTCTACTAACCATCTTGTGCTTCCATTTAGCTTAGCCAAGAGGCTTTAAACCTTTGAGATCAATAATTGCTCCCCTGTTTCTTTATAAAACCCACAGGTAAATAATTCAGATGAGATTGTGAAATCCTTTACAATATAAATTCTACTGGGAAATTTTTTTTTTAATTTCAATGTGTGATTTACAGCTATATATATTCACTATCACGGGCCCATCTACACATTTGCAGGTTAAATCAATGACTATTTTGACTGGATACATTGAGATATGTAAAACATTTATAACTAACCTCTTACATCATTACCAAATATGAGGGAGGCTCAGTATCACCTCCCTGCAAATTGCAGTGTTACAATGTTGTTAAAATAAAAAGCCAATTATGTATAACCCAGAAAAAACCTTAGCCCCAGACTCTACCTAACACATTATGGTGCACCATGAGCAACTGACACATAAACAGATGAGCAGAGGGCTTGCATGGCTGCGACAGATAAGAGAAATAAGGTCACATGCTAACAGGGGAGAGAAAGCTCTCCACGAAGGTGGACAATGGCTATGACATTTCACAAACCTGGCTAATTCCCCGGAAAATTTAGAAAGGGCATGTTGCGTATAATTGCATCATGAGGTGATCATGTTCAAAGCATATCGCTGTAGCTCTCCTTTTTTTTCCTTGTGCCCACTAATGGTCACAACAAACTCTTATTTAAATTACCACGCTTTATGATGTGCATTTCAAAATAAATCTCAAGCAAATACACTGAAGTAACATAGTGGAACAAAGCAAAAAATCTTAAAACAACAAATGAGATTTAAATTCTTATCTCAGCCTGACGGTGTACAACAATCCTTCGTCTCAAACTGAGGGTATGAGGGACGGTGCATGCACATGTGTACTTAAGATGTTAGTGATGCATCCATGTGCAAGTGTGTAAATGTGTGTGTGTGTGTGTTTAGGGGAGAAACTGACAAAAAAAAAAGAAAAACAGGAGGTAGACACAAGATTCCCTGTGGGGTGAGTAAAGGACGGCACTGTGGAGTTTCCACGTCAGTGTTTGGGATTCCCTCTGTTTACCCCTCAACTTCCTGTCCCAGTAAGGAAGCATGAAACACTCTCTGACTCCCCTGGCAGGAAACATGAGCCTGCTCTGCTTTGTGACTCACCCTGACCTCCAGCCAAACCTTCATCACATGACAGTTTTAGCTGTACTGTGGGGAAAATTTGAATGAGCCGAGAATACAAATGTTCAAGTTGACAGTATACTTATATCTCTCTTACTGTGTACAACATATATTTTTTGCCAAGGCCTTTAACAATATAAACACCTGAAAGAGTACAATAGTGTGCAAAAGTCTTGAGCCATCCCTTATTTCTACATATTTTGCTTTGAAGGAGTTTTTAATTTTGGGGGGAAAAATGGCCCTGAGCAAAATTTTGTCAGGCTTTTCAAACTTTTCAGAGGATTTTTTGTTTGTTTGTTAAGCCAGTTAACACTGACCTATGAATCAGGCAATCAAGCATAAAAAGGGTATCTAATTTGAGATTATTGTGACTACACATAACAGACAACTTAGCAAAGAACCAATTTTAAATGGTGTCTTTGCTACTTGGAGTCTGCAACAAAACGCAAGTCTATGAAAAACACCAACAATAACAGTTTGACAAGCATAAAATTATATTTTTGCACCAATAAGGTGATTTCCATAAAGGTACAAAAACAGACAACCGTATTTCTTCATACATCTACTTTAACTTTGCCAGCATTTAATTAAAAATGAAAATTAAAAACTGAGTCTGTGACACTCTTGTAAAGCTTTTGCTCAATACAATATGTGTTGTTAACCTCGATGACACCATGCAGCTGCAACTTTTCTTTTATGCCATTAGTTTTGTGCCCCTTGTTCTACAGAGATAATTTAAAAGTTTGTTCGCCCTCACCTCTGAGCTTATTAGCATGGAGAAATATTTTGTTCCAGCTGTAAGGATATTGACAAATTTCAACTTTACAATTAAAACTCATGAACTAGTTTTTTGGCATCACTCTGAGACAGGATGTTTCTAATTTTAGGGATGTTGCGCAAATGCAAGAAAGCAGCTCTACATATTTGTTTAATATGCACATTGAAGGACATATCCTGGTTCTATCCATATCCAACTGCGAAAATATAGCTAGAACCTGTGTATTTTAAATGTCTCTAGCACACTAAAATAAACATATTTTATTATTTGTCTAATCTTGAGTGCCTGAATGTGGACTTCTTATTTTAGCAATAACCTTTTCAGTTAGTTTATTCTACCATTATTAATTTCCACTGGTGTTTAAGGAACAAGCAATCCTTCTCTTATTTAATTTTTTTCTCCAAGTACATGTGCCTTTTAAAAATATATATTTTTAGGAAAATACTTTTTCTTTCATTTTTTTATATTACTGTCATAGCTGTAGGTTAAATATGGAGCTACAGCCAGCAGCTGGTTAGGTTAGCGTTGCACAAAGCCCAAAGGACAAACAAACAAGGCCATATGCCTATCAGCATCTCTAAAGCTCACCAAGTAATGCTGTAGACATTAACTGTTTCTTACACACAAAGATTTTAGGATTTATAATGCATCTTAATATTGCTTTCTATGTACTTTTGGAGATGTGTTATCTGGTTCTTCCATTTCTAGTCTCAGTGAAGACTATTTACCAAAGAATCCATCTGGTGTCCATCTTTTCACTAAGCTAGCAAATTTTCTGAAACTACAAGTAATATGTGTTCTCATTACTGCTTCAGCTAAAGTCCTTTTTATGTGCCCAGTTTTATTATTTTTTTAGTAAACAAACAAAAACAAACAAACACAAGAGACATTGTGTGAGGAATGAGCTGTCATGGCTCTAACATTTGGATTTAACTGGAATTTTTAAAAAAATATATCAGTAAACCTGGAAGCCTGACATTAATCTTCTTTTAGCAAGTAAAACATTTCCACAAACACTAAATTTCAGAAAATTGTGGGGAAAGTTCACTGGAGCCACAATGAATAAAATACACAGAGCAAGAGCAGTTACTTACTTCTAAAGGTTAGTGCTACAGGCAACTCAGACGTATGCGGCTCATTAAGGACCTAATGAAAAACTTGGTCTCCGTCCAATAACAGCATATGTAGATTCTCAAGCCGCTGGCAAACATTAAAACATAATTTCTTAATAATTTCTTATTTGTTTAAAAAATACATTATTAGTCCTAGGGAGGAGCAATTTCTTATGCTTCGTGTAATGATGCTTTTCTTTAAATTTAGTCCAAATTGTGCAAATTTAAAGCTGATTTACCCATCTTTTGAAAATTTTTTAATTCAGGTAAATTTATACAATATAACACTCGTGTCAAGGTGCTTAATACTGTAAGATAAAAACCTTACAGTGTTAAGGAGATAACCCTAACAATCAAACGACCTGCTACAAGTAAGCACTGGTAGGCTCACTTAATCCTTCCCTAACTATAAGCTTTATAGTAAAAGGCAAGCTTTGAGTCTAATCTTAAAAGAGTGCATCTGTGTCTGTCTTCCGAATCCAAACTGGAAGCTGGTTCCAGAAAGAGTGACCTAGAAGCTGAAGTCTCTAAAGCCGATTCTATTTTTAGAAAAAATTATTTTTAAAATTTAATTTTAATTGCTGTGCAATTCAACCACAGAGATGACCCGACTTTCAGGGGCCATAAGATCACTTGTAATTTTCACTAGTCCTGTTTTTGTTATATGAATTCTGAAACCTGATTGAAGCTCATCAAATAAACTATTTCTATACAGATGATCAGTTAGCTGTTTTACAACTGCTCTTTCAAGATTATTTTTATATAAGAGGAAGGCTGAAAAATGGGCTATACTCAGCTTAGACATCTGGGTCAAGTGATGGCATTTAAAGTATAATTGTTTAATTTCTGCCATCTTAAAGGCCTGTGTTATGTATCAATTTAATAGAGACAAATTACTAGTATTTAAAATTGTAGTATTTATTAATGGTAACGTTTTTTGAACAGTCTTGTGGGAATGGGCTCTAATAGACACGGTGATAATTTAGAGGAAGAAATTATTCAAGTTTGAAATTAGAAAAACTGATATTTATTTAAGAGTCTTAATAAATATCAGTAGTTATTAAAATTGTACTTAATATCTGACTGAATATTTTTTCCCTAAAGGTTAAAATTTTGTTTGTGAGTAAGCCATAACATCACTATTACCGTAGTTAAAGTTGCAGTAATACTTGGCTCAACAGAAATGACTCTTTGTCAACTTGGTTACAGTGCTGAAAAGAAACCTGGACTTGTTCCTGTTTTCCTCTATCAGTGAGGAGGCCTGTTTTTATAAACTAATTTCCCAGGCCAAACAAAGACCTTTTAAATGAGTGCAATGTCATTTTCTCTTTTTAATAATCTGCTTTAAGGTGCATATTTGTGAGTTAGATCAGGGAGTAAAAACAGTGTGATTTGATTTCTTTTACAGAGGTGCCACAGTATCCAGTCATGCAGAGTGAGAATGTCATACTATTAACAAGATAGTTTTTGGGAGTAATTTTATTTAGTTGCTCTGCATTGTGTTTGTGCATGACATTGAAGATGAATGTTAAAAATCACGCACTGTAATGATATAATCTGAACTGAGCACTAAATCACATTACAGGTCTAAGAAATCAGAAACTTTTAGTAAGGGCTGGCCTACTTTTACTTGTACTTAATAACAAATAAACCTGTTTTTTGTGTTTTCTAATTGGGGTGTGCAATACTAAGAGTTAGTTTTAATTCATATGAAAGCCTATCTCTTGGTCTTTGCTTGATTGATTAGTCAGAGTGAAAGATTGCAGCCATTCCTCCTCCTCGGCCTGTGCTTCAGTATGATTCACGGGTGTTTATTAATGTAAACGTATATATCCTTTGGAAACCAGGTTTCTCTAAGGCATTATAAAAAATATTTAGCTCAATTATTACATTTTATACTAGCAAGGAATCAGATGAGAGTAATCTAATGCTTAACAGTCCACATTTAAATGTTTTGCTCTTTGGTGCAGTTATATTTGCCATCCTTTGACTTTTTTATAATTATAACATTTTAATTGTATTTTGTTTGTATTTGCATTTTGGTTATTATTAAGTAGTCTGGGCGCAGAGGAAGTCTCTGGGTTTTTAGGGTTAAGATGGTCATTCTGTTGGAATAAATAAAGTCTCTAGTAAGTAAGCAGCAATTAGACTGGAAGGGCCAACCTGAGTAGAGCTCAGTCAGCAGTACTCGTGGTCATTGGGTGGTACACGTGAGCAGCGAGAGAAAGGTGAAAGCTGCAAATGGTGTAAGCGAAAATATGTATTTGCCAACAACGTGCAAGAACCACTTCAGTCTAGTGTCTACTTGTGCATACCTCAAACTTTTCTCCCTGTTCCCCTTCCTTAATAATGGTCAGCATTCCACTGATACCATTTCTGATGACACTTCAGCAAACAATGCATGGATCAATTGAGGATGGACCACATTCATCTCTCAGAGCTTGTGTCAAGTCTTTGCTGGAGCTTTTCCTGTTCTTCTCAGTTACTGTTTTTTTATAGTAGATTTTTTTAGGCCTTTCACTTCTTTTGTTCTTCACATGTCTGCTTTCAAGAGTAACATGTCCTTAAAAATCTCAAAATCTAAGGACACACTGCACACCATGCAGAACGATGACAGGTTTTTGGATAATGGGTCTTTGGGAATCACCTTGTTGGTACAAAAATACAACTTTATGTCTCTCAAACTGTTGTCTTTGAGATTTCTGGAGACTAAATAAATTATTCACTAAGTAAATTCAGTGATTCATAAGTCAGTGTTGAGTTGCTTAATAAAACAAAAACGTTCCTCTGAAAATCATCAGTTAGAAAGAATGAATGGAAAATGAGTAAAAAAGCAGCAATGTCCAAAGAAGAACTATGAAAGACCTCCAGAAAACCTGGAGAACTCTAAACTTTTTTTTAGAAAGTCTGTCTTCTTGGTAGCAAAACATAAATAAAATAGGGGTGGCTTAAGACTTTTGACGTGTACTGTAAGTCAATAAGAATATTCATCTGCAGCACATGGGTTTACCAAATTAAATGGTAATCCATCAGAAAGCTCCACACTTGAACAAACTGTTAGACTGACATTGATGTCATCCCTACTGCTAGTGTGGCTAAAAAGGAAGATTTTACACGTTAATTCTTCTTTTCTTTTTTTGGAATCCATCAAAAACAAAACAGCGAAAACCTTGCACTATGCCACAATGTATAAGCACTGACTGAGTGATGACTGCCTGTTGTTTTTCGAACTGTGTTGACTGTCTTGGAAGTGTGCTTCCTTCCTTCCTCCCCTCCAGATTTCAACTCTGTCTGAGTTTGGTGTCGTAGGCCAACAGTCAGAGACGAGGCCGGCAGTGAGCCTGGACTACATCAAACGTGCACCAGACACTGCAGCCGGAAGACAGGCAGGAACCATGAAGCTCTACTCAACTCTGTCACTGTCTGTCATCAAAAAACTGACCTAGAACAAGCAGTGCTGCAGAAATAGGGGTGTCCGGCAGGTGGGAAAGGATGTAATCCAACATACAGACATACAGTTTTTCTGTCAGCATTTTCTTTTGCTGAGTATTGTCTGAGGAGAGATGAAACTGGAGAGAAATTGAGAATATCAGAGTTCATGATAAGTGGCAAAGGTATCCTCGTTTATCTGCAGTATTTTCTCTTTGTACAAAGCAATCGCAAACTCCAGTACATGCCAATTTTCTGAAGGAAAAGGTTATTTTCAGAGGATGAAGATAGACTTTCCACTTGACCTGTGTATAATCAAAGAGCATAACAATGAAACCAGGTTCTGTCTGCGGCTCCCCCCTGCAGCTTTTTGACATTTAGCAGAGCTGTCTTTTGACTTAATGACTTGTGAATGAAGAGAGAGACAAGGGAGTGTTGTGTGATTATTGTTGCATTCATTCAATTCGTACAGCTATCTGTCATTTTGTAGTTGATTTCTATGTTTACAACAACCTGTAGAACCAATTAAAATGGTTTGTCCAAAAACAAGACATGAATTTGAAAAAAGGGAGAAAAGCACATCAAAGGTGTACGTAAATTAGAATACCTTCTTTCAAATTGGCAGCTCTTTCTGAAATATTGATTAATGACTTGGCACTTGTTCAGCAACAACAATGTGTCAGACGTGAACGAGACCAGGCAGGACTTAAACCAAACCAAGATAAACAAAGTCGATACACAGCAAGAGAAAACTAGCACAGACTGGACCGGATCAGACCTGTCAGATGTCTGTCAGTCTGCACAGATCTTCTCAGTCAGTCTGGGAGGAATTGATCGCTCGGATTGATCTACGGCTCAGTCCATCTGCCTGATCCAGACCTTAATGCCATAGAGCACACAAGAGGAAGAGATGGGGAGGGTGGAAAAGCATAGCAAAGCAGAGATAAACAGATATCAGTGCAGATAGGTTGGTACATCAGGAACTGTAGGATGGGACGGAGTCTAGTCAGTCTAGTCTGGACAGCTGGTGTTGATAGCCAATCTGCCCAATCCTGGCGCATTTTGTAAAACATGAAACCCAGCAACCTGATAGCATGAATTAATAAATGAACAATTTCTCTTACAACAGGGCCCCCTGCTCCATCTGGGCTTTCTTTACACAGCCACAATAGACACTTTAGAGGGGCCCATAGGGGTGTTCATTCCCTCAAGTACTAACTACACAGACCACTGGATGACTGAGAACCACTTGATCGCATAATGACACGAAGAGTTGATATCGCCGCTCATGCAGCCATCAGAGTTATACATAGTGTGGAGTCTGTGAATAGCTGCTGCTTCTCTGTTTCTTTTTTGGTTATTTAGAGCGGGCCTAATAAGCAGTGTGGGTGGTGAATGAGGAACCATTAGCTCAATAGCTGAATGAAACCAGTACAGCCTCCTCTTACTTCTTTGCTTTTCACCCGCAGCAATAGGAACACCTGCACCGAGAGACAGGCGTAGTAGGAGCACAGGGACAGGGGGTAAAGAGTGCCAGGGTTAAGAGGTGGAAATGGATAACAGGATGAGGCAAAGAAAAGAAAGAAAGACATTCTTGCCAAGAGAAAGATGGGAAGATCAATATCACTCTTATGTTTGTCCTTCAAATATAAGGCCAAGGCAGCTGGTTAGCTTACCTTAGCATAGAAAATGTAAATGGACGATTGCTGGCCCGATACTGGTTACCTGGCAGCAATAACTAGTCTAACATGTAAGGTCTTCAAACGGTTTCAATAAACAACATATAGCAACCTAGGTGGAAACGGCAACCCTTTAAGTGCTAATAATATGTTTTGCAGGGAAAGCAAGCAAGCTTCCCCGTATTTCCTCCTTTGTTCGGTGAAGCTCAGCTCACAGCTACTGAACTCAGTTAGATGTATAAAAAATAGCTGCAATAGTCTTTTAACTAACTATTTGCACACAAAAAACAAGTGTAATTCAAAATGTTGAACTATTTGTTTAAATTCTTATCATTAGTTTGTTTGCACTTCCTAGAAACAGAGATTTTCCTACATGTCTGTTTTGCAATTGACAGCTGCAATTGATGAAACTGGTGACGAAAGGTGAAAAGAATGAAACCAAAGCATTGTGGGTGTTGAGTGAGCCTGTCAGGCTACTGATGTATGGCAGGGCAGATGTAGCGCGGGGGAGCTGGAGGGCAGAGGGTGGGGGTAGTTATGGGATTGGTTGAGGTAAGCTGGCAGAATAGAAGAGAAAGAACAGCGAGAGACCGAAGAGGAGCAGGCATGCAAGCTATGTGATGACTATCAGAAAAACACAGGGGCTGTCTGTTCTTTCAGCCTGCCTCGGCTGGGAGGCACAGGGCTGGGTCCCTAAGCAGGTGTGCGGGGTGGGGAAACACAGGAGGAGGGGGGCAGAAAGACAAGCGAGGGAAATGGAAAGTCAAGTAGGAACAGAAAAGAGGAGAAAAGTACAAACAGTGGTGAGTATTGATAAAAAGGCTGAAAGACAGACCAACGCCACTGAGATGAAAAAAGAGGTCAAAGCAGGTGGAGGAGAACGGCACGCAAGGCTTGCTGGAAGCTATCCTGGTCATTAGTATCTCTCGAATGGCTCAATAAAATGCTCAGACACTGGAAGACAGTATGCCTTCCAGCATTTGTCTGTATGTTTAGATGTCAATATAGTAAAAGTAATGTATCAGAGGAATCAGATGGATCAATACAGAGGAGAGGTGAGTATAACTGAACCACTGTGACCCTTAGCTGACCTTTCATCATCAAGACACAAGTCTATCTCACCTATCCCACAGATGTACACATACATGCACACAGACAACTGAACTCTCACCTTATTAGTTTATTACTTCACCGATTCCAAATAGCTTTTTCTTTCTTTTGTCTTTCTTTCAAAATTGATGCATTGCAAATATGTGTAGAAGGAGAAAATGCATGCTCGTACACACAACTGTAATTGATGTGCTACTTTTTCTGGTTTCCTAAACCCAACCAGTAGTGTCAGGCTAGATTCATCCATCTCAGACTGTATGATATCCAATGTTTATATCCGTATCCAGTCACATTTGTCCAGTAAAACGTTTTATTTATTATTATTTTTTCGGACAGGATGGTTATTTCCTTAGTGCTGACACAGAGAAATGCTGTTTCTCAAACTTCCTACTTACACAATTGCACTTGCTATTTTGAGCCCATTAACAACTTCATGCTGCCAATTAAAACATTTAATATATAATATATATATCTGATATAGAGGTAAAAAAAAACTGAGTGTGGATTGCTCTACACTACATTAAGGACACACTCTTGGCTAAATAGCAGAGCAACTGCTTCTCTTTACATTTGCATTGCAACATTACCAACTAGTTTCACTGTAACACCATTTCTTTATATGGTCATCAAATATGTATAAAGATTATTATTATCAGTGCAACATTTCAGAATGTAAGGTACTTTGAAAGTTGTTTTAAAATGTTGTTACTGCAGGTCCCAGTCTTGCATTTTTCTAAATTAGTAAATGTTAAGCAGAAAGAAAAGAGCAATATGGGAATTTACTACTGCCCTGAGCAAACCAAGCAATTGTTAGCCAGTAGGAGGAGATAACTTCACAAGCACTGATGTGTATGTAGATACTAGGAATAATTTTTCATATTTTAGATTCTTTATTTGGGTATCATATTTGCCAAAACAGTTTATTTATTTGGCTAATGTAACTCACCCTTTTGTGTTTCCCCTTAGGGCCAAGTAGGTCAATGTACAAGAAACAGGAAATGGAAGAATCTAACAGTGATGTGTTAGGAGGGGGACATGGCATGAAGCTTCAAAGCTTCAAAGCTTTTTGTTTGTTCCTGAAAATATGATAGAAACCATCTATGCTTGTACTTATATGGTTTGTCATTTAGCTTTTTAACATGTTAATCCCACATAAACATTCATGTAAGGTAGTAATTTTACATGTTCATGTGTGGCAAATTATCCTCTTTGTTGTAGAAGAATTAATATTATATGTGCAGAAGGCATCAGCAAACAGTCACAGTCAAATGTTTGATTCAAGAGAGCACTTAGCTGGAAAAATGCATACATAAATAAATAGCTTACCAATTATACAACATGAAGATGTAGTAGCAAAATAAGACACACTGAAAGGCAGTTACTTTATGCATTTTGACAGTATTTCTTTTTAGTCTTAAACAGTCAATAATCCCCATTAGGGAGGTGAAGGACGTTAGCATGAACCAATCATGTATGGTTTGTTCTTTAGGGTCCCTGCTGTTCTAGCATTAGTGGCAAACATAATATTTTGGTTAGGCTAGCATAAAACCTTATGACATTATTCTATTCTATTCGATAATCCACATTTAACAAAGTGGGTTCTTGTGAAGCAGGAAGGGCATGTGGGATGTCTGCTACACCTGTCTCATACAGGCTGAAGAAATATATTTGTACAAATTGCTATGGTTCACATACAGCACCATGTTTCAATAGCACTTGTGAACAAGTTAACTCTTTAGGTCAGTAGTACCACTGATAAAATGGCTACCCAGCATTTGTCTAAACAAAGCTGATAAATATAACTGGCAGCAGGAAGCCTTGTTTTTCCTCTTAAGCATGTTTTCCCATAATGATCTGATGTCATACCCAGCTATCTACTTTTAGTATGTTTAGTCACATTTTTGGCTTTATGTTTTGTGGTTGTAATGAAAACATACTAAACCTTATATTCATACTGAACCTTGAATTTTGGTGCGCCATTTCACGTCTTCCAAAAATATAACTCTTTTCTATTTCTGAGTGTGCTCTAAAGCTTTGAAAGGGCAAATAATTGGCTTGTGACTCCTCACTGCAACATAATTAAGCGCAGATAAATCTGCAGAGACCAGCGTAGGCCCTGTTTATGAATACACACACAGACACAACACACACACAGTCACAGCCACTGTTGCTTTGTCAGCTGCTGCTGTTTCTGGTAAAGAGCGCAGGCTGTGGGAGTGCAGGGACATTTCTCGCTAAGGGAAGTGGTGGGGTTTTGCGGTCTTGTTTTAGCCCTTCTTGTTGAGAAATGGCCAAATGCTGCTTTCATTTTGAGCCGAGAGGCTAGCAATTACACTCGGCTGGTCACATGACCAAGATGCATGGCTTTTTACTGCACCACTGAGACCCTCCAAGGCTGATATGCCAAGAATGAAAAATAAAGAGATGACCCCTCCCCCATCACCTCCTCCACCACCACGACTCTTTCCTTGCACGCACACAAATAAACAGGCACACACAAATTCATACAGTCTGTCGCTTGCCCTCTGAATAGCATCCAGCCAAATGTGTACATGCAGCTCATCTTTGCATTAATCCATCTCATAGTATAAAGAATACCTTGCTCTAGAATTAATGAATTTGCCAATAATGTTCCAAATGTTCTGGGGCTAACGTGGTTCTAGCCCGTAATGCTCTTATGGTTCTCTGCTGTATTTGCTTCATTGAAATATAATCAATATCCAGAGACAATAGATGACCAACAGCATCAGATGAAAAAAAGCACTCATTTAATTGCTGGAGAGTCATCATTAATCTACTCCAGTGTGTGAGTTTCTTTAGGATTGAGTGTGCTTCCTATTGTTTGTACGTTCACTTACTTTGTTTCAAAGTGGATTTTTTTTCTTCCCCTCCCAACGACAGGGCAACGCATCTTTTTCCGCTTGAGGAGGACGTTGATGAATTACTAAGAGGCCAGCCGGAGAGGCACAATTAAGATTCCATCAGGATAACAGAAAAGGTAAATTATTTACATTAACAAGAAGGCTCAGATCACCCAAACATTCCACCACAAATGGACAAAAAAATGCCCTCTCCTCTGGAAACTGGTGGAACTGGCTTCCTTAAATTGTTTGTGCTGATAATTAATGAGCCAAGCAAATGTTTGCATGTGTGTCTGTGTGGTAGGTACGTTAAAGTGGGGTGGAGAGAACATAGGGGAGGTAAAGAGGAGTGATGTGGTGGGTGGTAGAGGAATGGGTTTGCTCATTAAAATGGCCAATGAGGCACACAATATCTTGTCTTTTTGATTTTTTGACTTGTACGTGAGCTTGTACTCTTTAGCATATGAAGATTTGTCTTTGGATCCAAAGCTAATTATACTGTATGTACACTTGCTGAAACAAAAGATTCAGCTGCTACTTTTGTAACCAAGAAACAGATTTTCATGTTAATAAAAGTTAAATTATTTTAAGAAGGATTTGATGTGTAATTGAATTGTGTAGACTCTGTTTATATATGACTATTTGATCACTAAAAATTAATTGGCATTTTTTTTTAAAAACATACATGAACCTAAACAGAGGTGTGCATATGTAAATTACAGATTCTGGTATCCAAAGCTTTCAGTTTAGGGATTTCCACTGGTGAGGGCGTGAGTGTTCAAGTAATCCTAGAAGCTATGCTATCAGTGACAATTTGACCATTGGAGGGCCTTTAACACAAATTGCTGCTGGATGAAGAACCACAGTATAAAAGGAATTTCAAGAAAACATGTTAATTTGCCTGGGATAGAGATACCAGAGCCCAACCCTGGAGCTAGGTTTGGGGGAGGGGCTCATCTGCAAATGCTTGGTGGTTGGGACTTTATCCACGGGATGACAGGATTTTGGCGTGTTACTGATCAGGCAGCAGTTGATGGCGGGGACCTTGGCTCCCCAAGCACCAGCTGCTGAAACTGGCTTTGAGGACATGGAATTGGAGTAGTTCAAATGCCTCAGTGTCTTGTTTAAAAGTGGTTTAAAAATGGAGCAGAACAATGGCAGGTGGAACAGTAAAGCATCTGGAGTGATCCTCAATGGTGAGAAATTAGCTTTTTCTAAAGAGTTCCTGGACTGGACAATGTAGGGAGTAACTAGAATTCCTCTTGGATGTGTCCCCAGTAAAAGCATGTCTAACCAGAAATGGATTATAGGAAGATGTAGGACATGCAGGAAATATTATATTCCCAGAAAAAAAGAAAAAAAAAAGAAATATTTATATATGTATATATATATATATATATATATATATATATATATATATATATATATATATATATATATATATATATATATATATATATATATATATACACACACCCAGCACGCCCCTGCGGGCGGTTTATCCTTCAAGCTCGGGTCCTCTACCAGAGGCCTGGGAGCTTGAGGGTCCTGCGCAGTATCTTAGCTGTTCCCAGGACTGCGCTCTTCTGGACAGAGATCTCCGATGTTGTTCCTGGGATCTGCTGGAGCCACTCGCCTAGCTTGGGAGTCACCGCACCTAGTGCTCCGATTACCACGGGGACCACCGTTACCTTCACCCTCCACATCCTCTCGAGCTCTTCTCTGAGCCCTTGGTATTTCTCCAGCTTCTCGTGTTCCTTCTTCCTGATATTGCTGTCATTCGGAACCGCTACATCGATCACTACGGCCGTCTTCTTCTGTTTGTCTACCACCACTATGTCCGGTTGGTTAGCCACCACCATTTTGTCCGTCTGTATCTGGAAGTCCCACAGGATCTTAGCTCGGTCATTCTCCACCACCCTTGGGGGCATCTCCCATTTTGACCTCGGGACTTCCAGGTTATACTCGGCACAGATGTTCCTGTACACTATGCCGGCCACTTGGTTATGGCGTTCCATGTATGCCTTGCATACATATATATATATATATATATATATATATATATATATATATATATGTTGTTTTTTCCAGTGGTAGGGAAAAGAGAAGGTTTGGACAGCTGTTATAGTTTCTATCTTCACAAATAAGTAGGGTCCACTTTTCATCAGACTTTGATACCTGCACCCTTAGGGAGACTTCAAGCAGACTTGAAAAATGTATAATGGAAATATATGCAGCCAAGTGTAATCCCATTCCCAAAGTGCAGATGAGCAGGATAAAATAGATGGATGGTAAACATGTTACTGGTGTTGGTCACTTAGAGGATCAATAAACACTGACGTCAACACTGACAGTTGCATTTAGCAGGTAAAGAACAACATTAGCATTCATTTGGAGAAATTTCCAATATGTGTTGTGTGTTAAAGTCAAACATTCACTCCATTAAGGAAATATGTAGACCAAGATGTGCCATTAGATTCAATAGTTGGTTATTATGCCATTTGCTGGTAGGCAAATTTTAAAACTTTAAAAAGAATAAAGAGCAAAAAAAACAAAACAAAACACATTAAACTATCAGCAAGCAGTTTCACATACTATAAAATAGAAAACAAAGAATACTGGTTTGTAGTGAGTTTTACTGGCACCAAGATTCTTGAGAATGTGTCGCCACAAAATAATAAAAATCTCTACACTTAAGATAAATAGAGACACGAGAGAGAAACTAATATGGAAGGAATCAGAAACATAAACACATCTGCGTAAGAAAAAGTCAGAGTGGAAAGCTATCTGATTTTTAAAGATGAATTTGGGACTGGCTTCTTTTGACAAATTCCAAAACAAACCTTTCCCTTGTGTGACATTTAGGGAACAATTTTAAACTGACAACCCCATGTCACCATTACATTTATTTGGAATGTATACATGCAAATATTTATGCACTTTCTCAGATTTCTAGTTCTGGGCTGTCTACTTTTGTTTGCATTAGTGAACACTAGAGTGTTTTTGGCAGTATTCAGGCTCCTGCTCCTCTTTCTTGAAGCTTACAGAGACTAAGCGAGGTGCATGCATCAAGAAATCCTGACTGATAGCATGCGACAGCTCAGTCATTTCAGAAAATGTGTATAGTTATTCTCACACTGCATAGCCTTTGCCTAGTTTTGTTGAAAAAAAAAAATCAAGTGAATGTTTGACCAAATTTCAAAGATGACCGCATGGGCTGCATATCGTAAAACAGTAAAAGAAATTCCTTTAGTCAAATTTACATCGGTCATGTTTATTCTCTTAAGGTTCTTTCAAAAGATAACTTTCAAGTATATTTTAGTTGTAATATAGTGATGTTGCATAAAGCAAATGCAAAAACAGTATATCTTATAATAAATAATAACTATGAACATTTCATCCAACATTGCTGCACACTCTTCTGTAGCAGGTGCAATGTGAGCATTTTATAATTCATAATTCCTTCTATTTAGACTTAATATAATTAGTTTAATTGACGTTTATTTATACAAGGACACCTCAAATTAGTAAGGAAGCACCAATCATAAGAGAACCTCCTATAAACAAGCAGTTGGTGACAGTGGGAAGGAAAAACTCCCTTTTAAAAGGAAAAGACCTCAGGCAGAACCAGAACCATTTCATGTTAGAATCACATTATAATAATGATTCACAATAGTCCCGCCTATAAGTAACAACAACGTTTAAATGCAGAGCCTACCAGAGTTTTGTTGCTGGCCATATCTTTTGGATGTTTAGCCATCTTTTACGTTAATGTGGCATATCACAAACAAAACCACACACTGTACTCAAATGACCTCCACAGTCAGCGAATCTCAATCCAATAGAGCACTTTTGGGATGTGGTGGAACGGGAGACTCACATCATGCATGTACAGCTGACAAACATGCAGCAACTATGTGATGCTGTCATGCTAATATGGATCCAAATCTCTGAGGAATGTTTCATTCACTTTGTGCTGCTTGCTACAAGGAAGTAAAGTAATTCTGAAGACAACCCAGTACTAGCCAGGTGTACTTACTAAAGTGGCCAGTGTATTTGTGTGTATGTGTGCGCGAAAGTGTGTGTTTGCATATTTGCACAGCTGTGTGTGTTTATACCAACCAATGCATGTATGTGCCTACGCATGCTCAACATGAAAGTTTGTGCTCGTGTGTGTGAGAGAGAGCCAGAAAGAGAGAGTGTGGGTGGGATACGTTTTGACAAAGTTCCCCATTTTTCAGAAATAATCACTTGTTCCCGTTACAGCGACAGAGTCGTATCACTCCGGGCTGCTGAGAAGGCAAAGCCAGAAAAAAACTGCTTCTCTCTTTCTTTCTTTCTGCCTGTCTCTCTCTGTCTCTTTCTCCCGGTGCATCCGACCCTTGTCCTTGTGGCTGCTAACGAGGGGGTGTGGTTGTCACTGGAGGCGTTGAGGCTAAATTACCATATTAATTAGCTCATCTTTTGACCGACAAACACAGAACTGAAATGTCACCACACTCATAGGGGCCATAGGAAACACAATTAGGGAAGTCATTATTGTTTTAGTAATACCCCTGTTTCTCAGTTCATTTCCTACATTCTTTATTCCTCCAATTCTTCGTTTCCTGGTCATATTCTCCCACTCCTATCTTTGTAGTTTGACCCTTACAGCCCTTTCTACTTCTATGAATTGCAAAGCTCATATAGGAAGCATGTAGGATGGAGTTAGTCATCAAGTGTTTATGTCTGTTGCAAACCTGCTACTCGGGCCATCACACCGAGCTAACAAGGCTCAGGAACAGCAGCAAGGTTTCACTTCTGCATATTAATGACAACAGCTACACATGCACGCATATAGTGATTTCACTTTTGACAAGCACAGTGTGTTGCCACTGAACCATGACCTATTTTTGACCATCCTTGCATCAAGACAACATTATTCTGCAGGTATGCACACACAGCCCATAACGCTTTTGACCATAGCACTAATTACACTTTAATATAATTCCCATTTCACTGCATTTCATTTTAGGCCAGAAAGATAATAATTATATACAATTTCCTGTCTTTACATTTGAAAAAAAAGTAATATTGTGGACAACCTTTGATAGTTGATCATAAAACCAGTTAATCATAAACCTTTGATTGATTTGTGACAACTACCAGTTTGTCCTTAAACTGTGTCATATATACTGTAAATTCAAACATTTTGACATGAACCAACATGAATTTTCACCTCTTGTCAGTTGTACACTGTGTGACTGCTTGTCTTTATTTAACTTAAACAACCATAATATGTAATAGTGCATGCATACGTGGAAGACATGTAACATCGCACACTGTAAAATATCTTGTAGAAAAAATCAAACAAAATCAAAAACAAACAAAAAGAAAACAGTTTTAGGGAGCCCAGCTTCCAGTCTTTTAGCAAATACAAATATTGTATCTTTGATATATGCAAGTATTTAGAAATGCTCTTTTCTACCTCTGACCTGTGTGGCTGCTACTTTTACTTGTGACTCTGGCATGCGTGCTGAAATACCACTGATCCTTCACCTTGATATTCATATTTGGTTAAAGTCACAGGAAGTCAAATCTGGAGAATGGGGTACGTGGTGAACCAAGATTCACCACGTACCGTGGCGATCGTGGCTCAAGAGTTGGGAGTTCGCCTTGTAATCGGAAGGTTGCCATGTTCGAGCCCTGGCTTGGACAGTCTCGGTCGTTGTGTCCTTGGGCAAGACACTTCACCTGTTGCCTACTGGTGGTGGTCAGAGGGCCCGGTGGCGCCAGTGTCCGGCAGCCTCGCCTCTGTCAGTGCGCCCCAGGGTGGCTGTGGCTACAATGTAGCTTGCCATCACCAGTGTGTGAATGTGTGTGTGGATGACTGGCTATGTAAAGCGCTTTGGGGTCCTTAGGGACTAGTAAAGTGCTATATAAATACAGGCCATTTACCAACATTGCATTAGTATGCCCAAAAATCTCCTTGTGTTTTCAATGCACTGTGTGCTGGCACATGACAGCATTCTGGCACACAACGTTAGTTCAGACTGTTTCTGCTGAATAATCTCCCTCCGATACCTCAGGATGTTAGAGAAGACATAGCCTACAGCCTTATCATGCGCAGCCCATGAATGCTGTACCAAAAAAATCATGCATAGTTCCAGCTCCCATCTCCATCAATGGTTCTTCATATTAAATTCAGGTCAGTGGATGTTTGTTCTCTTCACAGGCTTGAGGACCCTGGTGACATATAAGACACAGTGTGTGTAAGAGTGTAAGTGGTCAGAGCATAGCAATCAAAAAATATCAGCCACACTGCAGTTCATTTGGACATGCTAGAAAGGATGAACCTGGTTTATATGCTTTATTGAATCCATATTAAAAGCTTTTGGGTTTCCCCATTGAAACCATCTGACGAGTCAGTTAAACCTGCCTGTTAGGCCCGGAGATCTTCCTGTGTAGATCTGACTCTGGCCCACTGCCTTTCCATTCTTCTGTGCTATCACAACACACTTATCATGTTGAGACCAAATGTGTTATCCAGATATCAGCACCCTCACATGTTTTGAAGTTAAAGCTAACCTTGGTGCTTCCTATGCATGCCTCTACAATCTTGTGTGCATGCATGTATGACGGCACCTTTTTGGTATTTGTATAGGAGAAGGAGATCCAGTAGATGTCGGGCAGGAAATAGTTTGTCTCCTGCTCTAATCTTACGCAGCCAGACCTCTGAGTCATTAAGCTAATGGAGTAATTTAGACACAGAGGTTGGTTTGTAAAAGGGTGGAGGCACAATCAAACTATACAACAGAGAGTTTGCTCAACAAGAGGATGTTTTTCTGCTAGCAAGCTAAGCAATCAGATTTGATTGTTCTGATTTCTACTTATTAGTTAGATTAAATGAGCTCTTTTAATTTACCCACTTTCTTTTTCTTTAATCAGAATAGTGGCTTTCTTACAGTTGAAATGTGTGAGCTTGTATGCTTATAGGAGTATGTATATCAAACCTGTAAGGTACAGCTTTTTTCAGGATTTGTGATGTGGGTCACTTTAAACGTCACACTTCAGCTATGAAATTATTAGGCATTCAACACTGTGTATGATCCTGTATATCCACTCATGTATAATGTCATCTGTTTATGGCAGAGTGTGCTCTGGTTCTCCTCGGGGGGCCTTCACTTAAGCTCACCACAAGAAGAAGTGGGTCAGTCCCTCTGTGGTGAGGCGTAAGAGTCAAGCGGTTACAGGTCTATGCAAAACAGGGACCGGGAGGAGCAGAAGCCTCAGTAAATCAAAGGCGGTACGGCATGTAACATTTAAGGCATCCGTTAGAAACATACAGCGTGTGTGCAGCATATATGCTGTGTGGTGTCTATGTGGGTGGATTGAGCAGCGAGCTAATCAGATGTGTTATGTGTATCGGGTGAAAGCGTGGATGCTCACGGAATATGTGAGAAATCTGTCTTTGACCTCGAGTCACACTTTCATACTGCAGCATTTGATGACTTGTCACGTGGCTCGCTTTAGACATGTTGTGAAGGACAAGCCAAGGGGCTGGGAGAGAATGAACCTTTTAGAGGATCAAACCGTGATGTGTCAAACTGAGAAAATGTGCATGAAGCAAAAACAAGATCATTGTTGTTGCTTTGTTAATTTATAGTGGATTATTTATATTTCTAAATACATCCACACTTAAAGGTGCTCAACAGAACTTCCGGGAAACCAGTAATATTAATGAGACATGTAGCTGTTGAGTTAACTACAGTCAGCTTTCTTTTGGTTGCATTTGCATGTAGCATGGTGATGCAGATGCTATAGTAATGCACTGTTATGTATGTCATGTATTTTGCTCATTCCCTGACATATGATGACAAAGTTGACTTACATGCGGCAAAGCTACTAATGTTGGCTGCAAGAAAAAATGTTCATTCTGCAACCAGTTGGGGACTTGCTGGAGATTATCTAGACATTTAGCTGCACTAAAGGTTAGTTTCACTACAGCTCAGAGAGTAAAATGGCAGGCGTTTGCAAACAAGTGAGGATCTGTCATGCAAACTACAGGTGACTAAGACAATCCGACCAAAGCAATTACAAGGAGGTTTTAGAGTTCAGGGGTCACTTAGTTGGCTAATCCCTACCCTTGCTATTGTTATTAATTAATTAGCTCTTAAAATAATTTTACAAAATAGCCAACTAGCACTTCTACTTGGCAAGGATTTTGCGAATTATAATGTTAGCATGACAGACAGCTTAGCTAAACTGCATGAATCTCATGATAATTCCCATTACGGACCAGATCAATCTAAAGATTTGGGATTAGTCTATTATTTGCTACATAAGATTGCTTGCAAATTGTTTTGTTAGTTGACAACCTAGTATTAGCTAATGGTGGTCAGGAGAGAGGCAGCTCAGGGTCAGTTTTGACTCCCAAAAGCAAACAAAGAATCAAATGCCCTGCTGAGATTCTTCAACAACCTTAGCAAACACTATTCTGTTGAGTTTGCAGTCTCACATGCAAGTTTGAAATCTAATTAAATACGACATGATGTTAATTTTGTAAATTATGGCCTCCTAACGGGGCTACATTGGTCACTTGCTATGTCACTCTGTTTCCTAGTCAATGTCAATGTCAGGTTTTAGATGGTTCAGTCAGGCACTCAGTTTTACAGTGTACATCATCAACAGGCATCCATCTTTTACATACAGTCTATTGTTACAAAAATTTCACACAACGGTAATAAAAAGGTGCTTAATACCTGATGAATCATGCAATAAGAATTTTGAAATATAGAATAGCATAATAGTCCATATACTGCCTTTGCTTATTGTCTACGTGCATACTTTTTCTTCCAGTTTTTTTATGGTTACTGGATTGAGAATGAGTTTCACATGCACTAAATACTAAGCAAATCTGATACCCCAGTTCTGTTAAGTTCTGAGTTATGGCTCTCACTTTGATTTTGTTTGTATAGAGGGGGTGTTCCTCTTTTCTTTTCTTCTTTCCTCTCCAAACCTAATAGAAGATGCTGTTAGAAGTCCTCTCTCATGGGAAGAATGCGACAGATCCCACATTGTTCATTGTTGTTTGCCTCTTTTTTGAAAGAAATGCAGAAAAAAACTTCACAATGGTGTGGGCAGGGATGGGGAAAAATGGAATTACAAAGATCACATTTTCATCTACTTTGATCTTGTGTGTTAAGAGAAGGTTTTGGTGAGTTGGTGTATGCATGTGAGGGGGGGTGACAATGTTTGTATGAGTGTGTCATGACAGAGAGTGGGGGGTGGAGGAGAGGGGATAAAAGCAAAGTATAAGAGAGAAAGGGACAGTGAAAGGAAGAAATTTATGGAGGAGGGGGTATAGGGATGTGTAGGCCTAGCTGTCCTTGAGGGTTTGAAATGCATGAAGAGAGGAGTTGCTCCATGCAGCGAGAGTGGGCTGTTTATTTACTGCAAAGAAGCTGTCTCCCTCCAGGGCTTTCCAGAGGAGCATGTCCCCATCACTACCTCAGCTCAGCTCCTGTACCTACCCTCCAGCTAAACATCCCAGTTAAGCTCCACCTAGCCAAAAAAGACAGCATAAAGAGAAAAAGAGAGAAAAACAGAGAGTCACTCTCCTCCCATAGCCCTTGGCCATGTTCTTTTCTACCCCCGTCTGGAGCTGAAAATGGGGGAAACCACGCAGCGCCTCTGCCTCGGCGCCGAGGAAAACAAGCAGACTCCTAATGCCAAAGAAGTGCTTATTAAATCCCAGGCAGCCTTGCTGTGCAGCCAGTCAAAGTAAGAAATTGTTTGTTGTTGGTTTATTCACCCTGCCTCCCTCTTATTCCACATGCTTTCTTAACCTCCTCCGAATAAGCCCGGACTTTCTGTTTTCTCTTTTTCGTCCTCCCCCTCCCTACTTTCATCTTTCTGTTTGTGAGAAATGATGTGTGGCTGAGGCAAAAACATGGGACATGACAGCCAAGCAGTGAAAACATGCAGATGTGACAGTATGAGAGGGCCACTGGAGGGCAGAAAGAAGGAGAGAGTATTAGGGAGAGAAAATGACAAGCACAAACATAAAATCAGAACTGAGATGAGACATTGCAAACAAAAAAATGCAGGAGGGAAAGGGAGAGAGTCAGAGGGATGAAATATTTGAACTAGTGAAGGAGATTGTTAGTGTGGAGAGAAGGAAAGGGAAAGGGTTGGGGTACACTGTGAACAGCAGATTGTGGGGGCGCATGTTGTCGAGGTGGCCCAGGTCCCTGGTGCCCTCCTGTTTCATGGCTCTCACAGGCTGTCAGTGAAAACAGCCCAGCCATGTAGACAGCTGTGCTCAGGAGGCTGCGGGGGCGAGAGGAGAGGACCTTTGTTTTCCATTTCGCTCCTCATCTCCATCAGTGTCCTCATTTCTCTCCCGGCTCACTGTATATCCATTCCATCCAAATTTCTGAGCTCTCTCATGTTTGTTCTCCTCATCTACAAAAGTACCACAAAGGAAACAAAAGCCTTGGTTTTGCATTCAACAGCCTTGACAATATTTACACGTCTGTTTGCTCAAGTGTGTGTTGTTTTGGTTTTTCTTACTGTTGTGACTCAAGTCAAACAGTGTAGACTGAAATGCCCCCTTTTTTGGTTTGGGACACATATTAACCCATTTCCTTGAGGCTCTATTATGTATGTGTGTGTGTGTGTGTGTGTGTGTGTGTGTGTGTGTGTGTGTGTGTGTGTGTGTGTGTGTGTGTGTGTGTGTGTGTGTGTGTGTGTCTGTTGGCATATTAACACAGGAGACATCTGAATTGGAACCATCCCGCTAAGCAATAGATGTGCAGAACTATGAGGCTGTCATTTCCAGTTGCTTGAAATCAATCACAGGTTTGTTTGAGCAATTTTTATTGGCCCTAAAAAGTCCTAGCCACAGGCTAGGGGATAGATTCATCTTCACTCCGCAAAACAATTCATCTCCCAACGTAGAAACTTAAAAGAATATGACAGCTTGTCATCCAGAGTGTCTCTGTGCGTTAGTACCTTTTTGTGTTCATGTCTTCAACATCAGAGGGATCATAGAGATCAATGCTCTCTCCTGTTTCCTTTGAAGGGACAAATGCTATCCCTGTGGTGGCCCCCCTCCTCCATATACTGACCTCTCTGTGCCTCACGAAGGCCTTCGCTTTGCCGCCTCATCTCCCTCCACCTCCGCCCCCGTTCCCCCCGCATTTCCTGCCATCTTGGCTTTGTTTACGAGCCTCTCCCCTGGAAGGACAGGTTAATAGAAGACCTGGCTCAGCTCAGGTCCGCCTGGTTCCCATTCCCTCCTAATAAGATGTTTCATCTAGTGCCTTACTGCCTGCATGCCGGTGGCAAAGTTTTCCCCATAAGCACTGAGTCCAATATGCTTGTGTATGTGTCCTTCCTTGCTATTTTGGCCTTGAAGTACAAAAAACAACCAAATGGAGTAAACTGTACAAAACTGAAGAAACAGCTCCATAACAGATATCCGAAGACCTTTGAATTACACAGGTTTTTACAGGTTTTTAATTAAAAAAAATACGTGTGTGTAACGATTTTATTGGAGAAATGGCCCCACTTCCCTACAAGGATCACCAGGGTTTTTCCCACAATATTCTCTTAGTTTTAACTGTAAATGTAAAAAATAATAATAAAGTGCAGGTTTGTGTTTTCTTCTGAATACTCCATGATGTGATTTAAGGAACTTTTAGCTACACCTTCACAAGCTGATTTAGCAGGAAAAAATTATTACCCAGTTAGGGAATGGGATCACAATTCCAGATCACATGAGTCAAACAGGATATCTGATACTTTGAGTTTGTGTGAACAGGGGTTTACAGTACCTTGTACTGGGTGTGTTACACAGCTGCCGGAGAATGTTACAATGCCACAAAAGAACATTTGCCTAATTTGTTTGAATGCTATACATGAATTTGCAATAAATAAATAAATTTAATCGGCCGGCTCCAATTAGACTTGACCACATTACTCAGTAAATAAATGAATAAAAGAGGTCTGGGGAAACACATACAAAAGTAACACACAAACAATAACTATAATACAGAAAAGGGCCATTAGATTAATAAATAATGTAGGGTACAGGGACCATACAAATGCACTCTTTGTCAAAATGCAAGCTATTAAATTCCAAGACTTGGTGAAGCTTAAAACAGCGCAAATAATGTATAAAGTCAGAAATAAATTGCTTCCCAAAGAAATCTGTAAATTGTTCATAGAAAGAGAAGGTGGGTATAACTTAAGAGGGAAATGGAATTTAAAAATACAAAGTGCTAGAACAACTTTAAGAACTATGTCAATCTCAATTTCAGGAGTTAAATTATGGAACAGTCTAACAGAAGAAATAAAAGACAGTCAAAACATAAAACAGTTTAAAGTAAAATATAAAAACCTAATTTTAAATAAGTATAAGAATGAAGAAAACGGGGTTAACCCAGGATGGTAATGTTGCTGGTAATGGTGTTGCGGTTCTTTTTTGGTTGTTTTTTTGTTTTGTTTTGGTTTGTTGTTTTTCCATAACTTGTGTATCTGCAAATATACACATTCTGTATTTTTCATATGAAAGAAACTATACTGTGGTGGGGCTTGCTAATTTCTTGTTTTTGATTTATGTATGTTATGTTTTGTTTTACTTCATATGTTTATATGTTTCATATGTTGTTTGTTTAATTTAAGACAAAAAAAAAATTAAATGAATGAGAGGTAAAACTTGAGGGGGTAGGGACAAATAAGTAAATACTTCAGCCTACTCCTTTTCAAACAAATAATGGAATGATATTTTGTAATGATTGTGAAGGCACATGTTTGAAATGTTTGAAATAAAAATGAACTGAACTGAACTGAACTGAACTGAACTGAATATCTGGGGGAAGTATTTGGAACAAATAATTTATTGTGATTGTCTGTTAGGGGCATAGACAAAACAAAAACTGGTCTCGGTCAAATAAGAATATCAATATCAATTCTGCAAGCTGAGATGTTGTCGTACATTGCCCTCTACAATATCTGGCAAATAAGTTAAGAGGAAAAAAACAAGTGATAAATGCCTGCTGCAAGTAGGGTTAGTTGACACAGTAGGATTTGTTTTTGGATTGACTTTTAGTTGACCATGTTTAATTGTTAGTGCGTTGACTAGATGACAACAGGGATGGACTGGCCACACTGGGCTAATTTTTGGCTTGTGATAAACATTCAGTTTGATCAGCAAACAGTTTACAGACCTCACAGAATCCACGCTTTAGGCATGACCCTCTCCACCACAGACTGCTCGCTCTCTCTGCAGTCTCCACAGCGCAGGTGCGAACACCAAAAATGCATATAATAGCATCTGCGTAGCCTCTTTCTTTCTCTCTTTCTCATTCTTGCTCTCTCTCTGTCTCTTTCTGAGCCTGGCAGATAATGTGAACCAGGTAATGTTAGACACACTGATCAGATACAAAGAAAAGATAGAGGTGAGAGGGAAAAAATGAAAAGTGATGCAGTTAAATGATGAAAAATATGCAAGAATCAGGGAGCAGGTCAGTTTAAAACACTAATAAAAACAGTTAGAATCTATTTTAAACGTGACCAGTTCCAGTGAGTTTATATGTGAAGTTTTTTATGCTGTTCCATGATGTTTTAATATAAAACACTGGGAAATTTAATCTGACTGTATCTAACTCTTTGTTTAAACCATTTAGGCTAATTATTTTGCATGGCTTTGTACATTTGTATGTGTGGTTATTGATGTAGTCCTAGGAAATTTTCACTGCAGTGGGTGATCTCCGAAAGCACTGTGCTTTTTCTGTATAGCTTTATATAGTAATGATTACAGATGGTCTTTTTACACTTATAGTTTCAGTGTAATTAATTTGCCAATTTAATAAAAATGACTATTTTTTAAAAATCTGTATAAATATCATAATAATGAAATTAAATTACATTTTTTAGGTGAGGATAACTTGTTCATGCATAATGAAATCAGATATTATCATAAGCCTAAACAGCATGTAAGTTTAGCTGCAAAAATAGCACTCAGGTAGTTCACATGAATACAACTACTTCATTCTCCATTAAAAGGAGTTTTCACAAATGCTCTGCACACCTGATTTTTTTCTTTAGAAATTATAAGCTAAATCATAAGCTAGAAATGCATATGAGAAGCTCAACTAATAGTCAGGTCATTGAACTCTTTTAGTGTTTTGCCATCACGTGTGCTGCCTCATGCACAACTGCATATGCATACCTAATCTCCAGAATTTATCCACAGTTCCTGTGTGAAAATGGATAAAGTCACAGCTCTGTATCCATATTCACTACTCTTCCCCATAAATATATAGGGTTATCTGCCATTTTTCCTTTTTTAAGGTTGAATTGTGTTTTCGCATCTCAGGACCACAATTAAAGACAGAAGAACAAACCACTGAAGGTCCCCCTCTCTAGCACAGTTACCCTGTAAATGAGCTCCCAAGGACACAGTAACAGCTTTCTGAAAACACAGAAACACAAGAACTGTGGTCTTTTTACAGGAGAACAAATGAAAGACAGGAACTGGAGGAATGGGGAGTCAGGCCTTGTCCGTAGTGTCTGGACTTTAGGTGGTTTAAATCAACTTTACTAGCTGTGCTCTAAAAGTGAACCAGTTCCCTCTGGTCCAGAGGGAGACAAAAACGCCCTGGCGCCTAGTAAGCAATGTCCGCCTCACCCTCTGAAACCCAGGGAGGAAAAGGAAATGGCATGTTCTTCAGGCTTCAACTTTGACCCCCCTCTCTGATGAAATATGGGGCCTGCCCCGTGGTGCAGACTTGTTTGAACTTGAGTCTCTGCTGGGCGAGGGTGTGCATGTGTTTTTTATTTTGTGTTTGTGTGTTTTTGCACATTACATAGTACAGTTATGTGATTAATGGTTAATAACTTGGAACTGTGACTTTGTGACGTATTAGCAATCACACAACACGACTGATGAGAAAAAGGCAGGACTTTATTTGCATGTGTGTGTGTTTATTGCAGTTGTGTATCTTTGATAAATAATGACTTTCTAAATCATTTTGTGAATGGAAATAAATTGTTAACATCCGATTATACTGATATAATAGATATAACAGGACAAAAGAAATATAATTACGTTTAATAGATTTTCTGTTACTTTTGTTCTGCGGTGTGTTAATTATGAATCTATGCAATTATGAGTCTACGAGAAGAGTATTATTGTGTTTTTATTAGAATGAATGACTCGTGGTTGAGAGGTGTTATGAGAATGTTTGCACAGGACTCTCTGGCACTTTGATAAATGTACTCAGAAATGACCTGTGTGTAAAACCAGTTACACTGTTCATTCATATTCGATATTACACTTGGCACATGATCCATGAGCAAAGCACAATGACCTTTACCATACCGATGAACAGTTTTTCACTCTATGTTGCAGATAAGGCAGAATGTATGCCTGCTGAAGCAGTTGCGTATGGACTTGAACTGTGACATTTTGTAAGAATTCACTCGGCTCTTTTCCTCACAAAAGCCACATGTGCAAATAAGTCCTCATATCACCTCATTTAATCTATTTCTGTGAGTACATTCCCTGAGGTACTGCAAACTAGTTTGGCAGTTTCTGGCAATATGATGACATGGCAGAAGATGGATATATTGCTTTCATGTATTTGCTTCAGGAAAAAATGAAAACGCTTTTGCAAATATACAATTGTAATAAGGTATTCTAAATTGTATTCATATGATATATTTGATGCTGGCTCAGTGATGGATGGCATTTCAAAATAGACATTGATATTTGCTTTTTAAACATACACGGGAACACAGAAGTGAGATTTGAAATTTTCCACTTCCCTTCAAATCCTCCTGCTGTGGCTGTTAGTTGAGGTAATTAAGAGTTGTCTCTGTTTCCATGGCACATCAGAACTACAAGCCGGCTTTGTACAAACTGATCTGACGGATGTCCCTCGTACTGTGCCTGGTGTTTCCCTAATTGGCAATGCGCACGTTTCCATCTCTGCTCTTTTAAATTTCAAATTATGGATGAAAACGAAGGCTGCCTGTAGCCGACGAGAAAAGCAGCCTCAGACTATGGATGGTGGCTGCAAGTGTCGTAACCTAGCAACCAGAAAGTCGCTGTGTGAGTGTGCACCGAGGGAGCGAGGAGAGAGCGAAAGAGAGGGGCTTCCTCTTGAGAAAAAATAAATAAAAAAATAAAGCCCCTTACGCTCATTCCACTTTATTCATGCCTTTGTTTGACCAGCTATTTTAGGACCTTTCTCTCTCACCCAAAGATTCATTTATTTTTAGCGTCATCTCATGCTTCCTGTCTCTTTCTTCCTGGGTGAACACTGCTTAACCCTTTTCTATTTTTGCTGTGCCGCCTGCATCTGTTCCACAGAACCGCATGGGAGAACCGAAAAGGGAGGATGGTGGCAATGTGTGCGTGTTTGTGTGAGAGGACTTAGAGGAGGGGAGGAGAGACAGGAGGGAAGAGAATGAGGGAGGAGAAGGGACAGAGGGAGTGCTTTCCATCTGTTTTTTGGCTGAATGTAGTCTTTTTGTTTGAGGCCATCATGCCGAGCAACATGTTCTGTTTTTGAATATGGTTGTTTCACCATCTGGGCTTTCACCTATTACAGAACATTGTTTTTGTCTTTGTTTATAGTACATTTGTGTTAGCCGTGTGCAAACACTCATGTTAGACTTAACGGCACTCTTATATATGTAGTCTTCTGTTGTTTATGCAGAAACACAGACTGGTCTTCCTGCAGCCATTTTGATGACAATTAAAATGTCACTTTTACAGTTTTAAAAGGTGCGAATGCAGATAATGCAGTTTTGTTGGTGTAAACCCTCCAGTATGATGATCAGTCTGCAAGACTGAAATTCTAACTTTAATTATGTACCACTCTACTTGTGCCATGTGTATGCTTTCCATCGTCACAACCCATTTATACCCTCATCTGTAGCTGTATATCCCAGATTCTGTAAAGTTATTTATTTCATATTCTGTATAGTTTTTCATATTTATATCCTGTTCATATCCTGTACATAGCTTGTACTCACTACAGCCTGTACATACTTATAGTTATAGAATATTCACAACATACTTCATACCGTGTACATTATAACATACCATAATAGACCCATTTCTGTAATATACTCACATATCTATATTATTGCTAATATATATTGTAATATATCTATATCACTAAAGCACTTCTGGATGGATGCAAACTGCATTTCGTTGCCCTGTACCTGTGCATGTGCAATGACAATAAAGTTGAATTCTATTCTATTCTATTCTATCTTACTTTAAGTAACGGATCATTTCATTATGAGTCTGGGTGTAGAAATATCAGGTCTTGCATTCTGCCATTGCTTTCTTCCTCTGAAATTTGTTCTACAAAAAAACAACCCTCTGCCTACTGTTTATACCAGCACTTGTGACTGGTGATATCCTATGCAGACATATTACAGACAAGTAGCTATATAATTAAGTTTAAAAAAAAAGCTAATTCAGCCTATCAATAGCACAGTTTATGCGGGACTGACGTAAACGAAACTACAGGGTTCATGTTACATGGTAGACACATTCCTCCAGTGCAGCAATGTGAATTTTTGATTTTCTTGGCGTTTTTGTTCACTTGTTAATGCGACTTGTATTCAGGCTTTTAGTCTTTGAGTGTTATTTACTGATAATATGAACTATACAAATCATCAAAATGATCTTTTAAACGTTTTCCGTGTATCCCTATTCAACAATTAGGAAGACTACATTAACCTTGTGAGGAAAACTTGATCCTTCCATTACAAGAAGTTCCAATTACCACTCAGATTTTTGTCTAATGCAATTTATACATTTACTTGTGTTTATATTGCTAACTTTCATGGGTCTCTTTGGTGTATAAACAAACAGAAGACATCTTCTTTTAATCTCTCCCATATTGCAACTGCTTCTTATTCTTTCTACCGCTGAATTTGCATTGTCAAAGCAGGGATCATTTACATGAAGGAACTGGTACAATTCATTTTAGTCTGAAACCACTCCCTCCCCTGAATAAGGCACTGCAGTCCCAGTCTGCGCGTCTGTGGGGAATGACGTGGAAAAATAAATGAGTGAATCATATAGGGGTGCTAAGAAGCTGATGTGTAGCTCTCCAGTGGCAATGTGATTTTACTGTCATTGGCTGGAGAAAGGTCAAAACTAAGGCACATTGAAATGGAGAATAAATAGGCAAGCATGCTGCAGTGCATGGGGAGAATGGGCCTGCCAATGAAGTCCCAATCTATTCCCCTCACGCTCCCTGTTCACTCCCATTACAGACCTCATCAGCATCAAATCCCCACTAGCAGCAGCAGCAGCAGCACCCTCCCCCCACATACAGTATCCTCCCTCTGCCTCATGGATGCAAACACACACATGTTCGCCTGCCTTCAGAAAGGCCAGCCATTTGTTTAAATCTTCTGCATGCTGTATGTTTGTGTTTATGTGAGGTTATACCCTTTGAATGCATTTCTTTGGGCATTCATGGGGTCACCAGTTATAATCTCATACCAAAATTCTGTATAAGAGACTGCTTTCTGAAATTTTTTGGACTTTATGTGTGATTTATTTTTTTTACATTGATTCCATTTAAATTAATTATTCTTTACTTGCTTTGTGGTAATAACCAGCTGGAGGTCACAACCCTGCACCTCTGTTCTGCTCATCTCCTCTCTCCTCCTCCTTCGACACTTCCACGTTCCTCTCCCTGAGACAGTGGACCCAGATACCTTTGCTACATCAACACAGGTACACCGCAATCTCCACCTCAACCACCTTGCAGTCTTACACCCCTTAGTGTCCACCTTAGCTGACTTCAGCCCAGGTATCATGACAGGACGGGCAGATGATGATAAATGCTGAGGAGGAAAAGCAATTACTGGATCAGTTAGGTGTAGTAGGGAGCGCTCAGGGCACTCATTACCAACAGACTGTAGAGTTTGGGATGCACACACACACACACACACACACACACACACACACACACACACACACACACACACACACACACACACACACACACACGAATTTAACTAACCATCAGCAATCCTTACATATGAGTGTTGTTCTGTTTCTTTGTTTAATTCTTTCATTTATTATATCTTAGCTATTATTAATTTGGTGCTGTGCATGCAAACACCTAAAACTGTAATGAGGATAAACAAAAAAATAAATAAAACGATGAGATCAAAAGTGGCAAGCGAATGACAACAACACTGTTACAGATGGAGAACATGAATAGGTTAATAGCAGTGTAGTGGTCATGTGCCATGCATTTGTCATTGTGAGCTATATAGTTGTGTGACGTGCCATCTGCACACCTGTCAAAACTGAGGATGCTGCATGTATAGAATATAAGCCAGTGAGGATAAGGCAGCCTTGGTGATTGACAGTAGCACTGAGGTTGTCATAGGGACAGCTGCAGTCCTCACTGTCCCCTGAGGAGGATGTAGAAGCACTAATAATAAAGGGAGAGACACATTCACACAGAGGGAAAGAGGGATATTTAGGTGGAAAAAAAGAAAACGATGATTTGTATTTACCCGGAAAATGCACACGCACACACACAGATACGTGAACACACACATCAGCATTCTTACTTGCAGGCAAAAACAGAGGGAGTTGCCTGAGCTGTGTGTGCATGCGAGTGGTGGGTGGTGAGATCGCAGGTCAGGCCCACGCAGTCCCCATTCAGCTGTACAGTATGCAGCACGCACCGGCAACACCGAGGCCAGAATGGCAGACGGAACAAACAGGAGCTCATGCATGCACACACACTCACAAAAGAAGAAAGTACACACACATATTTAGACATGAAGGCACACACAACAAGCTTTCCGTGTCTGCATCTTCTCTGTGTTGCTGCCCCCTAACTCTATCAGAGACATGATGATTATTGCAACATCAAGAGAGCGTCTACATTAACCCGATTAAAGCCCATAAAAACAGAAAGCATAAGACTGCACATGAAAAAAAGGTTAACAGGAAACATTTACTTTAGTTTTCCCAAATGTTGCCTGAAGATATTACGTTTGCATGAAGGTAAGCAAAAAAATTAAAGAAATAAACAAGAAATAAGGAAAAAAAAGTATGTTATAATGTTTTAAGACATGATCCCTTGTTCCCTTAAAAAAACTTCCAGTTTTCTCTCTCTGACCAAATGTCCAGCCACAATTACATAAGAGTCCACAGGTCTTAATTGTGGGTTTCCTTTACCACTACACACAGTAAACATGTGATTACAATAGCAGCTTGATTATGTTGGACATCTAATCACTGGTTGCACTGCGGTTTACCGTGATATCACTTTCCTTAATCTTAACTGTCAGAGGAGGTGTGTGTTTGACTTTTATAATGTGTGTGTTTAGTTATTTATCTTGCATGGGCATTTTGTCACACATCTGACCATATTTAGACTGGACAGGATGTTCTAAACAAGTTCATGCTTGAGCACCGCTGGGAGAGGATGATGTAGTGCCACTGTAGGTGGCAGAGATACACAAAGTCTTAAAGAGTGTTTACGTGCAGTGTGTGTGTGCGTGTGTGCTTGCGTGTGCGTCAGAGCTGGAGTGAATGTTTGTGTATATGGGCGAGTGGGGGTGGCAGGGCTATAATCTGCTCCAAACTGCTTGCGGGCAGAGGCGAGGTGGGCGAGACAGTGATACAGAAAGAGAGCAAGGGAAGGAGAGAGCGAGGAGGGATGGAGAGGAGGGGGGTTGAGGACAAGCAAGGAAGAAATGAGTTGGCAAGAGGGAAGAAATATGGAAAGAAAGGAAAACAAGAGGGGGGAGGGAGATACAGAGGTGAGTTGAGAGCAGACTGAATTCATACAGCTTACTGATGCGCTACAGGTACTGTACTCACTGTCCTCTCTCCTCTCCCACCCATTGTCATGCCGGGCTCCGTGGGCGCCAGCAAGGCAGCTAATTCCTCTGACATTTACGCTGCTTTCTCAGTCCTGGAGTGATGCAAGCCTGGCCACAGTCTCTGTCAGCACCCACAATGGTCTCAGGTGAACGAGAGGTGGTGAATGGTACATAGCTGACGTTGAACTCCTCAACCCTAGCTAAGGCCTAGCCAGCAAGGAGGCCCTTAAAAAACACTCTCTGAGCCAAGGTCCTGCATATTGTGTGATATTATATGGTATGTCATGAATAAAATAGGATTAGTGTGGGAGTGTGGGTGGAAGAATAAGAGAAGACAACGGTGCAGAGGAGACTGAAAGAAACTGACAGAGAGAAGAGGGACTGAAAGAAATTGGAAATTGATAGTGTGAGGAATTTGCAAAATTTTCACTCTTCCCTGCCAAATAATGCACTTGGGTTTTTATGAATGCACTTAAAAGCTAAAGAAAAAGACTTCAGGACTTTGGCCCGTACTTCACTACAAATGCGCATCCAGTAATCCCTTGCTACTGTGTAACCTTTACATATCTTGTACAACTCGTACAAGCAACCTTCATTAAAAGAAAAGTATTAAAAAGATCTTTGTTTTTTTATGCGTGAGTACAAAAAACTTTTCAAACTTTTCAACTATTCTAACTACTCAGACCATACAAAATCTGAGAAATTTCTAAAATACATACACTCTCTGTGGGATTATTGCCAGATACAGTTAGGTCCATAAATATTTGGACAGAGACAACTTTTTTTTTTTTTCTAAAATTTGGTTCTGTACATTACTGCAATGAATTAAAAACGAGACAACTCAGATGGCTTCATTTCTGGGGCTCAAAAGTAATTGGACAAATTAAATAAGTGAAAATAAAATGTTCATTTCTAATACTTGGTTGAAAACCTTTAGCTGGCAATGGCAGCCTGAAGTCTTTCAAGCTGTTCATGCCAGTGTAACAAACACATATAAATGCCCCTTTAGAGCAACAATGGGAACTGTTAATTTAAGCTGCTTCACAAGCAGGGGCCACACCTCCATTCTGATGAAACAATGTTTATCGAACGAGAATCTAGGCCTGGAGTTTGGGCCGCAAGAAGGATCGATGACAGCTCAGGGCCAATCAGATCCCCTGGGCACCGACTAGAGGAGGAAGGGTGGGGCACAGGGACGAGAATAAACCAGCATGTTGGGAAGGACGGTGTACAACTATAAGGGGAGTGTGTGAAGTATGGTCCCTCTCATGAAATTCACACAAACTATCTCAAATAGTTTGTGAGTTTGGTCCTGTATGAAGCTGTAGTTAGAAGTATAGGCTAAATTGAAGGGAAACATATAAAAATATAAAAAAAATACCTTTAATGTACACACATCTATTTTTGTGTATTTATGCTATAATAAAATAACCACCTGAGCAAGCATAGGTCATATATTCAGCAGTAGTGATGTGTCGGTCGCGAACGAAATGGCTCTTAGAGCCGGATCTTTGACGTGAACGATGCGAGCCGGCTCCTTATCGCGAGCCGTGGGTTTTTTTTCTTCTTTCTCTCACCCTCTCTCTCGCACTTTTTTCCGATTCACTCCACAAGCGAGCCTTGTGCTTGCGCTGGGAAAAGGGGGGAGGGGCGATAGTTACAGTCGCAGTAGCACAGGAACAGAGCGAGAGGGCGAGACAGAGAAAGAGAGCCAGGGACAACAACGTCACATTAGAAAGGTATAGTAATCATCCACAACTATTTTCAGTTGCGGATGATAAAGGATACAGAAAGTTTATTCATGCAGGTCCATATGACAGAGAATGTGCATCTTCTTTTTGTTTTCATATTTTAATTTATATTTAATTGTGTTCTGGTTTGCAGTGTTTTGTGTTGTTTCACTTTAAATTAGTTTAAAAGGAAAAAGCTGAAAATTTAAATAGTTAAAAGTTGAAATGTGAATAGTTGGTTTTTGCATTATATGATTTATTTATTACATTTTATGTGGAGTGAATAAATAAAGGTATATTTACGGTGGCCCCTAGAGACAAAGCACATACAAACTCCAAAGCACGTAAAACACTCAGACGCACGTAAAAACTCCAAAACACGTACAAAAGACAACAGGAGCGCTCCAGGATGCTGGGCGCAGTGTTGAGCTTTTGTTACCTAGTGACTACACAAGCCAGCAAGTACCAACGACCGGATTTGGTGTGTGGTAGTAACAGGTAAATGAATATTTGTTTGAATTATTTGAATATATATGAGTGCATGTGTATAAATACACAAACAATACACATATGCTTTCAATTGTGTAATTTAAGTGATGTGTTTTGGAGTTTGTACGTGCTTTGTCTCTAGGGGCCACCGCATATATTTATATATAAACATATATAAATAAAACCACTTTTTTTTACATTAGTAATTCATTTTGTGCATAATTTTATATTGTTGTTAATAATAAATTAATTAAAGCAACAGAACAACCTAAAGAGCCGGTTCGGAGTCGGCTCTTTTTAGTGAGCGGAGCCGAAAGAGCCGGTTCTCTAAAAAGAGCCAGAAATCCCATCACTATTCAGCAGTAATTTGACTGAAACATCTTTATTTGTTATTGTGCAAACAGGTTTGCAGGTTTAAAGTTCATCTTCCTCTCAAAGATAGGAGACTTCATATCGTATGGCGGATACATGATTTGACTATGTTTCTGTTTGCTCTCTGTACACTCTGTAGAGTGGTGTAACATGCAGATTCCTGTCTGTCTGTAGGGTTCCTATGGTTCACTCTTTCAGCAGTATCTTATCTTCACCTCCATTTGCTTTTCTTCCTCTCTGCTTCTTGTCTGATCTATTTCCCCTCCTTCTACTCTGCAGGCCTCACTGCTAGATATAATTGTCCAGACACTCACAGAGCCTGAGGGAACAAACAAATGCACACAGACATTCACTACTACCTTACATAACCCCCTTTAACATGGACTTTAAGGTACTAACATCGGAAACTTGTGAATCAACCAGTCCAATGACGAGGCGGCTTTAGACAAACTTTTTTGACAATGAACAGCAGCCATCTTATTAAAGCAAAGTCACTCTTGTCATTCCTGAATTGCCTTTGCAAATGACTGTAAAGAAAATGCAAATCTCTCTTTGTGGGTTTTAACGCTTCAAGCTGAGACATGCAAATGATAGATAGAATCCATTCTCCTGCCGAGTATAGCTTTGTTGTCTGTTGTAGTCAGTCTCCGCACCGACTCTTCTCTTTCTTTTTCCAGATGTCTCAGAGACCCAGCGCCTGTGACTTTGCATTTTAAGAGTGAGAGTATGAACTGTTTTCTCCATCTTCTGTTGATGGTTGCTTCACTAAAATCACCTTTCATGGCTTTGAATTTAAAAAACAAGAAAAACAAGCGCTACTGCTGTCCTGGTCATTGACCGCTCTTCTTTTTATTCCTTTCTGATGTCATATCTTTGTTTCTGCAAAGGCGTGGGTTCAAATAGAGTTCACAGTTGGAATGGAAAAGATCTGGAGGGATGTTATCATGGGTGGGATGATAGGAGTGGCACTGACCATGCAGTGATGAAATGGTAAGATGAGGAGTTTATGACTGATTTGATTGTTCCTTTGTCATGAGTAAATGATGACAACCGATAAGAAACAATGGATTGATTTACTGTCCAAAACTCCTATTAAATTAAACACATTTTTGAGTCTGTCTCCCTGCCCACCCATATATAGACATGTACATAAACACATGCATGCAGATTGGATACAGACATGGCATTGGCATCCGGGGCAAGACAGCATCATTATGACCGAGCTCCAACTGCGACTCCCTCCCCGCAGCCCTCAGTGCTCGCCCGGATAGATCTAAATGATATTGACAGTTGAATAAATTTTCTGCATGAAATCATGTCAGCTCTAGCATACCATCTCTCTGCCCCCCTTCCCAACACCTCTAAGACCCACTGAAGTGCTAAATAATTATATTAGTTTCCAGAGGCTAATTTGACTGAGAGTAATAATTCTGGTCCCATTTCACCATAGCTGTTTTCATGCATTTAAAATTGGTATTGGTACATGAAAATGAACCACAGGGCACCACAGGGTGATAATCAAGATTTTGGATTGTGGAGTACCTGCAGGGTTATTGACCCTATGGGCGCTCTCTGACATCATCAGATATCAGGTATGTACTATTTGTCACTTCAGCAGACTTCTAACACATTTATTTACCATGATCGTTTTGCAAAACACAGTTACATATTAGACTTGTTTGCCTTTTATATCAATTTAATGACATATATGAGCCTCTAATAGATAATGCTTAGTGCTTAAGACCTGCTACTCAAACAGCTACAGTAACATTGTAATTTATGGCTTCTTTAGATCTCCTGTGTCTCACTACTAACATTGCAATTACCAAAATAACACAGTATTAACATGGTGTACAATAGTGTTCATTTATTGCTGACAAAGGCTTTGACCTTTACACCTTTCCTGGCTCAAGTACAATGAGACTGTTTGGTTGCAATTTCGTAAGACAGGTTTATGTGTTTTGGTTGCAGATGCTTTGCTGTCTGGAAATGATGTTATGTAAGTGTGCTGGGTTTGACTGGTCTTTCCACTGCTGGAGTTTCTGCCCCCTGGTACTTGGAGCTGCAAACGTCTGACTCCTGTGACTGCATGACTGCATTCTATTTATTGTGTGTGTGTGTGTGTGTGTGTGTGTGTGTGTGTGTGTGTGTGTGTGTGTGTGTGTGTGTGTGTGTGTGTGTGTGTGTGTGTGTGTGTGTGTGTGTGATTGGAGGGGGGTGATCTAACAGCATAATAAAGAGCAGTTACATCATCTAAGAAAAAAGGCAGAATTCTCCCTCTTTGCCTACAGCCTTTCAGTCAAAACAAGGACTACTCTGTCTGTGTTTCAGCTTTCATGTGAGACTCAATGTGTTTTCCATTAAAAGAGTGGTCTCAGTGTCTTTTCACTGATAGGTCACTGTCGCACAAAAACTGAAAATCTATTCCAAGGTTATTTTTATGGTAAATAGTCATATCTTCTGGGAAGAGTTGTTCTATGTGAGAGCGGAAGTTCGGGAATCAGAGAACAGACAAAGGTCGGTGGCTGCAGGGTTAAGGCAATATGGGTTAAGTAGCGTTAAGGCTTCCTCTCTGTGAAAAGCCCTTTAATCCTGATGAGGACAAACAGCTCACTGACATACACACAGACACAGACACACACACTCATATACACACACAGAGTTTGCTGATGAGAGAGCCAGGGGTCACCCTGAAGAATAGCTGCTGATAATGATAAAAACATTCCTTCCTCAATACAGCACTACAGCTCCGTTGACATATGATCTCTCTTTTTATTTGTTTTTTAATTCTTCTTGTTATAAACTTTCTAACTCAGCACATTAATTCCAATTGTTCTAGTTTTAGGAACCAAAATAATGTTCTGAGACTCAAATGTATTTCCCAGTCTGGAAATAAACACGCGTTCACTTCCCCTTACTGCTCAAAGTAGTTTTACAAAAATTTCTGTCTCCATAATCTCCGCTCTCATGCCATGTGTCAACACCCAGAGGCCTGTAGTCTTAAACAAACCTTCCCCACCGCCACTGTACACCAAGCCACTCCCTGGCGCAACATCAGGAAGGCAGCGCCAACAACTCTATAAATGTTGGCGGTCCGTCCCAGAACAACATTGATTTTGTTCCAATCAATCCAGAGTGATTGCAGTGCATGGTAAATGACACAGTCTGTGTGCAATAGCATACATTTCAGCATTAACTGTTGCTGGGCAGACTTGGGCGTCCAAATGGTGGGTTGGTCCCATGAGTGTTACGACATCGAGAAACATCAGTGTTCATTCTGTTCACCAGAGCTCTGTGGGAGGCCCAGCTGTCACCCATATCTCAACTCCAATTGGACAAACTTGATCTCCGTTCAGATTCTTACTTAATTTAAGTTACTGGCAGCAGGGAAAAATATACTCTCACCCAACCAAACAAGAGACCATAACTAATCAGAACATATTTTCCTATTATGAAATAGATAAGAAAATTGACACCACTCTGTGTCAAAGTTATAGATGGTAAATGCCAAGAAGCTCAGAGAGATTATTAGTTCTGTTAAAAAGCAAACAACTGGGCTAACTCTGACCAAAATTAGCAAAATAACTGGTATTTTATGTTGTTCAATTAATACATAAGGCTAAAAAGAAGAATAAAATTCACTGAACTAGGGATGCTAAGGTGGAATTTCTTGCCAAAATAACAGTCTCTTTGCTGAAGCATCTTTATATTCAGTGACTTGATAAGAAAGTTGTGTCTTTTGATCAAGGCAGAAAAAAGATTTTCTCTCAAAGGCAAAGTCCAGCTCCTTTAATCACTGTTTTTGGCCTTTTTTCAGGAAACACCGTTTCCTTCACCTATGAGCTTTTGATTGCTAACGTAAATTGATATTGCAGGCTTTTGCCCACAGAGTGTATGAACGGTCAAGGAACCGCTGTGGATGTTATTCTAGCTGTCAGGCTTTGTTTACCTTTCATTTGAACATTTTCCTGTCTCTCATTCCTAACTTTTGTATGTTTTCTCTTCACCCCGCCTGCTGTTTTGTGTCATAACAAAATGAGTTTTACTCCCTCCTCCAATAGTTTTCTCATCCTCTCTTCTTATGGTTGATTTTGCTGTTTATGTTTCCACTCATTCTTCCCGACTCACATGGAGCAAAGACGGGACAAAGCCTGCTCTTTCACTCTCTGTGATGTGGGCTTGGATATGTGTGTTTGTGTGCGTGGTGGTTTGGCTTTTGGTTTTGAAGTACATCAAGAGAGGTGTATGTGATAGCTGTGTGACGTTAGTTACATGGTGATGCAGGTCTGTGAGACAAGCTGCATCATGTTGTATTTCATCTGTATTTGCCTTTATATGCACAGAATGAAAGGGGAGGGAAGTCCTGTGTTGACAGCCAGCCCTGCTGCCTCTTGACTGTAGAAAAATATTAATGTACCAGTGAGCAGGAACACTGCCAGCACTCCTCCTCTCTCTGTGTCAGTCCATGTCTGGTTGCTGGAAAAGACTTCTAGAGTTGTATGAGTTTTGCTGCCGGACCTGCCGCGGGCTTGGCTTAAGGCCCTGACAGGGATCAGAGTGGCATAGCAGCTCTCACGCCAGGGCACACACAAACACCAGTGTATACTGTACACATACAAACACTCTCACACACTTGAGTAAACGCGCCTGGTAAGAAATGTCAATCACATGCTTGTCCTCTCGTTTCCTCATTGGGAAATCTCAGCGATTGAGGTGGTGATTTGTAGTGCCATGGCTACACAGGAGCATACTGGTCCCAGCCTGTACACAAACACACATAATCACATTTAGACAGAGCAGGAACAACCTGCAGACAACTTGAACAGCCTTAGGCCATTACACTTGTGAATACGCCACACATGAGTGGCTGCCTGTCAAGGCAAAGGGCACTGAGATCAGATGTGACGTACTGCTAAGAATTCAGTGCGTAATCACATACGGCAGAAGAGTAATGATAAAGATAAACATTTTCTCTTCAGGACATTTATTGCACGTTGTGCTGAATTTAGGATTGGTGACAACCACACTGTGTATCATTCAGTCCGACCAACCCATGGCTCTGGGCCATTTCCTGTTAACTTTGACCTTTTTCTCCTGCACTGTCTCTTTCTCTGTTTCTTTAACTCTCTCAAGGCAGGCGTTGCAGATTTGCAACAGTTAAAAGCTAACAACCTGATTACCCCACATACATATTTTATGAGTTTTTCTTACTCAGAATTACCACTGCAGGCATTCTTTTGTGCATTAGCAACAAAAACTTAATTTGAGCCTGAGAGGGTTAATAGATATCATCTACAGTGCTCTTTATGCTGACATATAGCTAGAGAAAAGGAGGAGGGAGCAAGACTTTATTAAACACTGACAAATGAGTGCACACAAATGAATAGAAAGCCTAATGAGTAAAAACAGAAAGGGACAAGAAGACCTGTACAATGCTCTTTTGAAGTTGATGGTTGTGTTGTAAAAGCAGCAGAGCAGAAAGCGAAGAGAGGTACTGTCCCCGTTGGTAAAGAGCGCTCACTGCCCTTTGTGTTTGGTTTAGAAGAGGAGGAGTAACTGCTGACCACATCAACCACAGGCCTTTAACTTACGGTGCAAGCACTTTCTGCATGACCTTCACATTAGAGCAACATTAAACTGTTGTCTGGATTTCAGTTGTTTTTTTTTTAAAGGAAAAAGATGGACTAGAATGGTACCTTTCAGAGTATAAAAGCTTGACGCTGGGCAGAACCCCATTAAAGTACAGTTCAGTGCCCTTTCTTGCAAAGCTATTTTTCCCTACCTCTTCAATTTGTTATTTTAAAGAGACACGATGTGAAAGTTGAGTGAAAGTGAAACTGTGCCTTTAAACAATGGCATAATCAATAAGCTATATTGAGCTCTGAGGAGGGTCAAAATTATTTTTTTCTTAAATGGATTAAAATGCTCTACTGCTCAAAAACATGTATTGAGCATCTATTACAATAGTTGTTAAAAGTTAACTTTATTTGTGCATTAAATCTTATGTCCTGTGTTAAAATACAAACTACAAACTTAAGGTAAGGTAACAAAGTTGATAAATCAATTAGCCATTGATCAGTCAACCTAATGCAATAAAACTTTATGGCTTAGATGCTTTTACTATCAGTTTCTGTCAACAGGATTTGTGTTGAGGCTCGTGTTCGCATGGAGCCATGACACAGGCTCTGGGTGTGAATTCAGCAGAAATCTATCTTTAACGATCCCCAGAGAGAAAGCCGGTCATTAAAGACGAAATCAACTGGTAGAAAATGACAATGTAAATTAGTCTTGTCCTGGATGCACTAGTTCACAGTAAAATATTTCAGGCTGCTCTGTGTCTTTCTGACGAGTTTAATCATGCCACTGGTTTCACAGAGCTGCTTCCTCTCACCTCTGACTGTGTGCATTTACTAAACACTGGCCTGGGAATGATTACCTCCCTCCTTCTGCTCTGACTGTCTCTGTATATGTCTGCTGATGTTGTTTAGAGGAGTACAGACCACTTCAAATCGTCCTCAGTGTGGAAGGGAAACGGCGGCAATCAGGGGGAGTGCTGCAGCACATTCTTATATGTCACTTTTTAGCAAAACACACAAGCCGAGCTCTTGTTCTCTGTCTCCGCATGGAGTTTGCAGTGTGGGCAGAGGGTGATGAATACAATGGAGAGAAAATAGAGGAGAGGAGAGAGGGGGAGTGGGGATGGAGGAGAGTGCGTGGGTGAGCAGATAGGACTGGAGATGAGGGGGAGGGGGCAGGTTAAGTTGGTGCCTACACAGGGCTCTATCCCACAGGCTCTCTCCTGTCTCCCACGCCTGGCCCCTCTAACCTGGCCTAGCTTCTGTTTAATGTCTGGCTCTGTCACACCTCAGCCCACTCCCTAGAGTTCTGCGCGTCTGTGGAGTAAAGTACATTTCAAACTATTTCTCCAAAGGAAAAAAAAACACTAGCGAAGACTTCAGTGTAGATTTTTTGGGCCTTTCATCTCTCGAGCAATTTTGGCTTGGCTGCATCTCTGGCTCTGTTTCTCTTGGCTCTTAAACTCTTTTTACCTCTACTTTTGAAGGACTTGACGCTTCTAATAATTTATTTGACTACACTTTTAAATTATCCATATACTTATTGCACATTCAAACAAACTATACCACAACGTCATTTTCGAAATTTGACTTTTGACAGAAGAAAATGAATATAAAGTTGTTTATTATTAGCTTGATAGACATTTGTGATGGTGGTAAGAAAAAGGTTTCATGCATCTTTGGTATCGGTACGAATTTCTGAGATCTTTTACAGATTTCATTTGCTGCCTGTGCTCTCAACAACTCGTAGGATAAAACACAAGCAGTTACTCATTTCAAGGTGTGAAATTCTGTGGTTCCCTTGGTATTGCAGAGATATGCACAGGGTGTACTTTGGCATTGTTTTCTTAATGAACCGGCCGATACTGGATAACGAAAGATAATGGTCCAAGATTTGAAGGTTGGGGGATTGGCAGTGGAGCAAAAGTTAAACATGTGTCTGCAAAATTCAATTTGTTTTGCAGACACATGTTTTGTATCAGGTGAGGGAAAAGAAAGCTTGCAGAAAAAAATCACTTGCCTAGGACTAAGAACAGAAATAACTTGATTGAGGTTTGGGTTAAAACGTGCCTCTTCCCTACATAATGAAAAATTATGTATATTCACTTTGTTAAAATGCAACACCAAAAAATTAATCCTTTCTTAGTTGGAGCAACAGGAATATTTGAAACTATGTATAAAGGTGTGCATCATGCACATACTGTGTGTTCCTATCTAACTGATGTTTTGTATGATCTTAATTTATTGATCTGTTGATATATAATGTTTTGCATTGATCCATCATCTGCTGTATTGAGTAAAACTATATCAAATTAAAACATAAAGAATAAATATATTTTATATATTTTATATATAAATATATTTAAAAAATAATAAATATATGCAATACACTTTGTTCCTACCCTGCTACCTTATCATTGCTGCAAGTGCCAACTCTGATACTAATAAAGTCATCATGTTAAGATGTTTGCACTTTTAGTAATCAGTGACTCCTCTGGTTGAGATAATGGTTATATACAAGTGTTTTTGGCAGGTGGGGGAATGCTAAACGAAGCCCTGTCATTCAGCATGCATACTGAAACGTGTCTGGGCACTCATCTGGGGAACTATTTTGAAACATTATCTAAATTAACTTTAATGTCAGTGGGACATAAAAACTGCATGTACAGAATATCCAGTGAAATCTGTTAACAATAGCTTGAAATTCTTCTGGCTTTTCCCACAAATGCTGTGTTAATAAGCTTTTATCCCCCGGATGATTTTTCTTCCCAACCGTCTTTGCTGTTGCTAAAATATCTCATAAATTTGAATTCAGAATGCTTGCCATGTCTCTCTATTATGTCTGCTGCTTCCCAGAACCTAGCAGTGTCCATGGATACTGCAGCCTTCCCTGCACCGGAACAACATACTCCATCACTGTAACCTGTAACTGCAATTTAATAACTAATAAAAAACTAGAATCGTGCAGTTTGTTGACAGAGACATTACTCTACATGAAATAAACATATAACATCAGCAACGCGTCGTGTACAGATCCACTATTGGTTTAAATATTTAGCATGAATTGGAAAACACATGCAAGCTTTAAATTTTCAGTTTGTCAGATGTCATTTGCTAAGAAGTCTTTATCTTTAAAAATGATCCCTCAGCTTCCTCAGCTGCACCTAAGTCTTTCTTGATGTCTAAGAGAGTTATCGCATTAACGTTTATTTCTCCTGAGAATTGCAACAACGGTACCTTTCGCTAGCAACACACATTGTGTGTCAAACAGCACAGAAACAGTATGTGTTTTGGGTGATATTTGTTGAGTGGTTTGAATCACTACATTTGAATACCTACATTTTAAATAACAAGTTATGTGCTTGCACCTCTCAGGTTTAGCAAGCCAGACCCTGACTTACCACCACTTTATTGACATCCACATGCCTAAACACATGACACAGGTGAGAAGAAAAAAAGAATGCATGCACCATATGCTGACTTAACTGTCTCCTGGCATTAGCTGAAGGGCTTGAAAATGAATTGACTTTATAGCGTTTTGTATGAAATGATATTATATTATTTTGTATTATGTGATATGTAATCATGCTCAAAGTCTAGAACACTTCCTCATGGAGTCTGCCAATGAAGGATTTGCTGTCTGAGTGATGCTTTCCCTCATCTCTGTGCATCATTTGCTTGTGTTGGCCTGGAAACAGGTAACGCTTTACCAAATGTTGGTTAACTGTACATAATCGCTAAGATATTCAGATCCACATGAGGGCTGGATGAGCAGATTAATAGTATTGACAAATCCTAATTAGCGTCATGCTGAATCAAATGATTAATGTGAACAGTTGTTAAGGAGGCAGTGTGTGTCTAAATAGACCCAGAGGCTAGATAATACAGTAATAGCCTATGACTCACACTAGCACTGTTTTAATGAGAAACAGACAGAAAAAGACAGAGAGAAAAAGAAAGAATGTCAGACAAACTGAAAGTAAGAGAAGGAGGGAAAGGAAAACAGGATGAAATGACAGTGTTTTGCATTGCTATCCTTTTGAGTGCCTATCTTCCTGCCTGGCTCCCCCAGTGTTTTTACACCTCGAGTTTTAAGCAGCGATGGGATTAGTTTGTAGGATTGTTGGCTTGCATTGTGTGCTGAGAGGATAGGCAGTGAAATCCCTTTTTCAGCCACCACTACTTATCCTTGTCCCTGTGTTGTCTCTTTCAAACAGAAGCGCCTCGCTCTACATGCATGTAATCTAGGTGACAAGAAAGAATGAAAAGAGAATTGAATGTGTATGAAGGGATTGAAAATGGGATGGCTGACAGGGAGAAGAATGTGGCGAGGTTAGTGGAATAGTCTTTGGAGGAAAGAGGGTGTGAGTGTGTCTTGAATGTGAGCTGACTTTGTGGTTCACAGGTAGTTTCCTCGGCTCATTTAAAATTGGTGTGTAGGCCCATAACATGAGCACTGTGCATTTATGTCTGGTATCAGCATGTAAATAATTCATTCTCAACTTCATGCCTGAATTATTGATGTCTTAAAGATTACAGAAACAGGCAGCAGAAAACAGCAGTCTAGAGGGAGGGAGCGTGATGCAAGATGGAGAAAAGAATTATGATTTCATCATTATTTACAGTTTTGTTCCAAAATGAGTTTTTCGCCAAATGAAAAATGTGACATTTAATCAGATAAAAAATGATTGCTAGCATGAAAATAAACTTGTGGTTTAATTTATTTTGTTATTAGCCTTTTGTAATTTATAAAACAATAACATTTCAAAGAATATAATTGAGCAAAACAAAACTCGAGAAACACGGAAATATGGAAAAGGTTGTCTGGGAAGGCCAAGCACAAAGGTGCTATTGTGCCCTATATACTCTATAGAAGTAGAGCTTTTAATAATTGCATTGTGATTCTGTGGGCAGCAGTGTTGAGCTGTTTACCAACCATCCAAGTGGGGATAAACCCAGCTGTTGTTGTTTTTTTATCCCTGGCTTCTCCTCTTCTACCACCATGAAGTATTATCATCAAACTCGATGAGTAGCTTCCTGTAGCAGAGTTGGGTAATTTAGTAAGTAAATATAAATGAAATCTGTTACATATAGTGAGAAAAACTTACTAACTAAATACTTAATTGGAGATTATGTATAGGAATTTCAGGAGCAGGACCACGCCTCCAAACACGCTCCTTCTGGCTGTCATCTATGTAGGTTCCCTCAGTTCCACAAGCTGTTCATTCTCCTTTACGTGCCCCACCCGCCCTCCCTCCTTGTTTTACATTCTTTAACTTCTTCACTTCTGTTTAGTACATGGGGATCTGCCAGGCCCGGGAGCCATCACCAGTCCCCTTCGAGGCCTTCCCCAAACTGCAGCTCAATTCATGTCAAAGCATTCACTTTTACCTGCTAAAACGCTATTAAACCTAAAATGAGGACATGGGCACAGCTAGTGAAATGTAGAATATAACACTTGCTTGGTGGTTCTGCATTATTTTTGTATTGCAGATGTGGGAGCCAAGTTAAGATAGTTCATATGTTTTAGTATTTATATTTCGCTGTTGTTAAGCTTGTTTGTGTAATTAATAATTTAGGAAGTAAATGCATGTTTATGGTGAAACTAAAATTATTTTATTGCTGTGTTGGTTTGGTTACGTAGTACCATGAATATATGTGCCTTAAAGACTCGTGTTTATAGTCAAATCCGGGCATCACGGATGTATGCAAATTAGCGCATGCGGTGCGGGAGGGGGGAGAGAGAAAAAGAGTTAACATGGCATAAGCTATACGCGGCAGCAGGGTAGAACAGAGCCACACGGTTTTCCTACCGTAGTAGGTTATTTTGTTGAGGATAAGTTAAACCTGACCACTCCTGTAAGATGCAAACTGTGGGATAAATTTTTTTGTTACATCTTTTCACATCGGAGTCCCGTGGAGGTCTTTTTCCTCTTCAAACGGACGTATGCGAGTGAAGCACGGGAAAACTGGTCTCACGGCTTATACAGCAGAAAAGCCTTCTTTTGACATATGTCCTGACAAAACTGTAGCAAAATGTGAGTGCAACAGCATCAAGACAAAGGGTAGTCTTCAAGGAGCATTATATGTGTTTTTATAGGTGTCAGCCATTTGACAGTATGCACTAAAACTTTGAGCATTGTTTTTGATTAGTTGAAAATACACTGCCCCCTCAAGCCAAATTAATGCAAATTAGTCACTTGAGTTTCCCATGCATATGACCAGCTTAATGTACCAAGGAGACTGGCCACATCTTTAGGAAAGAACTGGCTATTCAGTCAGTATGTAAATGACTGAGCCCCCAAAACTCTATATTTCCTAGTTTAAAAAACTATGTGAAACTGTGAACATCTTCATTCTAAATTTTCAACATGCAGTGCTAGACCACTACTCACATCACAGATCTTGCAGGATCATGAGCATTGAGGAACTACAGAATCCAACAGGGTTCATACAGAGGTGAAGGATCAATGGTAGCAAAAGTCAGATTCAAGACCTTTTACCCAAAAGACTAGGGTATGTAGCTGCCTGTTGGTTAGATTTAGATAACTTCTCAGTAAGGTTTAGGAAAGATTCTTGCTTTTCTTAGAATACCCCCCCGTCACAAAGTAACCACATAGTAGAAAGCAAATGTTTCCATTTGCAGCTACCATCGCCACCGTTTTCTTGGTTAACAGGTTGATGAGTCACACTGTGGTCTCACGACATCTATTATGGTGCAGTGCTAAATGATGTTAGAGGCTGCTGCCCTTATATCATTTTTTAAAAAGGACTGTCTAACTGTATGCACATAAATGCACAAACTATACTCTAACACAAATGCTTGCCAAAATGTCAAGTTGGTTCTGAAAACCCCTTTTCAGATTTTTTAGAGATCAAATGTCATTGAGCACATGCGGGGCACTTCTGAAATAGGTTTGTGGTTTGTTTTCTCATTTGGTCGATCGCAATATAACTCAATTTTTCAACTGCAAACTCAAACATAACTGTGATCTGTCATGTATGTTACCTTTTTCTGAGAAGTTTCCACAATGAATAAACTGCACTAAAAACATGATTAGAATGATTATGTAGCAAAGAACTGGAGCACAACAACAAAAGACAGTTATGTCCATGGATGGATGGAAGGAACATGCAGAAAAAGATTCTTATCAAAGAATGGAGGAGAGACCTCACATTTCTCTGTATCTTTTGTTTACTTTGTTATCCCCTTTCTGCAGCATCCAGAATGAGACTTGTGTGCTTACGACATCTTTTTGTGGGTGTAACTGTGTGTTTGTGGTGGCTGTGCTGCCTGCTCAGGGAGGCACGGGGCCCAGACACTTGGAATCATTTAGTGAGAATTTTGAGTGTGGGAGGAGAGGAATGTGCGCCCAGATAAAAGAAAGAAACGTGAAAGAAAAACAGAGCAAAGAGAGGGGGTGGAGAGTGCGACAGATAGACACAGATATAGACAGAGAGAGGGCAGGCATGGAGAGTGTGGCAGGTGAAGTAGAGGTGGAGGGAAGATAGGGGGATGTGCCACCTGAGAGAGAAACACTTGGAGTGGAGGAAGACAAGCTAAAGTCAAAGACGGGGGTGAAAAGCAGGGCATAGCGAGGGAAACAAAACAGAGAAAGGGAGGGGAGAGCCCAAAAGACATAGATGTAGAGCAAATGACAGACAGTGGGAGCAGCGCAGAAAGAATAGGAGAAAAAAGCTCAGAAAAAAAGTACAAGCTGCCCACTCCTTACCTACTGTTCTCCATTAAGCTGATTTTTTCAAATGGCTCTTGCAGGTCTCGCTTAGGGGGAACATCTATTCCTATCACAATGCTGCCTACACACACCTCGCAGTGACAGGCAGAGCGGGAGAGAGAGAAAAGAGGGGGGCCCAAAGTATAAATGAACGAAGATTTATAAGAGAGAATAGTGGAAAAGGAAAGGAGGGGGGCGACCAGAGCATATTGTGTAACTGAAAGTATAAACCAAAAGTACAACATGTTATGTACCGTTTATTATTAAATCAAAGAAAATGTAAACAATGTATGCATTTTTATTACTTCAGTGACTCAGTGCTGAAATAAAAAAAATGCTTTAAAACCTGTGGTAAACCACTTTGTACCAAATGTGCACAGATGTTCAGACCTCTTTTCTCTTTTGTATACATTTATATTTTTGTTGTCGACACATGTACTATACCCTCCCACATCCTTATCTCATGCGTCTGGTCTCTCTCGCCATCTCTGAAATGTGCTAACACTAACAACCTTATGCGAGCATCCCTCAGTACCAACTGACTGTGGCTGACTGTAAGTGCATCCGTTTGGGTGTGTACACAGGTGTGTCTGCAGGACAGCCGGAACATGCAAAAACTCTGTGACTATCTGAAGAATAGATGCCAAAATGTAGGTCTGAATCAACAGCTGATCGGCGTGATTCAAAGCAATCACTAAGGCATCCAAAATCATATTTCTTAATTTTTACTCATCCTAATCGGTGACGGCAGATGGCTGCCCCCCCTGAGCCTGCTTCTTCTGGAGATTTTTTCCTGTTAAAAGATTATTTTATCCTTAAGTGTTCGCTCGCTTGCTCATCAGGGATTCTTTGTTGTCACAAATATATACCTTTATACCTTCCAATATAAAGTACCTTGACATAACTGTGTCTGTCATAGAACTGAATTTACGTAATTAATTAAGGTAAACTATTTTCCTACTGAGAGATGAGAAAAAAGTTATTGCACAAGAAGCTTTTCTTTATGTTCTCACACAAGTTAAAATGACAAAGCATTCAATGCAGCATCTATCCATGCAAATATGCATTTCTTTCTGCCCTTATACAAGCTGAAAAGCCAAATCATATGATGAAAAGTGTCTATCCATGCAAATCTGCAATTGACCTCCTGACTCAGCTGATGAGCTATGTAGTTCAGCTGGACAGATTATACACTAAAACAACAAATCAGCAGCAATTGTTCACTATTGACAAAAATCAGTCCCTTGCTAGACGCCTTGTGTGCAGGTCAAGATGATTTCCATCCAAAATCAATCTCAGGGAGTATTGCGTGCATCTCTATGGCCATTCCTCTATCTTCAAGGGAATAATATGCAATGGGCACCCGTTTAAAAAATTTAATGAGGAATCAGAGTTCAGTTGATGGACGTGAGGCACTATTGACCAGCTGGGGTCACGCAATGAACTGGGCCAGGCTGACCTTCATGGCTGCTGGCAACAAGGCGGGCACATTCAATCTCACTTGACCCACTCAGCTTTGACCCTTGACCTGTGGCAATGCCGCCCTTGTGTGAACTATCACCTCGAGGGATCAATAGCTCTTGACCATCGCCACAGGCTTTTGGCCTGAGCGCTCATGGCGATGGAGGGACCACAGAGATGCTGGAATTGGGGTGCAGGCTGGCAGAAGCAGCTGACCTCACAAGGGTCGGTCACTGACTAATGATGATGCGGAAGATTTATGCTGAAAACGAATCCGATAAGGGGAGAGGGTCGCCGGAATATGTGCGGGTATGTAAATTTCAAATAGATCAAAGCAAATAATCTTTATCCGTCTTTAATTCCAACTCTGAATATTTGAGCTACAAATGTCAAATTTAGCCTACAGACTTCAAAACCTCCGGGTGGAAATTTGAACTCAGTGAGAGGAATCCTTTCAAGTTCTCCCAATCTGTTTATGTCATACATGGATACCTCTCTCTGTACTTCAAACTAGGTTTTCGCATTTTGATCCTTAGTTATTGTGGTTTTGTTGTGTAGTTTAACAAGTCAGATCGCTAATCCTCTTATGCTAGAATGGTGTAGCAGCGGCATCATAAAGTTGAGCTGCCCTGCATTCTAATCAGGAAGGTAAAGTTCTTTGATCTCGAGTTGGAAAAGCTTCCTCAGTTTCTGCTTTAGAGCTGATACTGTGAATAGTAGCGGCTTTATGGTCTAAAACCTTTCCAGCATTTGCTTTGCTGTTGCTACAGACTCTGGTATTATACTACTTACAAAAACAGCCATTTCAATCCTTATTCCCACATGACAATTTCCAGCTTTATTTTAACATTAGACTGGAACCTCAAGATTTCAATACACGCATTGGCAAATGGCAAAACGCACACACAAACACACGTAGTGGGTCTCGGTGGGTGTCGGAGAGATATGCTGAGGGTGTTTTAACAGCAGTGAATCATCAGCAATATAACACGATGGGAATACTGAATGCACTCTTCTCTCTGAGATTATACACACACTGGAAAATATGAAAATGGGACCCTAAATTCATGACACCAAAGAGTCAGAGTGGTGGGTTGCTAGAAAAAATTACTTTAATTTTTGAATAAAGAAAAACCACTTTAGAAAATAACTAAGAAAATTAGAACAAAGAACAAAGACACAAGGAGAGAAAGAGGATGATGAAGACAAAAATATTGGGGAGCAGAATGCATGTCCAAAAGAATGAACTCAGAATCAGTTTAAAACAAAGTGATGCAGAGACTAAGATGGGCAAAAAGCACCTGAATTCATCAGATATATTGTAGACAGCTTACTGTTTACACATGATGTAATTTTAAGAGAACAAAAGATCCATTCTTTTGCTAATAAATGAATAAACAACCTGAAAAGCAAGAAATCTGATTTGGCCTCATATATAGGTCGGAAATTAGTTAACATATGCCAAATAAGGATAGAGTACTGAAAAAGTCTCATTACACTATGCCTTAAATAAATGGTAAATGGTAAATGGCCTGTATTTATATAGCGCTTTTCTAGTCCCTAAGGACCCCAAAGCGCTTTACATATCCAGTCATCCACCCATTCACGCACACATTCACACACTGGTGATGGTAAGCTACATTAAAACAGAAAACAAGCTAATAGACAAAATATGTGCAACATCTTCACTGCATTGACAACAAATATGTTACATTTAGAAAAAAATACTCCAAATAAGTAAAACAGAAGCAGCTAAGAAACACATTCACCAATTTGCCAACACATATGTGTCATAAAGAAATGTGCTGCAAATACTTAAAAGCTTATGTAAATGATTAAATGTTACAAGTCCTACACAACACAACAGACGTTCCCACAATACACCAGTAACTGAAGAATCTAACAACCACTCCAATGTTACAAAAACAAAAAAAAAGTAAGCAAAATATTTTTAACACGACTGCGCTTGTGGAAGGATTGTAGGGGTTTCTTTTTCAGGGATGCAGGCACATCCCAGTACATATACAAACATATACAAATATGTGTTTCTGTCAAAACAGCATCACAGAAAGCATTATTCATCCAAAGAAAACTTAATGTTACAAAAAAATCATCAAAGTCCTGCCTCACAAAGCCTTAGTCACTTCACTGCAACAGCCAATAGTTAATGGGAGAGACAGGTGCTTCGTCCTAGATGACTCCTTGTACATAAATTCTGTGTGTGTGCGTGTGTGTATGTGTGTGTGTGTGTGCGTGCATGTATGTGTCTGTCAGCTTTTGTGCAAGTATCTGTTCTCTCATTTCCCATTTCTCATATCTCATGTCTGCGGTTTCACAGACAGCAGGGCCCATCTCACGAGAGCTGAGGCATGACTCAGACCTACGCAGACTTGTGGCTGGCAGCTGTGACTCAGAAAGGAAAGGAAAGGATGGAGAGGGAAGGGGAAGGGAGTTAAAGAGGATCAGAAACCGAGTGAGGTGGAGGGTGTCGGAGAGGGAATGTCTTGTCCTCCTCACCTGGCATCGCAGAGATGAGCAGCTGGCCATGAATACATGAGTGGCAGCATCACTCACACATGCCACTGATACATGCAGACACACAGGAGCAGCTGAAAATAGCAAAACAGAGGCCTTCCGCAACATCTGCTAATTATCTGGCAGAAAGCAGGCCTGGGCCCTGGATCAGAGTAGTCCCAGCTGTGGGCCTGGACTGCAGGATGGCACTGATAGAAATGGAGAGTGAGCAGGGAGAGAGAAAGCTTGGTGGGAAAAACTGTCAATAACAAAGAGCTTTACAACAAGCAAACTGGCTCCCTGTGCGGCAAGCGCATAGATCAGTCTGTCATAAACACATAGATTTATTTTATCCATATGTGCTGCAGAGAAATAACTAAGGCCCCTGCCTTCCAACTGCATTGGCAGGAATCACAATATCCTTGACAGTCAGTCAGTTTGCCCACCTTCCCTCTGTCTCCATCCTTCTCTATCTCTCTCTCTTTGGTATCTTCTGCACTCAGAAAAAGAAAGACAAACTCATTTCCATACAAATGGAGTGAAAGCCTGCAGCCCAGGGACCCAGTGGAATTGCAAATATTTCATCTTTGCCTGGGAGCCTCGCAGTATTACACCTTGGCTATTATTCCCTCTGTTTTATTCTTTCTCTTCTTTTACTTCCTTTCTCTTCTTTGCTCTCTTACACGCTCATCTCTGCTATCCACCCATGCTTACGCTGACCCTGCACGTATCTATATACCTACTGTCTTCCAAATCACCCATCTAAGGCTACGTCCACACTAATGCATTTTCTCTCCAGTTTGGCCTTCCGTCCACACTGAGACGACGCTTTCCTCAATGAAAACAGCAGCGTTTTGAAAACGCTCTCGCAAACGCATACATTTCAAAACGGATGCAGTCATGTGACCAATTAAATAAAGATAGCGGAGGGCATAATACAGCAGTTGTTTTGTTTGCTCTCAATTTTGACAGCCCTATTAAAGATTAATATCAGTTTGTACATGCTCCAGATAGCTTTTCTTCAAATTCTATAATTCTCACTCGATTTTGCAGCTTTGTACTTTTGTGTTACTCGCAGCAACAACTCCACCTCATTGTTAGTCCATTTAAATATACTCAGTGCTTTTCCTCAACCTTTTGCCGCAAAGTTTCAACGAGCTGGAAAGTAAATAAACGGCAGACAGAAATGAGGCAGGCCAAATCTTCTTGGACGTGCAGTACTGCGCAGTACTGGAACGTAAGCGCTTTCGGACGTTTCAATGTGGACGCACAGCTCTGTCAAAACGACTGAAAACTCTGGACGCGGAGCGTTTTCACACGAAAACGCCGTTTTCACACGAAAACGCCGTTTTCAAATCTATCCGGGCTAGTGTGGACGTAGCATATCATAAAACGTATAAAAATTTATAAAAAAAAACAATCCTACAGTGTTTATAGTATTTCATCCATTCGCTATTCCCCAAGTGCATTTAAAAATAACTTTGCTACAAAGCTAGACTCAATTTAGACTACGAGTCAGGAGTCTTCATTGAGGAAGTTTTTGAAGAACTTTTGGGGTGAACACATTTATGACTTTCAAGTGCTGCCGTACAGCTAGAAACCAACTGCTGCCCCTCTGTTTCACTTTCGTCTTCTTTCTCTTCCTCCAGTATCCCTCCATCCTCGCCTACTTCCTAGCATCTGCCCAGTGCCCACATTCTTGGGCACACATGGTGTCCAGCAGCTGCCAGGTCAGCATAGGTGCTGGTGCACAGATTGCCTGGCGCTGGCCTCCTACTCAGGCGAACTGCCAGTTGTGGACACAGAGACAGCCGGGAGGTACTGCAGAGGGTAGAGGATTTAACAGACTTTATAAAACACAGTGTGTTGGCTGCATTTTTTAATTACTGATCAAAAGTAAAGAAAAGCATGCATGAGATAAATGATCACATGTAGACTATGCATTGATGGTAATTGTAAAATATGTGTTGGATTGGCAGTGTGAAATCATTTCATTTGAACATTTTGATTTTGTGGAAAATATCAGTGGGGGCAGATAACCTGCTCATTTCAAAAGCATTTAGCACCCCCTTTTTCATTGAACACACTAAACATGTTAGGTTTTTTTTTCTGCTTACACTACATTTTATTCTCAAGAGGGAGCCCTGTCCATGGGAGTCCTTTACATGGCTGATTTTACTAGTAGGTTTTACAAAGCAAAGGGAAGACAGGCTAGGCCCCAGATGGACAGTGTGTAATGTTGTTAGCTATAGTTAGCCAATTTAGTCACACTGCCAGCAGCTCTCATTACATGATCTAATTCTCCCTCTCCATATATCTCTTTCCCTCCTATTTCTCAAACACACTCACACACACACACACACACACACACACACACACACACACACACACACACACACACACACACACACACACACACACTTCCACACCAGAGAGGATGGAGGATGAACCAAGAGGTGAAAGACAGATAGACTGATGTGTGTGTGTGTGTGTGTGTGTGTGTGTGTGTGTGTGTGTGTGTGTGTGTGTGTGTGTGTGTGTGTGTGTGTGTGTGTATGGGTGGAGCTGGTGGAGGTGGTTGCTGCACTATCACTATGTCTTCAGGAGGTTATGCAGGGCCCCTTGCTCAGGAACTCCTAGTTTTCCAACAAGAGAAAGGCATCAAAATTGAATGATGATATTAATAATTCAGCATCAGATCTCTTCAAAAAAAACAGGTTTTCTGAAACGATAAAATAAAAATCAATGCTGCCTCTCCTATCGCTGTCTTTCTTTCACTCCCCATCTCTTCATGCATGCATGCATGGAGGAGGAAGGAAGAGGGGGTGGAGAGGATCAGCGTATGTGGCTGCATGCCTCTTTGTTCGTGCCCCATGTGTGGGAGCTTCTGTTGGTGCGCTTCTGTCTGCGTTCTTGCAGGTTGGACATCAGCTTCGTGCCCGGCGGTCTGCGCTGTTACTCAGTGAATTCCCCGGAGGCAAGAGTGCTGCTTCAGCCTTGCCACCTCCAGACTTGGTCAGAGGAGAGGAGACACCACGTGGAAGGAGGTGCAAATCTCAGTGGACTTACAGGAAGAAAAAAAAACAAAAAAACAGGCTCGCACACACAATCACATAAGCATAAACCCATCTGAGCAAACACTAAACAAAAGCCCTGGCTGTGATACAAACAGGCTGCTCATGCGTTAGAACAAAGCCGTTTCATTGACGTGGTCGTGTGTCCATTGTTAGGTTGATGTGCTGAGAGAACCAGGATACAGCATGAGCTAATTATCACCTCGGTATGAAGCTGTCTGAAGAAGAGCAGGTACACACCCACACTGCATGTGCCTGTGTGTCTGTGTTTTGTGTCAGAATGTCAGACACACCACTGTGTTTTTAGTCTGCACTGCCTTTTTATATATATATATCTCCAGTACACCAACCTGTCTTAGTCTGCTGCCTCTTCCACTTAGCCCACAGAGATCCAAATGTAAAAATAATACTGAAATCTGTCATTTCTCTCCTCATTTTTACGCAGTGGTCGCATGGATGGGTTGTCAGAATTTTCTCCATAGTCATTTTAAATTGGGGAGTTTGCAGCAAGACTGTGTGGGCTGGGTAGTTTACAAATGTTTTTGGAAATACTAGACTCGCAAGGTTAGTTGGTTGGGACATTTCTGGCACTGACATGATGAGGAGGAGGAAATGTAAATCAGATACACAAACTGGAGGAGGACTGTTTGTCAAGTTGTTTCCTAAATAAAAATACGTTTTATTAAGAGATGCTGAGATTGGGCATTGCAACAATAACAGCTATGTTATTCAGACTGTGCCAGAGAGAAGTTGGGATTTACATTTGCGCTTTACCTAGACTGTAGTGCCTTTTGCACTCTTGTCCAGAGTAGTTTATATAAAGAAGATACATTAATGTTTACTAAAAAAAAAAAAAAAAAAAAAATCAACAGGTACATGTGCTTTTAAAACCAAAAGTATTTAAATATGTACAAGGTGAGAGGTTGGCAGCCACAATGTCCACAGTTTGACTACTGGTCAGTTGAAATCTTAGTTTTTATTTATTAATTTATTTTAATCTTGTGTGGACTTGTGTGCAATTCATCAATACAAAAAATGCACAACTTCAGATTCAGGCTATAAGGTTAAGTACAGTGCTCAAGGTACATTTAAATGAGAATCATCCAGCGCCACAGCTCTAAATTCTGTAAGATCAAACCACACAGTCTGCATCTTAAATCTATTTACTGTCATGCTTTTATTGGTTTGGGGTGAAATTCACTGGTGTTGTGCTTTGTTCACATGCTCAACAACAAAGCCTTTTAGATTTGCTGCTCTGATTCATGCCTCTGACTGGCTTCTTCTGGAATGGCAGCTGAAGCTTGTGACTGCTGATGTAAGTAAAGCCATTAGTTCTACCTATTGATGGCCAAAATGTATCTATAGTAAACATATATATAGATTTAGTTAAATATATAGTATTGCTGAAATCTAAAATTCTAACACAGTTTGAAAACCTAGTGTTCTAACCCCTTCGTAACACCACTGTCCATACAACATTTCTTCAAATGAATGTTGATCCAAGCGATTTGATGCTACATACAAATTATGTTGTAGATGAAGGCTGCTTTCTATTCACATGCTCTATATGCTGTCCCCATTTTATGGAACACATCCTGCATGGAGAGATTAGAAGCAGCACTGACTAACTTCCTGTGATTGTTGTGGACAAGCGACGAGGCCTTGTGTGTTTGTGTGTGGGTGGCACATCTGGCACTGGAAGCTAATAATCTGTGTGTGCGTGTGTGGATGTGTGACTCTGCCTTGTCTGTGTGCTTTAGGGATTCATATCTACTTTTGTGCATCTAAGTGATAATTTGTATTTGTGTCTGTGTATTAGTGCTCTCTGATGTATGTGTGAATGTTCCTACGCATGCACGACCCTGAAAGTTTGCCCATGCTTATGTGCGTACATCCATTCCAAGTGTGTATTTGGTGTGTTGTGAGAGATGGAGGAGGTTCTGCTCCTCTGACACAGCCACTGTGTCATGCAGACATATCCAGAGTAGAAGAAATCATTACACTATGTTCTCTGTAATAAATTAGTGGGTTGAGGTAACCCAAGGCAAGGTAATACAAGGTTAATAATGCACTGTTATTCCCCACTGGCAGAAATAAACAATCTCCTCTGTTTATTTGCCTTCGCTACACTCCCACGAGAAGCCAGAAACAGCAGGACAGAGGCGTGGAAAGAGGGAAACAGAGGGAAAAAAGATAGCGGGATGAGAGTCAGAAAGATAGATGACAAATAGATGATGCTCCATTCCCGCTCTGACACCCACCTACCCCTCCTGCCGTGTCCTTCGTTTCACTGCAGAGAAAAATTAAAACAGGTCGACCCACGTTTTTTTCTCCTCTTTTTCCCTAGTCCCTTTTTCCTTCCTCCACACTGGGTCATCTCTCTCTGTTTATCTGTCTTCCTTTCTCTGTCTTCCTCCCACTCTTCTGGTCATTGCATGGGCCAGGATGGGAGTCACGACAGGCTCTGGGATGACCCCCCCCCCCCCCCCCCCCAATATCTGTCATTTATCACATCCCACAATTGACAGCTGCCTCTACCCACTCACACTTTCACCTTTGCAAGACAATGTGTCACATGTAGCATGATATACTAATATGCCTATTCTTTCCTTTAAAAAGAAATAAATTCTATATCCACCAAAACATACCAGTTTTCCATTAACAGTATTTCACTCTATAAAACAGAAGCTTTGGCCAGTTTCTCAGTGATACTATACAGTGCGTGGTTAACTGTTCACTTGGAATGTAAAACAAAATACAGTTGCACTATTGAGTGTGGCGAGCATATTATGTCAAATTTAAAGCTATGCTTAAATTTGAAAACAATGTATTTATGTCTCCTTGGATCTTTTGTATGATGTACCTCTCCTAAGTGTATATGTGTGTGCTTGGAGACACACAAAGCCTCACCATTATTCAACATATGGCCATTAAATAGCAACCTTTCTATAAGAGCACCAAGCCTCAGGATGAAAAAAGAGGACTCGTCATCCCTGTCGTGCTGTGAAAATGAACAGTATTTCATGATTTCTGTGAGAACACTGTAAGCCTTCATGCAGCAACACAACAAGAGACAGAGCAGAGCAAGGGGAGAGATAACAAACTTGTCACGTTTTGTTGCAAGAGATGGCGTTTCTCTTCGTGACAGTTCTCCCGATGGTGACATTCAGGCCCCCACAGTCATCATTCGATGATCTCATGGGTGACACTCACACATAAACACAAACACACACTCACCTGCCCAGCAATAACCTCAATGTACTTCCTGAATAGACAATTCACATAATTATGCTTAGTTTAAGCAGAAACCTGGTATGCTTTAGGAGCCCACACATTTTTTGCAAACAAATACATGTATCCATGTAAAGGTTACAGTGCAACCGTGAGCTCGGCCGATCACTGCACATGCAGCCCTGGTTAATGCAGGAGTAGGAGGCAGAGACCACAGATACAGAGTGGAGTGTGCACTAGTGTGAGAGTCAGATAGGAAGTGAAGTAGCTAAAAACAGAGCTCACATGCGAGGCAAGCCTGTCAGAAGTACTGAAACCTACCACAGGGACTCACTAACTGGGTCACCAGGGCCTTTGGGTCTGGGTGAGCTGTGCACTTTTCAAAGATAGTCCACCTTCTCTACATTAAAGAAGAGCAGAGGAGTTTTTGATCTATCTTGTCCACCTTAATCTCCAACAAGGGAATGCTCATTATGCCCTCTATACCACCATGATCATTTTTTAGCCTTTCCATTTCCCAAGGTAAACACTTATTTTCTGTGTAGGTCTTTTGCGGTGCATGTGCATCACTAAAATGAGGTCGACATATCCCTAATGATTCCGTTTAAAAGCGCATAAATTTCACTAGAAAGCATTAGATGAGGTGTGTTTAACTTGAAGAAACCTGCATTTGTAAAAATGTGCACTAATCAGTGTTGGGGTCATTACTCACAAAATGTAACTATTAAGAAAAGTAAAGCAGTTAGTTGATCACTGGAAAAAGTAAATTGTTATATTACTTTCTCGTTACTTTGTAAATTGACCTGAAACGTCTTGTCATATAATTACTAGTTACCAGTCCATATCTGTAGCGCTGTAGACCACTCCAACATTTCTCCAAAAGTTGATTCTGTTCATCTGGACGTAGCGTTTTCAGTGGGAGAAATGTTTCGTCACTCATTCAAGTGACTTCTTCAGTCTCAGCTGACTGCAGGTTTCCCCAATCTCATAAACAGCACATTTGCATAATGACTGAAACCAGCCCACTGAAGGAACAATGGACTGGGAGGTCAATTCTTTCATCATAATTATGCAAATTCTCATGACCATTGATCAGCAACCACTGATCAAGGCCCACTGATCAATGGCCATGAGTACCATTCACGGAGAGTTGGGGAATGGCTGCAATCACAGCATTGTAAGATGGTGAAAGATGTACCCTTAGGCCCCCTCTTTGATTCAGAGATGGTCTTTCGCTTTTCACGTAAATTGCCTCCTTGACTCTGCACTCAAACCAGCGTTCCTCCCTGTCCAGGATGTGTACATCCTCATCAGGATGTACACATCCTGTGACTGAAGAAGTCACTTGGATGAGTGACAAAACATTTCTCCCACTGAAAACGCTACGTCCAGATGAACAGAATCAACTTTTGGAGATTTACTTACCTGGATGATTGAGCACGCATCAAGACACAACATTTCTTCAGTCTTGCACAAGTACTGAATAAGCTGATTTTAGTACCAATTCGCAGAGAGAAAAAGGCACGTTTATTATTATTTTTTCTTTATAAATGAAAAACCTTTGGACTGCAGCTAACTGTAATGTAATTGCTGAATTTTATATAGTAATGCATTACATTACTACTAATTGAAAAATGCAGTTATTGTGATTATTGTAACCTGTAACTTTGGAACGCGTCACACCCAACAATGGTACTAATCCAGCATGTGCATTTATGTATGTGCAACATACGGCACATTTGTTTTCAGCAGATTTTGTTTTACTTTAAGCAAGCAGAAAATCTTCCACTGAAAATGTGCCAATGACTGATAAACCAGTTCCCAGCATGGAGCAACAAACTGATAATGGAAGATTATTGACTTAATTAAATGAACCCTGGGAAGCCTTAGTGCATTCCCTTAAATCTCCAATTTTCATTGTGAGAAAATTATAGCAAACAGTATTTTGTTAAAAAAAACCATGCATAGCAGAGATTCATAGTAAAAACTGATATATGAAATGTGTACTGTAGTGTCCAGATCAGCTGGGCAATTGGTTGGTTTAATCTGATCAAATTATGGTGTTACTTTCATAAGGACGAATCATTCATGTAGCCTTCATGCAGTCCTTTTCATGGCAGAGTACCTGTGAAAAACAGGGTGCTTTCACAAATTTGAATCTGTTAGCCTAACAGAGGTTGACTAACTTATTTACTATTTCAAACTAATATCACCAAATAAAAGAAGTCTTCAGTGTTGCTTCATTGCAGGAATAAATGGTCCAATTGCAGGTATAACTTCTTTTTGCTAGGGCGTTGCATCAAATTTGACACTAGAGGCAAATGATCAGAATGATCATATTTACATGTTTTGTCTCATAATCTTTTTCATATTAATAGGGACATTCAACAATGATTTATATGCCTTAAGCTTCAATCAACAGTATGTTCAGATCAAGCTGAAAATTCAGAAATTGTATCATGATAGGAAATATTCATTATTGTTCATGACATGAAATTCTATCAAACATGTGTAGCTCCATGGGAAGCCATTTACTGTGGCAGTTGTTAACAGTGTGAGGTTTGGTACATAATGGCCTTGGATTTTATACTTTCAATAAGCTGCGAATGAAGTTCATATTTTTGGCACAACTTCACCTACCTCCAAGGTGCATGGAGGAGAGAATTGCATGGAAACATTGTTTCTCATCACAGAAGTCCTTTTCTCGTTTTCCTCATTGATATCATCTGTAAAGATACAGGATTTGTCATGTACACATAGGACAGTTTATGGCACTTTTTCATGCCCTTTGATTCACTTTGCATGATGAAAAGAAGTTCGGATCTTTTTTTAGACATCTGTAACGGATGTACAAGAGAATGGAAATGGAAGTCATATGCAGGTCATCTGGACATTAGTCAAAACCTAGCATCTCCCTAATACAAAGTGAATGTAAAGTTTCATTGTACTAATGCTGTAACAGCACTGGTAATAGTCTAGTCAGATCACAGCTAGTAAGTGGTGTTTTTTTATTTGGTGTGGCAGTGTTATAATTAATTTAGTGATAGGACTGAGCTTTATGTGGACAGTATGTTGCTATATGGTTAGCACTGTTACTTCACAGCAAAAAGGTCCTGGGTTTGAATCCACCTTTCTGTCTCTGTGGGTTCTCTCGAGGTACTCTGGCTTCCTCCCACATTCTAAAGACACACAGTTAGTTGATGATTAGTGATTCTAAATGACAAATCGAAAACTCTAAAATCAAATGTGACTGTGAGTGCGAATGGTTTGTCTGTCTGTGACTGGTGGCTGTTTGCTAGCAGTCGCTAGCAGGTTGTCTGTTTTGACTTAGACCAAAACAATTGCACCAATTGGAGGAAGTGATCTTGGTGCAGTTCCACATGAACTACAGAGCAGTTATTTGCAGTCTGGACGTGATCCCAACCAACTACCAAGTGTACGTTGTAAGTCTGACCTAAAAACTTCCCACAGTCACATATGCTTTACATTGTGGGATGCAACAGGTTACTATAGATGTGCTAAAGGTCTTTAAAGACTAGCAATTAGTCATGAAATGAATGTAAATACTCCATGTTTTCCAGTAGTCTACAAACAAAACCTTCTTCCTGTATTTTCTTTTGTTGCTTCCACCTCAGACACATTTGGCTCATAAGCATTTTGTAGTGACGCATTTTGGTTTGCTTGGAGTTCACTTGGAATGTCCTCTATAACCAAATCAAATCACTGTGAAAAAAATACAAATTTAAAATGTCATTAGCAGATTCAGAGAAGAGTAAATTAAATATAGGTGTGAAAACACGCTAATATGCAAACACTAACAAACTGTTGGCCAAGTGGTGGTGAAACTGAAAAGTGCAATGTAAATTGGAAACAGAGACCATATGCCTTCAAAGCAAAGAGTTCCTTTTGAAATGCATTGATTGATGCAACAATGCACATCCTTTACTGTGATGGCATTGCTCTCTGTTTCTGGTCTCCATCACACTTTTTCAAGTTTCATTGAAGTGCTTTTTAGACAAGTTAGTGTCTTTGGAGCAAACAACAGGTGACCATGCCAATCTGCTAGCAACCAAAGCTATCTGAAGATCATATTTGGTGCACCACACTCTTTGGAGCAGATTTCACCGAGCAACAGCCAGCAAAATCCAGCAACTAACTGGCTGGGAAATACACATTTTGTCCTAGTAACTGTAGGTTGCCAGTGGCTTACCAGCCAGTTTTTGGGCCCTTACTTGATCATTTTAGTTTCATTTTTTTTTATTTCTATGTGAGCATTTGCTTATTGTTGTCACACTTAAAAGCATTTAGAAGTTCTTGGCTCAAAGACATTAATCAAGCCAACGCCCAGAGCCCACACAGAGCAGAAGGGGCAGGCAGCCCACATGTGCACACTCATTCACAGCAGAAGCTCACATAAACAGTCCTTTGCTATTATAGGCACACCTACAATCTCGCATGGCCCTAAGCACTTACCTGCAGCTGTTGATTGTACTTCCTGTGTTCTTTTTTTTTTCCAACAAAACTTCAGACACCCACAGCCTCTTTGCTGCCTACATTGTTGACAGTATCTTTTCTCTTCTTTAAGATACCCCGTGCGGCTGTTTTTCCGATGACTGTGTCTGAGTCAACCAATTACGTTGGCATTCGTCTTGGTTTTATTATCTGAACACAGTGTGCCCAATCTCAAGCCTCTTCACATTCGCATGGTCTGTGGTCAGTTTCATATGGGCAGTTTGGCAAAGACGTGAATGAGATCCAAGCTTTTCTGTATGATTAATGCAGGATGACTCATTCATCCCGGCTTTCCGTCATAAAGACACATACGTGCACAGGCACACACAAACACTTACACATGAGTGTACGGGCATACAACACGCACATCATTAAATACATAAAAGGAATATATGTATGTATTCATCACACCCATGAAAATTTCAGTGCTCATAGATTTCTTGCCAGATGTCAAATGCTTTTTTATGCAGTTAATATGTAGGCTGTGGTTGATGCTCTCATTGGTCTTGACAACTTTCCGACTCTGCAGCTGACACTCAGTCCCTTCAGAGGCTAGCACCAGGCACTGAAGCTTCGTCACAAGAGTGTCTCCTTTTGCACAGCCAACCCATATTTTACGGTTTTCTGTCATTCTGGGTGGTTCAGAGCCAGTACAGTAATTCCATATGTGTCAGCAAAGAAGGAATTCAATGTGGGTGATTGTAAAACATAATTGCTTAAACAAAAAACCTCAACTTTTCCTGAATGTGAACAGCATGTTACTGGATGATCTGACATCCGACATTCCCCTCCTTCTACCTCCATCGTGTCACTTCGATTCAGGATGGAGACCCATCTGTTTGGACCATTTAAAATTTTGTACAGTAGCCAACTATAGCATATGATGCACTGAGAAGTCATATTAGTATTTATGATCTTACAAATTTTCTTTTGTAAGTAGTGTTTGTGCCAAACCTGTAGCTCTGCAGGTAAATTAAGGCAGTTTAAGTATACCTTCCTGTTTTGTACGTGTTCCAGCCTTTGTTTTTTTTGTTCTGCCTTCAGTCCTCTGCACTTCGTCACTCACAGCTCCTCTGGTTACGACCTGGCCCCTCTTTGGTGCCTCTGGGGCCCACTGGCTAAATGAGTTTCAGCAGCCCCAGGAGCTGGAGTAGCTGGCCCTTAAGCTCTCTTTGGATTATAGAACTCTAACCTGTCTCTCTATCAAGGCCTCCCAAGGCCTTTGAAGTTTCTTTTGGCTTTTCCTTTGTCACGCTATCCCATGAATGAATGAATGCTCTGCCTTCACCTCTGCCCTCTACCAACTTCTCTCACTCTGCTATCTCACCACTCCACTTCCTCCCCCTTTCCATCTCTTAACCTCCACAGTGAGATACCCCCTGCTTCTCCATCCCACTCCTGGGTTTCCTCATCCCACTTCTATCCCTTTCTCTCTCCTTTCTTTGTGTCTTCAACTCTAAAGACATTTCTCCTGTCTTCACCCCGTTTTCCTTCAGTCTTTATGTTTTTCTCCTCTGGTCCTTTTTCTTCATCACTTTTTATTTCCCCAACCACTCAAGAGCATCTATTTCTCCCACACATTTCTCAACTTCTCACATCAACTTTTATTTCCTTCTCATCTTCTACTTTTACACCAAAATGTCCACTTTAACCACTCTCTCACTCTCTATTCGGTTTACCTCCCCCTTCATTCCTTTCCGTACCCCTCCCTCACACATTCCTTTGCGCTGACTGGCCGTGTTTACATTGACATCCCCTATTCTGTGTGTGGACCACAGTACCGCAAACCCATCGGCACAGAAGCACACAGATGCGCACAAACCCCAGTTCATTAACCCTCTTGTCTCAGTTTCCAGACAAAATAAGCGAAAGTACGAGTAAATACCACAGTGAGAAAAAAAATACAAAGCAATGCCTTGTTTTATATCTGAAAATTCTATTATCACATCACTCTTTTCACACTAATTACACTTGTACATTGTAGTGTGCTCTCTAAAGGTGGACATTTTTCATTAACATGAATGGGACAGTGGGATAGCTTGAAGTTCAAATGGAACTCAAACACATTAGAGTGCATTTTGCCAGGAGAGGTTACAGAGTAAAGTCAACAGCTGCCAAACTCTAATAGTGCCTTTAATCATATACCACCTGATCCTGCAGCGTGAAAGCAGGGTAGGCACAGCCCAGATTCATTGATAAATAAATGCAGCCAAGTGCATCTTTTTATAGCTCCAGCAGCCAGAGGACAATATGCAACCACATGCGCTGTGTTTATTTCATTAAATGGAGTAAGCGGTAGAACAAGGTTGCATGGGTGGGGTAGAACAAGACAAAGACAACAACAGTTTATCTATCATAAGGTCATCTTTTTCCGCCCTGTAGACGTCACCAAATGACAGTCGGCTCATTCAAATGTCACTGCCTGCTTCTTGGGTTGTGTAATGCTCCGCAGACATGACCATTTCTGTGCATTATGTTAAGACAGTACACAGGGTTCTTGTTTATTTGCCAAGCCCTACTCAGTCCATTCCAGGTACTGTGTTGTGCAAGATGCTCCCAACCACCACTGCCTCTCCTAAACCCTTCCATATTAGGATGTTAATTCTCCTTCATGACATACTGTACAGTATGTGTGTCACTATTTCGTGTCCTGTGGTATTCTTGTATTCACCTGTCAGTCTGGCTTAATGCATCTTATTATCCACTGAAATAATGGTCTTTTGTGGACAAGCCTAAGATGATAAATGGGTTAACACTGCAACAGTTGGCTTTATCACTAATCTGGTATTATTTATAAAGCTAATATAGCCAACGTTCATGATTTAGCGTAGCTTGACTAAACCCAGTGTTTATGGGTGAAACACATGCATGACCAATCCGGAGCTCCTCCTCAGTCTGCCCTGTTTTTTCTTGTTTTGCTTCTTGCTTCACTGATTGATCTTGTGTTATATCAGTCTATATGTGTGTGTGTGTGTGTGTGTGTGTGTGTGTGTGTGTGAGAGAGAGAGAGAGAGAGAGAGAGAGAGAGAGAGAGAGAGGAGAGAGAGAGAGAGAGAGAGAGAGAGAGAGAGAGAGAGAGAGATTATGCTGACATATCTACCTTGCTAGGTCACTGTTAATTACCATAAAGATAACAAGGTGTTGCCAGTGGTTAAAAACATTGGCAGAGTGAATCATTTTAACCTTACTGGAAAACACGCCTTTGCTTCCAGTAAAGGTCCCTAAGTGCACACCCGCCTCTTTCCTAGGCTTCCCTGAAAACTGACATATATGCCAATGACTCTGAGACTGCCCAACAAGGAGTTAACACCTCAGATTCAGAGATATAGCAAAGAGAGGAGTGGGAGGAGAAGGATGGTGTGAAGGAGAAAAGGAGTGGCTGGCAGCAAGCTCAAAGGTGGTGAGCTCAGGGCTGTGGAATCAGGAACTGCTGTTTGCTCTTTACTCTGCTACGCCCCTGCACTACCGCCACCGCAACACCCACACCTCCACCCATGCGCTTTACTCGTGCAACCTCTGCTCCACTCCGATCCAGCTGGAATGCTGACTTTCAACCCCCATCCACCCCCTCTATGTTTCTCAGCCCTACTTCTATTGCACAACGGAGAGAAAGAAAGAGGAAGCAGCAGCATACCCTGTTATAGGCTGCCTGCCATAAGTTTTGTTTGACCAGCAGTCTGTCTGTGAATGCGAAATCAGACAAAGTTACCTTCTGTGCCGTCTTTTACTTGAGTGGAAGTGCCACTGTCTGACTAAAAATATCTCTCTGAGCAGCAGAAGGAAAGTCTGATTCCATACGAGGCTCTGTTAAAACCCACAGATTCAGCAGTGCAGACCTCAGTCTGATTCCAGTGAGGATCATTCCTGCCTCTAGTGCTGAAGTTTGTACTGATTGAGACAAGGAAAAATATTCACATACAGTCTCAACTGGGGCAGATTCCAGTAAAAGCAATTTGTGTAAATCTGTGTCCAGGGAAAATGGCTTCAGAGTGGGCGTTCTGATCTAAAAAACATTACTTTTCAGCTTTGAATGAACGTTATGGCTCTTACTTTGGCACACAGCCAGTCTGTTGTAATATCTCTGAGTCATACTGGCGGTATCCTCTGTGAGGTTCAGAAAAGAATGACAAGTCCTTTTTCGTTTAGCTGTTCTTCCTAACACATCAGCCTTTTAAATAAGCCGGGCCAAGTTAACCTTCCCTCAGAGTTCAGACACTTCAGGCATGGCTGGCATGAAGTACTCATCAACGTATTTGTCACTCTCTATCTTTGGTGGTAATGGACCATAGATGCTGTCTGTCTCCTCTTCAGTTTTATGAGTCACCCACTGTACTGTATGAATAAAAGCCTTGTGTGTGTGTTCATGTGAGAAACAAAAATTACTACAAAAGAAAGAAATAAAGATTGTGAAAGCTGAGACATCTGTCATACGTTTAGAATGAGCAGGGGAGGGATGATTTCTGCTTACCTGTGCACCGTCAGCCCAGGAGGGGCAACAAGGACATTTGTCATGAAGCCGGGGAGTAAATAGTGAGGAAACAAGCCACCATCTGTCTGGGCCCATTGATTTTCACATGAAAAGCAAATACATCCATTCTGTTTGCGCTGCCTTGCAGCTCTGTCTGCCTGTTGGGCAGACACAGAGTTTAAGTTTACCTTCCGACATCATGTTCCTTTGATAATCCTTATATATGACTGAATCTCAAGCATGATGTCTCCCTTTTGTGGGGTGTCACTGGCTTAGAAGAGGAGCAAACATGAAGTGCTCTGATCTCTAGTGAGTCACTGTAAGACACAGAAAGCCGGCATCACCAGCAAAGTGGAAGGTTGGTGAGGTAAGCAGATAGCATGTCTGTTCTTTAAACAACAAACAATACAGAACGGTAGTGATGTGTACATGAGCGAATGGAACGAGGGCAGTGACAAAAAAGGTCAAGGATCCAGCCTCTTACGTTCTCATCTTTGAAATTGCAACATTTTCCTTCTCAATCCTCCAGCCTACACCTCAAAGTGAGGTAGATGTGAGTGGACACAATATGTCACAAAAGGTGTGTTTGAAGGTAGGCACAAGAAGAAAAGGCAGGAAGAGCAAGATGCAGAGACTGATCCTGAGGGAGAGAGAAAGCTTTAATGTCTTGTGTCACCACCACCTGCCTCCTCTTATGAAATCTCTTCATGTTCCACCCCCTGAGTTTCCAATCCTCCATTCTGCCCTTGAACAGACACTAATTCAACCACCGAATCGAATCCCTAATGCAAAGACCTGATCATTTCTTTTCACTGTCACCATGTAAATGTTTATCATTAAATGGGTGGTATTCATAGAATTATCACTGAGGGTGTAATGACTTTTTATGAGGTCTGACTAAGGTTTGTGGGTAGATAACCTAACAAAAAGTGCCTAGGTGCTCTCTGTGTGTATTATCCTCCCTATTTGGCTTTGATCGTTTTGGCATTTTGCTGCAGACACTTTAGATATACAGCTGATGCAACCAAAATGTCATCCCTCTTTTTGTACAACCGCTGGAGAGAGGGCCTTTTCATTTAGGGGGGAGAATTTGAAACAGCTCTAACCTTTCATCAACAATGCTGCCACTTTACGCGGTGGAATTCCTAATTCAATGAGAAGCGTACCAAGGCACCTGCTTTCATCAGAGCTTAGGTCCTCTGAGAAAGTCTGCAGAAAGAGAGAATAGTGATGGAGAGAGGCATTATCAACTTGTTGACAACACTGGGTGTCAAAAACAAAATGAAACAAGCACCTAAGGGCATGTGGCACAAACAAGCTTTTACGGATGGGACAATAGCAAAAGCTATACACACAGCTACACACATACAGATGCACAGATACTGAAGTATGCATGTGCATTGCATTGTGGGGATCAAACTCTATCTGTATGTGTGCACTTTAGCGCATATGCTTGCAGATTCTGTGTGTGCAAATCCATACGTATTTGTCATTGTAATCTTATTATGATCTTATGCATGTCGAAGCATACCTGACCAGAAGAAGATAAAGTGAACATACATTTTCAGCCATGCATTCCCTCAAATAGCCTCCACTCCTACATGGATACGCACAATGTGTCATCGCTCGCTTTGTAGTTGCACTCCTGTCCCTGTTCTCTAACTGTCTGGTGAAAGGTCTTTGAGTATTATCATAGGGGCCATTTCTTAGTACTGTATTTCAAACTTTGCTTTGCTCGGTCTTTTGTTGCCATTTCAATTTTTTCTTCTCCTTGTCCTTCTGCTTCCTCTATATCCCCCATTTCTGCCTCCTACACCCCCACCCGCCTCTCTTCCTCTCTCCACATTCCTTGGTGAGTGGGTGGAAAGTTCAATGGGGATGTGGGATCCCAGAAGGGCAGGGGGTTTGCCTCTTACTAGCGCACAGCACGAGTGCAAATCAGGGGCTTCTTATCCACTGGTTCAATCTCCCGCCCTGCATCACCACAACTCAACAGCATCTGTCTGCCTCTGCATATTATCAGCAGTGGAGGTAAATGCACAGTGGTGTGGCACATATTGACAGGCCTTAAAATGCCCCAGATTCATATTAAAGAAACTGAGGTTATTATCTCTTAGTTACAAAGGTACAATGTTCAGAAACTAGCGGTGCTTGTAGTACATCATCACCTGAGTGTCTTTTACATATAGCTATAATTCTGAAACTTCTGCAGTTCACCTTTACCTCTTTTTGCTGCTGTTCTCCACTTCAAGACAAAAAATTGCCAACAGTTAATGAGAGAAGGACCTCTACTGGATATGTCTTAATACTGCAACTGTTACAACTGTTATGAGATCGAAGTAGTGTCATCTTTGACTCCACTTTCTCTAACAAGAACAGGATTTTGTTGGATATTTCATTAAAAGACACACATGCCTGAAGTAATTATATTAAGCTGACAAACTAATTAAAAAATATTTGCTATCTTTTTTATCTTTGTTACATTTGTTACTGCAATGCTTGACTGCCTCACTTAGAACACACTTGGCAAGTCCAAAGTGAAAGGGTAGGGCATTGCTGGTAAGTCATCTCCAGTAAATTGCATAACTTTGCTATAGCGACAAACCCATCACAGTATTTTTTGATAGCATTCCTCACCCATTTGTCACAGTGTTTACCTTTTGTTCACTCTTATCTCTGTTGCAGTGCAAGCAAACAAACTGGTTTTAGAAGCAGCTCTGGTCCGTGGGCTGTGAACGTAGGAGAGACACAGGAAGTGGTGGGCGACCAGCAAACTGTATTTCCCCTTCCTGTCTATGTCCTCCCTCCCTGCTTGCCTGCCTGCCCTTTGGCTATTAATGTAACTCTAAGCTACCCACCACACACCCACATGGCTACTGGGAGATATTGTGCTCTAGAAATCACAATCGCACATGGACACACACATGCATGCACAAAAACAAACACGCATACAGTCCCAGCAGCAGATGCCAAGTGATATCAGAGTAAATAATTAGAAGCTAAACAAGCAGGCAATATATCAGGTTGCAAAGTGTAGAGAACAGAATGTGCCCTCTCGGCTGGCTCTCGTATCAGTCTATTAGTTCATGTCTGCTCTTCTTACCTTGCTGGTGCATACACAACAGACAGCAGGGTGCAATTAAATAGGTGTCCATAACTCAATCACTATGCCTATCACAGCCATGAAGGAGGTAATGTACAGTTTGCATGCACAGTAGGAAAATACCAGCTGCGTGATAACAAGGCTCTCTATTCTTTAAGTAGCTACACTTGCCCCCCCCCCCGCCACACACATTTCTAACACAAACTTACAGTTACACACACTACATGGTATCTGGTATCATTGCCATTCAATACTGCAGTGAAAGAAATGATTGGTCATTTCTGTTTGCTATTTTTTCCTCCCTCCTTCAAGTAGGTCTGTTATTTTTGAAAGTGGGCTCAAAAGTGGGCTGAAAAATTTGGCACTTCAGCGGTGCACTTTCAGTTTCCACATCTCTTTCTCTCTTTGTTCAATTTACCACTTGTACATGTGGCACAGCCTACACAAACAAGCACACAAATACTACACACATGTGCCCATGATCCATGTTCCCGTCGCAGTCCTTATCTCCTCCCCCTGGTCATCCAGCTCATGTGTGAGAACACAGAGGACACACACTGCCATGAATCACCGTGAATCATGGAGCCCAAATAGCACCCAAAGAGAAGTGTTGCATTTATTTAGGACATGGGCTATTTATAATGGCCTGGGCGTACAAATTCTCATTATAGGCCACCGAGGACGCTGACAATGGACAGGCAGATGAGGGGGTTAGTGAGGTAGTGACTCTTTTTAAATGTCACCTGCAATGTAGCTTCTTATCTACGTGCTGTTGTGGTGCAGTCCATCTGAATGCAATATTTGAAGCAGGATGAGGTGGAGTGAAGGTTTTTTATAAGACACAATGATAATGCAGATAAAATATTAATTTTGGTTTTAATTTGCTGTCCTAATGGTAAAAGGCTCTAGTGTTTCACCTGCTTAAAGTCAAATTGAATTACTCGTATCATGTTTAAACACTTACTATAGATCATCCAGAGTAATTTATTGTTTATAATTGGTGATTAAATTGGAACAAAAAAAATTAACAAAACTTCCTACACCATAAACATGACAACAAAGTCGAACTCCCATGCAGACCTCTGCCTAATAAGCTTGTTTAAGTCTAATTAGCGTAACAAGTAGCTGGAAAATAAACAAACATAATTATCATATCAAATGCATTAGCTGTTGGGGGGGATGATAGACTAATTTGACAAACACTTTGTTCTTCTGTTTTCTTTTGGTTTATTTTCTCTCCCAACATGCCAATCATGCTCAATGCATCACATCAGGACCGAGATGGGAAGTACAGGCTCATCAATTCTTGGCAAGCTAACACCGAAATTACACTGTGTCTGATCTTGAAAGCAACAATGAATCGAGCACAAACCCCCCCACAAAATAGCCAAAGAAAAAAGAAAATGCATTTCAGGTGAAAGAGCTTAGAGAAGCAATCAGCACCTCGGCAATTACATCCAGTGAATTGATTAGATATTGATTGAGGAGAGCTAGACACCTGACCAGAATCTACAAATCCAACACACCCACATTACCAATCAACAGAGGCTGATAACACCGCAACAACAACAACAACATGATAAACATAACACCATCATAGCTATTCTGTCTTTCTTCTGTTCCAGTAAAGAAAGGAGAGGAGAAAAAAGGAGGGGCCATTTCATTATCAGCCAACATGTAGGCTCATGCTGCATGGCTTTACCCAACTAGGCGTTGTCATGGTAGCAACTTGTCACCTCATCTGTGTCTCACCTTGAATGAAAGGAGGCCTGCGGGACATGTGCCTTCCACTGGGAGGATGTAGGGGGGCGTAGTGGAAGTGCGTCAGTTCTAGGAGCAGCTGGGGACACACCCACGGCAACCTGTGTTAGTGTTTGTCTGCATGTGAGCGTAAATGTGCATTTCTGTGATTTCGTAGAAGACAGCAAAGGAAGCTGGTTTTCTAAGGACCACGTTGCCACCACAGGGACAAAATCAACATCAGTAACAACAGTGGCGGCAGCAGCGGACCAGCTGCTGCTCCATCTGAAGACTGCCCTTTACTTGGTGGCTCACTGAGGAGGGCTACTCCTGTTCTTATTATGGATGGAGCCTTGTATCCAAACTATACAGAGTTCATTCATAAATTAGAACTCCACCCTCTTGTACAAATATGATCACTGGCAAGTAACCAGGTGAGTAGATTAACTTAAAACAAGTTAATCTCTAGGTATTAATACTTTTAACATTATTTGCATCTTTTTATTGGTTTTACTTCCCCACTCGTCATATGCTCTAATTAGATTCCTACATCTATGCTAAACAAGCAGGTATACACAGAGTTCATTTACAGAGAACAAAACAAAGCACTGTCTTTATGACCTGACTTGTACATCAGTGGTTTCCACTGTCAACAATTTGTAGTATTTTCTAGTGTTTGTCTGTATTCTCACTCTGCCTGTCTAAAAGTCAGAAGTCCTTTTTTCTGCATTGCCTCTTGAAATTGTTCCTCTCTTGAGTGTTCTAGAATGAGATTGTTGTGTATGTGTGTGTGCACGCGCAAGTGTGTCTCCAAGTTTGAGTGTGCTGAGGGGGTGATGAGGGGAGAGGAGGAAAGGCACGGCAGGTTTCCATGACAACAACTTTTTATTTGTGCTTTCTCAATGGCGTTGGTGGAGACAGACATAGATAGATAGATAGATAGATAGATAGATAGATAGATAGATAGATAGATAGATAGATAGATAGATAGATAGATAGATAGATAGATAGATAGATAGATAGATAGATAGATAGATAGATAGATAGATAGATAGATAGATAGATAGATAGATAGATAGATAGATGGGGGGGTGGAAGAAGGCAGTAGAGTTGTATTCCTGCTTGTTTGCTTTGTCTAGAACAGAATGGCTCTTTGTGTACACCCCTCCCTCGATGCAAGACAAGGAACCAGCAACTTGCTTGCAGCCATCCAGAAATACCCTTTGAATATAGTGAGATATGTGTCTACACTACTTGATAGGAAGAAAGAATACATCTCAAGAGCAGACAGGAACAATAAGACCCATGTGAATGTGCCTAGACAATCGCTGTAGGTGGGTGTTTTCCTTTCTGTGTCTTTTTGCGGTAAAGACCTAAATAATTTGCCACTTTCCCAAAAATAACTTTCAAACTAAGTACGCTAGCTTTGTAAGATAAAAGATTACGATCTGACACGAGGGACACAAGGACCGGTTACTGAAACCTCTCACTACCTTTGTTTACTTTGATGCTGAAGCCCAATGAATCTGACGCCCACCTTTAGTGCCGGAATCGGGTGGCCTGAAAAGCAGAGTCACTGTGCAACTGCAACATCAGCAAATCAACAAGTGATATGCAGAGTTTTGCACATATTAATGTATTTATTTAGCATGCATAATTCATGAAATAAGGGCACTTTTTGTGTTATAGAACAATGCATGCTTAAGAAATATGTTGCAATTATGGCAAGGCCTTTTTTTACTAAACAGACATTTAAAAAAAAAAGTGGAGGTATACTCTAGGATGTACCGCAACATACTCAACAGCTCACAAGCTCATATTATCTGCCAAATACTACTGAAACCCTTGTTTACAGTTGCTTATGTGGAGCCTTGTGAATCTTACACCCACTTTGGAAAGTAAAGTCAGCCCACCTAAGACCACTGGTATTCTCTCTTTTCATCTGTGCAATGCACAGATTAGCCGAAGATATCCATTTTAATCAAAACAGAAAATTGCAAAAACACATACAACAAAGCACTGTGTGCCTACAATGGCATTCATTCTTAAGATATAATGTTGCTCACTGCACTATTTTACTCTCTCAGCAACAATTTGGGCACATGCACACACACGTGCACACACACACTGATAGACTGTCTATCTGTGTGGGGAATGACTCACCTCCTCCACCTGGAGTAGAGCCAAGCCTTTCTCGCCTCCTCCCCCTTCATCTGTGTGAGCCCTTCACTTCACTCACTCCAGTTCCACTATGGAAGCATTTCAATCATTCAAATTAGCTGTAATCACAGCCAAAGGCATAGAGTGGGAATGGCAGCACGTCACTCTGCATACTTGAGAACACTTAATACATTGATTTTATATTGAGCATGCTGTGTTTCAAAAAGGGGGAGCTGGGGAGGAAATAAATAAGCTATCCAGGCCAAGCCTTTTTTGCCATGCATGCTTCCAAGACAAAGGATGGAAGCAGGGATGAGAGGCCGGCTTTATAATGAGCAGTGCTAAGACTCCTTTCAGTCTTCAGCATTGACATGTGAGAAGCAGTGCATCAGTAGCACCAGCTGCAGTCTTCACATAATGACACAAATTATTGGCTCGTTAATGGGTAGCTTAGCCTTGAGTGTTCAGCCTGCAACACCATTGTAGCAGAGAGGGGAACACAGGATCAATCTCTGCCTCCTTGGATGTGCTGTAAAACATGGGATGCATCTAAAGGACATCTTATCCACATCTCTGTAGTCGCTTTCACTCTCTCTATTTCTTTCTCTCTCTCTCTTTTCCCCCTTCTCTTTCTAATCCATACTGGCCCCTGGAGACTCATATTAGGAGACTCCTACACTCGCCCCTCCCACACCCTCTTCCTCCTCCGCACACCACCCTCAGAACCACTATCTGTCCACCTCCACAGTCGGCTTGTGGACAAACCCAGAATAACAATGTGATCTTGCCTCTTAAAGATACACAAGCAGCTTTTTGCATCCTTATCTTCAGTTCATTATCTATCAGTTCAAGAGCATGCTACTACATTTATGTACTCCCTGTAGCTCTGAGGTTAAGAAAAAGGAATAAAATACAACTACTTATAGATTTACTTCATTTGATAGAATTGTTAGCTGTGGCATATCTGTGCTGGAATTCAAATATGCATTGTAATATGAAGCAAAATAATGAAAAGAAACAAAAACTTAAAAAAATCTAAAATGATCATAGCTATATAATCATCAAATACAAAAAACTCAACATCACAGTTGCATTTGACCACTGAGGCACTGAAACACCAAAGCCTCTGCAAAGCTGCAGCTCCGGAATAGCAATCAACATCAAACAGAGAGTCAAGTACAAGACACAGCACTCACAGGCTGCAGTCAATGAAGCTCTCACAGAAGGTATTGGTCCTCGCTGGCATTTATTAGGTTTACTGAGAGTGCCCTCTTCTGTCATTTCAATGAATTTTATAAATGACATTGCAAAAATAGCAAAAGCGATTATAATTTTGTATATCTGAAGAACACACATTCTCGCCCACACACACACACACATGCATGCACGCACGCATGCACACAGGCTAACCTTATTGTTGATTTACTCGTCCTAATTAATTTCCTTCTAGGCATATTGATTGATATGAAAATTCCATTGTACAAAATCAGTAAAATTACATGTAACAACAAAGAAGATTTATATGTATATATATATATATATATATATATATATATATGTATTTTAAAGAAGCACAAATGCAGATCTTATGTGCACTTTTTAAAAAAGTATATCTCTCATGCCCATTTTGCAGCTTCTCACCTGACTGAAGCTGTCAGTGAAGCTTGACAGCCCTGAGTCTACCACAATGGAAAACTGTGGTGTTGAACAGGAAGCCATGAGGTGCGCTTGTGTAGGAGGTGCTGAGGTAGAAACAGGGTAGTTCAGAAGTTAGAGTGCTTACTGCAGCACTATCGTCTTCTATTTTTAACCTGACTGTGGTCTTAACTTTCTAATCTTAATTGCTTGCACTAAGCACAATTTGTTTAGAGTCAGTCCACAACTACAGTTTCAGAATAGCTTGCTGCAAGCAAAAGTTTGTGTCGCGGCCCTTTAATTGTAAGTTCAGTCAACAGTAAAACAGTCATTGTCTTTCCACTTTATAGTGTGTGTATGATTGAGGTGGGAAGGTCGGGGGTGTTTACTGTTTACATTTTAATAATTTTGTACTCTTGCATTTCAGCTTTCCTTTTGGGTGAGAATGATTCATCTTTTTATTCAAACATTTTTGTGCCCTTCTTGTTTTTGTTTTTGTTGTTGTTGTTGTTTTTTATGCATCACTGATTTGTAATCTCAGCAGCACAAGGCTTAAACTGCAAGGTGTTCCTTAACCTAACCCACAGTTTGAGAAAGCGGTTTACTGTAAGGGACTGGGCCATCGTACACATACTGCCACCTAGTGGAATAACACAGAATTGTATTATGTTTTGTTTTGTTTTGTTTTTCAAGGCAATGACTGTACGGTACAGAAGAGAGATGACAAATTAAAGGAAAAAGCAGAACCCTCAACCACAACAGGAAGAGCATTCATTGCCTTTGTTATGTTAGTTTGGGCCCTCTTGTCACCTTAGAGGTTCAGGTTACTGCAAATAAGCACTATGCTGTTCAGTGTAGTGTAGGCTGTACAATAATTGTTTTGATCTTGTGAAGAACTTCTGTTGCGATGAGTGATGAGTGTGCTTGAATCCAAGATGACAATGTCCTTATTCATGGGGCATGACAGGACACTGGATGGCTTGGTGATTATGAAAATATTTGAATCACATGCTATACTCCAGTGTCACCTAAACTCATCTGAAGTAAACACCTGTGGCAGATTTTGGATATTAAAGGACAGAACAGCTTTTAAAAAGTAGGTTCCAATCTTTCAGTGGAGTTAGATGATTTTTCAAAGCTTCAGTCCTTTTTAAAAATAATCTTTTAAATCCTTTTATTATTTTTGTTTGTGTTTTTTCTGGAAAAAAGGATATTGTTGGTGGAGTTGGTGGATACTTGAGATGAGAAGAAAAAAAAAGAGAATTTATTATCTGAACATATAAGGTTTTAAGATAATGCTCATAGGAAGCATGAAGGACCATTCACATGTATCTAAATGACATTTCAAGTATAATCTGAAGATTCTTGTTTTTCCCACATTTGAGGAGTCAGTAATGAGATGTAAAGTTGGTTATGGAGTCCACCATTAATGTAACTGAAGTAGGCATCTAGTGTCTGCACCATTCTTGTGCCAGTATGCTGATTTATGAAGAGGCCTCAAGCCTTGCTTTAGCTCTTTCTGAAAACTCTAACCTTCAGTTATTAATATGATTAATATTCATTAATAGTCATTACTCATTACAAAATTTTGCAATGTATATTTTAGTTATATAATCGAGAGTTGCTAAATATTTAAAGAAAAGTTGATTTCATATGAAAACCAAGGCTTAGATGTGAATGACTCATAATTTTAAATAAAAATACTAACTTCTACTCTAAAGTTTTTACTGTTTTTTAGCGATAAATATGCCAAATCATTGTCATATATTTTAATATTGTGTTGCTCTGGTTTGAAAAAGAATGAGAGATCAGGTTAAGCGTTAAATATTCTTCCTGGAACAGTCTCCAGCCCCATCTCTGGACTCCTCACCTCGTAGCGGTATTAGAAAAGGAGCCAGCATCAAGTAGTTTTCCTCATTTGAAAAGAAACATCAATTAAAACATCAAACCTTTATTTTTGGGTTTCCAGTATCATGTTTTGTGAATCTAAATTTATGAACAAGTATATAGTATTTGAAGGCTTTTTTAATTACAGCAATGTAAAACTGAGAACATTTGATCCTAAGCAGGATCGATCTATACTTTTATGTGGTTCATGCCAAATTCTGAACTTACGTCTAAAAGTCACAGCAGAAATCAAGATTTATTCGACCATATTTTTCCCGTCTTCTGTTGTACATTTTGGTGATATGACATGAGTTATAGCCTCAGTCTCCTGTTCTTAGCTGGCAGCGCTGTAGTTTTCTCCTGCTGCTGTGGTTATTTGAGTTACTGTTGCCTTCCTCTCAACTTGAAGCACTCTGGCCTTTGTGCTCTGACCTGTGGCAACAACGATGAATTTTCATCCAATGACATACCACATAGTGGATATTTTCAATTTTTCAGATCTTTTTATATGAACCTTTGAGCTTATGTGGAGAAATCTCAAAAAATTAATAGCTTCTGAAATTCTCAGACCAGTTGCCAGTCATTCGGACCTTGGCACAAACAGCCAAGTTCAAAGTCACCTCCATTTCCATCCCTATTCTAATGCTTAATTTGAATTCGAGCAGGCCATGTTGATCATGTCTACGTGCCTAAATGCTTTGGGTTGCTGGTGTATGATTGGCTGATTAGATAATTGCTTTACTAAGCAGTTCAACAGGTGTACTTAGTGTAAAATGGTGGTCGATAATCACTGGCTACTAATGAAATATAAAAGTTTTAGGGTTTTTATGTTTGTTTGTTTTTTTAGGTGTACAGAATACTGAGTATGTGAATATGTGAACACTATATGTGTTGTTAGTCTCTCTCTTGATGTGAGTTTAATTACAGCAATGTAAAAAAGGAAACTGCCACATGGTGGCACTAAAAGCAAAATAAAAAGGGGTACCAAACTATGAACATTAATACATTCAAAACACCATGTTAGTCACTGCTTAGTATGACTATAGGCCAGGCCATCTGGGCCATCTCCAAAGATGGAATAATGGAGCATCAATCTCTAAAAGTATATTAATAGAATTTAGTGACTGCATCAAGTAAACAGTAAATTAATCATAATTTCTGAGCAAAAGCTTGTTGTTTGTTAAGTTTCTAGTAGTAAAAGTTCTCCTAGAGCACTTTTCATCATCAATCAGGGTTACATTACAGTTTTAAATAGGCGTGTTTATCGATTTCTGTTCATCTCCAGCCAAAGACAAGTCTCACATATAAGGTAAATTCTCCCTTGGACCACAACTTAAAGAAAGACCAGAAATAACATTAAATATTACCATCATGTTTACAGCATTGTAATGCTTCTCGGGTTAATAGAGCACTTTTAAATTAGCATATTATTGAGTGTTTATTCAATATTACATGTAACAAAATGCCTCAGACTTTTGGTCTTATTTTAGTAACTGTTTCCTTCCTACCCACTCAGCAGTCTGACCATTCCTCTCTAAACTCTCGCATCAGGTGCTGCTCTAGCTTGGATCATGAAAAACACTTTAGATGGCTGAGTGGGAAAATACCAGTTTCTGAAATACTCAGACCAGCCTGTCTGGAACCAAAAACCATGTCACATTCAAGTTCACTCAAACCACTTTTGTATGGTCAGTTTGAACTTGAGTGAGTCTTATTGTCAACATGCTCAAATGCCATCTGGTTAGCAAATTAGACATTTTATTGACAAACGGATGAACAAATGTATCTAATAAATATATAAAACCTTTTATTTTACTTTTTACAAGTGAATTTAATATTATGTATGTAAATATGTGTATATGTATGTAGTCTTAATATTTCTTTAACTGCAACAATGTAAAAAAGAAAACCACCTCATGGTGGCACTAGAGGTAAAACATTACCAAGTTCAAAAAGGTTAGTCATGAGGATTTGAACAGTCATCCATGTTACATAAATTATCCTTATATTAGACATAATAGACATAAGATGGTTGAACAGGTTTACTAAAAGGCCAAAGTCCCTTGTTTTTGTTTATATAACTAGATAGCACGTTGAATCATTTATCTATCTATGAGGAATGTAAACAGAACATCTCATACTATGCAAATAATACAAACAACCTCTGTTCCAAAAAGTGAGAAATGTGTCAAATGTAAAAAAATGAATACAATGATTTGCAGTTGTCAAAAGCCTATATTTTATTGATACTACAAAACAGATAATGTATCAAATGTTTAAACTGAAAAAAAAATGAGAGCTTTTTGAATTTTATGGCAGCAAAAAGTTGGGACATTGCCATGTTTACCACTGTGTAGCATCTCCTCCATAAAAATCTGACATCCGAGGAGACCAACTGCTGCACTTTCGTGGGAGAAATGCTGTCCCATTCTTGTCGTTGTCATGTTTTTTTTCATGATGCTCCAAATGTTTTCAATTAGTGAAAGGCCTGGACTGCAGGCAGGCCAGTTCAGTCTTTTCTACTGCCAAGCCATGCTGTTGTAATACACGCCGTATGCTATTTAGCATTCTCCTGCTGAAATATGTGAAGCTTTCTCTGAAAGACATTTTCAGTTTTAGAGCATATGTTGCTCTAAAACCTCTACCGTTCATTGTTAATGTTACTAATAGCTAAAGAACGTAATCCACTTTACCTCAGTCCATTTTAAATTAGCTTTGCCCCAGAAAGGATGGCAGCGTTTATGGGTCATGGATTGGATATGGCTTCCTCTTTGCTTTAACATGCATTTGTAAATGCCCCAGTGACCCATGTTCTTAAATACTGATTTCCAGAAGTGCTCCTGAGCCCAATTATTCCTACGTTTTCAATGATCTAGTGTGAATAAAATATAGGATATTGTGTTTTTCAGATAATTGCATTTGGTTTTTATTTACATTTTACACACCCTCCCAATTTATTTGCAGCTGGGGTTGTATAATAACTGAAAGGTGCCAGATAAAACATGGGAAAACTGACTAGTGAACCAAATTAGAAGAAGCTAATCTACAGGTATAATATGAATACATGGGGACTCAACGGAAGCGATAGCCAACAAAAACATTAGTGCAGTGTATTTCTGTGTAGTCTCTGTGTAGTTTCATATTAAAACACAATTTTGCCTTTGTACAGATGTAATTTGCCTGGTTTGTAACACTGGTATGAATATCTTAAAGCACTAATCACCATTAAGTTTATCTTAGTGTATTTTAACATCAATGACAGCATACAGTGGGGCAAAAAAGTATTTAGTCAGCCACCGATTGTGCAAGTTCCCCCACTTAAAATGATGACAGAGGTCAGTAATTTGCACCAGAGGTACACTTCAACTGTGAGAGACAGAATGTGAAAAAAAAATCCATGAATCCACATGGTAGGATTTGTAAAGAATTTATACATAAATTAGGGTGGAAAATAAGTATTTGGTCACCTCAAACAAGGAAAATCTCTGGCTCTCACAGACCTGTAACGTCTTCTGTAAGAAGCTTTTCTGTCCCCCACTCGTTACCTGTATGAATGGCACCTGTTTGAACTCATCATCTGTATAAAAGACACCTGTCCACAGCCTCAAACAGTCAGACTCCAAACTCCGCCATGGCCAAGACCAAAGAGCTTTCAAAGGACACCAGGAAAAGTATTGTAGACCTGCACCAGACTGGGAAGAGTGAATCTACAATAGGCAAGCAGCTTGGTGTGAAAAAATCAACTGTGGGAGCAATCATCAGAAAATGGAAGACATACAAGACCACTGATAATCTCCCTCGATCTGAGGCTCCATGCAAGATCTCATCCCGTGGGGTCAAAATGATCATGAGAACGGTGAGCAAAGATCCCAGAACCACACGGGGGGACCTGGTGAATGACCTGCAGAGAGCTGGGACCAAAGTAACAAAGGTCACCATCAGTAACACACTACAACGGCAGGGAATCAAATCCCGCAGTGCCAGACGTGTTCCGCTGCTGAAGCCAGTGCATGTCCAGGCCCGTCTGAAGTTTGCCAGAGAGCACATGGATGATACAGCAGAGGATTGGGAGAATGTCATGTGGTCAGATGAAACCAAAGTAGAACTTTTTGGTATAAACTCAACTCGTCGTGTTTGGAGGACGAAGAATACTGAGTTGCATCCCAAGAACACCATACCTACTGTGAAGCATGGGGGTGGAAACATCATGCTATGGGGCTGTTTTTCTGCCAAGGGGACAGGACGACTGATCCGTGTTAAGGACAGAATGAATGGGGCCATGTATCGTGAGATTTTGAGCCAAAACCTCCTTCCATCAGTGAGAACTTTGAAGATGAAACGAGGCTGGGTCTTCCAACATGACAATGATCCAAAACACACCGCCCGGGCAACAAAGGAGTGGCTCCGTAAGAAGCATTTGAAAGTCCTGGAGTGGCCTAGCCAGTCTCCAGACCTCAACCCCATAGAAAATCTGTGGCGGGAGTTGAAAGTCCGTGTTGCTCGGCGACAGCCCCAAAACATCACTGCTCTCGAGAAGATCTGCATGGAGGAATGGGCCAAAATACCAGCTACTGTGTGTGCAAACCTGGTAAAGACCTATAGTAAACGTTTGACCTCTATTATTGCAAACAAAGGTTATGTTACAAAGTATTGAGTTGTATTTTTGTTATTGACCAAATACTTATTTTCCACCCTGATTTACGAATAAATTCTTTACAAATCCTACCATGTGGATTCATGGATTTTTTTTTTCACATTCTGTCTCTCACAGTTGAAGTGTACCTCTGGTGCAAATTACTGACCTCTGTCATCATTTTAGGTGGGGGAACTTGCACAATCGGTGGCTGACTAAATACTTTTTTGCCCCACTGTAGATTTTACGTTGGCTTAAACTTGAATGTTTTAAAATAAAATGTTACAAATATAAATTTTTTGCTCAATTCATAATATTATCCTAAACATGTACAAATAAGCTCCCCTAAATAGTTTTAAATTCAACTTCATTTGTGGTAATGAAAGTTAGTGTCTGATATATCATTCTTGTCGAAGGAAAACAGGGGGTCCCAAGTACTGAGAAAATGCAGTGGGAAAGCTTTAAAAGCAAATATCACACACCTTTGATATACTTTATTATTATTTATTTAGAGCAAAGTAGTACCATATCCACACATGTCACATCTAAAAAAGCTCAATAACTGGATACAGAAAAATATGCTTTAAAAAGTAATCACAATAACACTTTTTTTTTGCTGTATGATGTTACGTTTTTGTTTTTGGGTTGTTGTTTTTTTATTTTGTCTTTTTACAGTGATTGGGATAAGTATTTTGGGGATTGAACCTTATTCTAATCTCATTTAAGAGCGATTTACTTCAGTGGTGCAAATATTGTGACATGATCCATCACGCATTCGACGTATTAGTATTTCCCATTACCATTGATTATGGAATTGATCCATACTTTGTAGGTGGGTATCTTAGTATACCTATGGATTGATGAAGCACTGGGAGTTGGGCTACTGCTGGTGGACACCACCCCATATGCCTTTCCATCTCCACAGACTAATGGACCACCAGAGTCTCCCTGAAAAGCATTAATACATGTGCAAAAAAATGATCGTTTCTGACTAAAAGTTAAATTTTTTCATGTTACGTTACAAAAAAGTACTTACCTTGCCTGGTCCAGTCTCGCCCTTAGAGCAGTAAAACATTTCCATAGCACACCTCTCATCATCAGTCAGGGTTACATTAGCTTCCAGGAGTTTCAAAGACATATGGCTTCCTTCTTTTGTTCTTCCCCAGCCAGAGACGACACATGATTGTGGCAGAGAGCCATCGCCATGGTCTGCGAGAGCAATGGACTTCACTTTATCGTTAAATTCTGCCTTGGACTTCAACTTAAGGAAAGAGCAGAGATTAAAAAATGGTTTATTAGATATTAGAATTATAGCATTTTGATGCTTATCTAAATTAAATATATTAAATGATAAATCATTACAGTAATTAACCATTATTACTTATGGCATGTTATTAAGCACAAATGAAGTCATTTGCTTCTCCTACCTTAAGGACCATTATATCGTTTTCAAAAGTATTTGCATCGTAGTCATCATGAGGAAAGGCTTTCTCCACATGCAGGTGTTGTACACCATTCATATCATGGTAATTGTGAAGACCCAGGAATATTTTGTACGTTCTGAAATACAATAAGAGCAAAACTGTTAAGTGACAATAAAGAGATTATTTATTTATATATTGTGTTCAATAAAATAAACATATATGGAGCCATCATAAAACATATTTCCCAGTTTCAAGACTTATCTTATTAGGGGCATTAGAATCTCTGGTAGTTAAACATAAAGTGTGTTTAACCTACTCAGCATGGCAGTGGGCTGCAGTCAACACAAAATTCTCATTCAGAAGGAAGCCACCACAGTGTCCTGAATGACCATTTGCCTTGTTCTGCTGTAAAAGCACCATGTACGGTCTGCTATGTGGCACGGTCTCATGGCCACCGATGATTTCCCCTGTGTGGACTGAAATAAAAATCAAATACCTTATAAAACAAAAACATACTGTCTTATAGTTCAGACATGATGCAATACATAATGGATGCTTTGATGAAGGCACACTATTGGGGGAGCCCCTGTATGCCTTTATGAAACTCTGTGAGGACAGAACTCAATGTGTCTTCACCAGTTCTGCTTCATAACCAGTGGTATTCCATAATATTTATCTGTATGCTATAAATTTATTTATCCATCATATAACTTATTCTATGCAATCACTGCTGCACAGAGGCAAAGCAGATCTCTTCATGAATTACATAATATAATACATCTATCTGTAATCTTACCTTGATCATGAAGAATCAGCAAAACAGTGAGTATTGCCAGGTTAAAGTGGGCAAACATGATGAGACAAAAGGCAGGCTGAGATCCTGAAGAGCAGTGGGACACATCACTGACAGCTTCACTCTTTAAATACTTCATTATATTTGAGACAGAAGGACGTCCTTGTGTTATTTGCATATGCAAATGATGTGGCCTTGAACCACATAAGGAACACCTCCACAGCCTGACAAAAACTCTTATTTTCATAGTATTACATTACATATATATATATATATATATATATATATATATATATATATATATATATATATATATATATATATATATATATATGCTTAATGCTGGTCATGGGACAATCAAGATTTAAGCTTGTGGGGTGATTTTGTCGGATCACAGCTCAACAAACTCCATGAAAAAAAATCAGTAACTTTACACAAGCGCACACACACACACACACACACACACACACACACACACACACACACACATATATATATATATATATATATATATATATATATATATATATATATATATATATATATATATATATATATATATATATATATAGCCAGCAGTTGGAACGGAGCAGTTGTCAGCCACCTCCTGTACATGGATGACATCAAGCTGTATGCCAAGAGTGAACGAGACATCGATTCACTGATCCACACTACCAGGCTATACAGCAATGACATTGGAATGTCGTTCGGACTGGAGAAGTGTAGTCGGATGGTAACAAAGAGAGGGAAGGTAGTCAGAACTGAGGGGATTGAACTACCAGAAGGCAACATTGCAGACATAGAGGACAGTTACAAGTACTTGGGGATCCCAGAGGGGAATGGGAACCATGAAGAGGCCGCTAGAAAAGCTGCAACCACCAAGTACCTGCAGAGGGTCAGGCAAGTCCTGAGGAGTCAGCTGAATGGTAAGAACAAGATCCGGGCCATCAACACATACGCCCTGCCCGTGATCAGGTACCCTGCTGGGGTAATAGGCTGGCCAAAGGAGGAGATAGAAGCCACTGACATAAAGACAAGAAAGCTCCTTACCATGCATGGAGGGTTTCACCCCAAGTCCAGCACCCTGAGGCTGTACGCTAAGCGGAAGGAAGGGGGCCGGGAACTGGTGAGTGTCAGCACCACAGTCCAGGATGAGACAACGAACATCCAAGAATACATTGGGAAGATGGCCCCAACTGACCGAGTGCTCAGTGAATACCTCAGGCAGCAGAAACCCAAGAAAGAGGAGGGAGACGAGGAACCATCATGGAAGGACAGGCCCCTGCACGGTATGTACCACCGGCAGATAGAGGAGGTGGCTGATATCCAGAAATCCTACCAGTGGCTGGACAAAGCTGGACTGAAAGACAGCACAGAGGCACTAATCATGGCAGCACAAGAACAAGCTCTGAGTACAAGATCCATAGAGGCTGGGGTCTATCACACCAGGCAAGACCCCAGGTGCAGGCTGTGTAAAGATGCCCCAGAGACAATCCAGCACATAACAGCAGGGTGCAAGATGCTAGCAGGCAAGGCATACATGGAACGCCATAACCAAGTGGCCGGCATAGTGTACAGGAACATCTGTGCCGAGTATAACCTGGAAGTCCCGAGGTCAAAATGGGAGATGCCCCCAAGGGTGGTGGAGAATGACCGAGCTAAGATCCTGTGGGACTTCCAGATACAGACGGACAAAATGGTGGTGGCTAACCAACCGGACATAGTGGTGGTAGACAAACAGAAGAAGACGGCCGTAGTGATCGATGTAGCGGTTCCGAATGACAGCAACATCAGGAAGAAGGAACACGAGAAGCTGGAGAAATACCAAGGGCTCAGAGAAGAGCTCGAGAGGATGTGGAGGGTGAAGGTAACGGTGGTCCCCGTGGTAATCGGAGCACTAGGTGCGGTGACTCCCAAGCTAGGCGAGTGGCTCCAGCACATCCTGGGAACAACATCGGAGATCTCTGTCCAGAAGAGCGCAGTCCTGGGAACAGCTAAGATACTGCGCAGGACCCTCAAGCTCCCAGGCCTCTGGTAGAGGACCCGAGCTTGAAGGATAAACCGCCCGCAGGGGCGTGCTGGGTGTTATAGGTAGTAGTTGTTTTCTGGCATAAACAAATTGTGGTGAAAGGCCTGAGAATATAAATGAAGAAGGTCGATCTTGTAATTTTGATGCAGTACACCAACTGCTGGCATTATCTGGCAAGTCAGAAACAACCTAACCTGCAAATAGGGTGCTCTTTGTCTATGTGGCCATCAGTGGTTATGTGTGCAACTGGAAAAATAGCTGAGCTGGTAAAAGCAATGCAGACTTTTGAGGTAAGTAAGATCATTTCTGATAAATTGTCAAAAGTTGGATGTCTGTTTAGTTCATGGCATTCACGGGCCACTGTATGTCACTAAGGCCAAATTCAGCAGCCTGGTTTCAACTTCAGCCTATAGCCATTTGTCACGAATCTTCCGATTCTCTCTAGTGCTTTACTGGTACTCTCTGCTGCATTATCTAATAAAGACAAAAACATAAAAAAAGGAAAACTGAAAGCCTTCTTTCAACAACAGCTTGTGCTCCAACAATTATATCACATATTATTAAGAAAGTTTTAAATAGTTTGACAATATAAGTGATGCAGCAGTGTCAAAGAAGCAAGTAATGATGTCAGGAGTGTGTAAAACTATACATTACTATCAGCTAGCTAAAGATACTTTGTCCTTCAAGCTGTTCTTATCTTTGCACAAGACAATCATAGTTTACTACATATACTGAATTTACTATAGTCATTGTTTAAATGATTGTTTATGAGAATGAATTGTTAACATGAATGTAAATCTGATACGACTGTTTGTGGTTCCAAGAATTGTTTTCAAGAAAGCAGTTATGAACAGATCTATGCCATGAAAACTTTCAGTCCACCGATCTATTCAATTCAATTCAATTCAATTTTATTTATATAGCGCCAAATCACAACAAAAGTCGCCTCAAGGCGCTTCATAGATACAGAGAAAAACCGAACAATCACATGACCCCCTATGAGCAAGCACTTTGGCGACAGTGGGAAGGAAAAACTCCCTTTTAACAGGAAGAAACCTCCGGCAGAACCAGGCTCAGGGAGGGGCGGGGTCATCTGCTTTGATTGGTTGGGGTGAGAGAAGGAAGACAGGATAAAAGACATGCTGTGGAAGAGAGACAGAGGTTAATAACAGATATGATTCAATGCAGAGAGGTCTGTTAATACATATAGTAGTGAGTGAGAAAGGTGACTGGAAAGGAAAAACTCAATGCATCATGGGAATCCCCGGCAGCCTACGTCTATTGCAGCATAACTAAGGGAGGATTCAGGGTCACCTGGTCCAGCCCTAACTATATGCTTTAGCAAAAAGGAAAGTTTTAAGCCTAATCTTAAAAGTAGAGATAGTGTCTGTCTCCCGAATCCAAACTGGAAGCTGGTTCCACAGAAGAGGGGCCTGAAAACTGAAGGCTCTCCCTCCCATTCTTCTTTTAAATACTCTAGGAACAACAAGTAGGCCTGCAGAGCGAGAGCGAAGTGCTCTAATAGGGTGATATGGTACTACAAGGTCATTAAGATAAGATGGGGCCTGATTATTTAAGACCTTGTAAGTGAGGAGCAGGATTTTGAATTCAATTCTGGATTTAACAGGAAGCCAATGAAGGGAAGACAAAACAGGAGAAATCTGCTCTCTTTCTAGTCCCTGTCAGGACTCTTGCTGCAGCATTTTGGATTAGCTGAAGGCTACCAACATATACAATAATAGATTACCATGTACTTTCAAAATGATGAAGACGAATAGTCACTTCACACTATTAAAACCAGCAGTTACTATAAGAAAGAATCAGTGTGAGTTTTACTAAATACAGAAGTGCTGAAGACCAAAACTTGTGGGATGTCTGAAAGAAAAAACATCATAGTTAACACAAGTAGACCACAACACTAACACTCTCCACCCAAGAGTGGTCCACACACCAACTGAGCAGCGCTTCACTAGCTTATATACTGCTGGGTGGCTGACTGCTGAATGAAGCCACCTGTGCACTGTCTCGTCAGGAGAGATGGATGAGATATGACACACCCACGCAGCACACTGACCTGCTAAAGCGGTAACATTATATTACAATTTAAGTGATGTGGTACTGCTTATACTGCCTAAAGTATTTTCAAACAGTACTTGTAAGCCCATTTCCTGGTGACCTGAAATATGGTTTTGACTTGCTGTGAACAGTCATCTAATAGGATTTTAAGAGTGTATCCATAAAAACTCAATATTCAGATAGACTACACATTTTTGTATATTTCTAATCTAAACAACAAGGCAAAGTAACAGACATAACACCCAAAATTCTGCATATTCTGTCTTTTACATGAGCTATCCATTTAAGAATAATAAAGGCCTGTATTCAATACTATTTAGCTTAGTAAGTTACATTTTTTGATATGATATGATTACACATTTATTGGGGAGAATATGTACCTGACTCAAATGATCAGTTACTTCTCAATTTCAGTTACTATTTTTTTGTTTTGTTTCAGGTTTTAGAAAAGTAATCAACCAAAATAGAAATTTGTGAAACATAGCATATTTTTTTAATATCACTCTACACTTGCTACTCTGAAGGTCTATTTTAAACCTTCAGTCTTTCTACTCATTTATCTGTTTATGTATGTGAAGTAATGCGTTCATCCATCCCATTCTCTTCTTTGGCTTGCGTATGATTTTAATTTGTTTTAAATATTAAAGTTTCCTCTATTTTTGCCCATTATCTATACATGTACATATGTATGTGTATGTATATATATATATATATATATATATATATATATATATATATATATATATATATATATATATATATATATATATAAAATGCAGATTGTTCTATGATTCATTTGAACTTCAGTTCTTATCTCAGTCTTGTGTAACTGGTTGAAATGTTCCTGCATCTATCAATGTGCCTGCAATTTGCAAAAAGCAGAGATTACTATCATAAACCATTTCCTCTGCATGATTGTGTAAAATCTCAGTATTTTACACGCAAATTTCTTTGAGGTGCTATTACGTGTTTTACTCTCTTTTTTTTTCTTTGATGTAAAAGCGCTTGAACAGTTGCACCTTTTCTCAGACGGTTTAAAATGTAACAGTGGATACTGCATTAAATGTGGTGAGAATCAACTACTTTCAGAAGGCTTATGTTGATGCAGGAAAATCCTTTTGCAGCACATAGTGCTCAAAGCGAAAGGGCATGCACATTTCGGTCATTGGCTCTTCTGCTAAGCATTGACAACAAAACAAGGAGACCTATATGATGTAGCGTTTTTTTGACTTGCTGCATAGTCATAAAGAGAAAATTATGCAAATGATTTGTGCCCAAGATGATTTATCCTCAGTGAACCAAGTCATTTTTCATTTTGTAGGTATGCTGTGGCAACCTACAAAATGAAAATGCAACCTACAAAATGAAAATGTGCCCAAATGCTGACTATGCTAAAGTGATCACTTTTCTGGTGCATTATCTTTTTGTGGCTTCTTATCATTTTATCGCCACTGTACTCCAATCAGTGAAAAATAACTATGCAGAAAAGAAGCCTTTCTGCACGCATCACTGTGATGAAGAGAGATATGCTGTGAAACGTTTGTCATAGAGCTCCTAAGCAATGAAATGAGCTGGGGATGATAAAAGATAAACAAGCAGTCGTGCACAAACGTTCAGAATTTTGATGGTGGTTAAAACCTACTTTGCAGCGGTTTCACTACCAGCCAGTATGAGAAAGAATCCCCTGAAAATTAGGTGAATAGGAAACTACAGTACTGCAAGAAGCAAAGAGTCAAAGCAAGCAGAAATAAATTGACAGCTCTTTAGAATTCATGCATCAGGTATCAGACATGCAGTGTCCAGGTTCCTGTTTTCAGAAAAGATTTGAACGTTAAGATGGACAGGAGGAAGGCATAAGAAAAAAAGAGAAAGAAAGAAATATACAGGGCAGACGTGAATTGAAAACACTGGCAAAAGCACACTCATAGACTGTTTACATTGTTGTAGCTTATGTTCTGTGAAATCAGTGCAGGTATGAAGGGTTTCTGAAAGGTTTCTCCAAACCATTTAAGCAACTGAAATAATTTTGGACTTTTTTTTTTAATGTTTCTAGACATATTTTTATCCGCTATAACAGGTACATTCCAGGCAGTCCAGGTAGGTATGTTACTGGTTATCTTTCAAGGGTACTTAGATGGAAAATGGTAGAAAAGGCACTCAGATTTGTACTTTAGTCACAAATATTTCGTTTTGGGGTTTTTTTTTGTTGTTATTGTTTTGTTTTTTTTATATTTTTTGTTTTGTTCTTTAAATTTGAATAACCGTCATTGCACAGTAGCAAGGACATTTTACTACCACTGTTCTATCGAAATTTAAGGCGAATGTCCTCATATGTGGATCTCATCTTTCTCAGACACAACAACAACAAAACAAAAAAAACAAAAACCGATCTAATTCTTTTTACATTCATCAGGTCTCAATCAGCCCAAATAGCTAAGAGAACTTGCAAAAAAAAAATGCATGCCATGAAAGAGTTCGGGTCTAAGGGGGTTAAACTGCTGCCATCTTGTGGTTACATTTGGCTATTGTGCTTATGAGCAGGATTAAATCTGCTTCAATACAGCCAGGGTTCTTGTAATAATAACTATAAAGAGTAATAATAATGATAATAATAGTATGTAGCAATTATTTAATAGTATTGCTATTCAAAGGCTCTGATGACATTGGAAACTGCTGGAATTTTGTTTGTTTGTTTGTTTTTTGTTTTACAGGAATAGACCAGACCGCGTATAAACTCATAACCTATTCACCAGCTCCATGCTCCAATTCAACAAACCCTCAGCTGTCCATTGTTCTTTCTGTCTACTCTGATCTCTGAGGTAAGAAAGCTGCTTTTCGTTGCTCTGACCTCAGTGAGTGCGTCCTCTTCTGTAGGTGGTGCTTCAGCACCCTCTAGTGGGTGAAAAAGGTAATGCACGAGCATGAAGCGTTTACAAATAAATAAAAAAAATGCATGACTACAAAGACTTTACATAACTTTCTCTGGCATTTATCACATATTAATCCATGGATGGATAGATATTAATGTTTTTTTTTATTAATATGCATCTTTCCTGTGAGCCGGTACTAAAATAAAAAATACGTATATAGTACGCATTTTATGTACATTTTCTTTGATATATATATTTTCACAGACAGCTATTTTATTTATATTAAAGCATTTTTTTAAACATGTCCCCATGTCTATGGTATAATTAATTTAAGATCATTTATGTGCATATGCAGTGATCTACTGCTCTAGTCTAATCTGCATTACACTTTATGGCAGGAAGAAACTGGAGCATCAGAATCAGAATACTTTTATAATCCCTAAGGAAACTATGTGCGTTACAGTTGCTCCAAGACAGTAACAGTAAGAGACTAAACTAATTAAATAATACAATTTATTGCAAAGTTTACACATTTAAGAAATAGCACTAATATATAGAAAGCAATCAATTATAAATTAATGACTTTTAGCTGTAACCTGTGAACTTTGTCATTTGTTATTTTACTGTGGAGCGTGTGCAAAACTAGATGGAGTGAGATACACAACGATTCATTTAGTCATAATGTATACTAGTAGTTAGGGCCATAAATATTTTGACCTCATGCCCATGTGAACTTCGATTTGAACTTCAGCAGATCATCTTGACTATGTCTAGATTCCTAATGCATTGAGTTGCTGATGGCTGATTAGATGTTTGCATAAATGAATAGTTGAACAATTGTGCTCAGTGAGTGTACATGTTCATAAAGTGTGTTAAAAGAGAAAAACCTGATGGTGGCTCTAAAGGCAAGCTGAAATGATCACCAAATACATTCTCAGTGTTACTTAGGTCATATGAGACATCACGGATATACAAAGTGTTGGATGTGTTTATTTGAACAGCCAGTGTACTGTACCTCATATCAGGTCATTTAATGATATATATCATGAACTATGTAACCTGAGTAATTTTTTTCAGATCCCAACCTGATGTCTCCATTTAACAATATGCTTTTGTGATTCTGTTCCTGTTTGTTTCACTTGTAATGCATGCTTTAGCTTACATGTTTAACATCAAGTGCCTTTACAATATATTTCCTGATTTTTGTTCATATATCTAGGAAATATATATGTTTACATTGACTTAAAATATGCTGCATAATCATGTAAAATATGTTTTGTTTGCATTTCTATTAAGAAAATAAGACATCAAAGAAAAACAGTTTATTGTCTCATTAAATGTTACAAACAAGCATAACGGCATGGGTTCTCTTTGAATCTACTCTAACAGAAAGGCAAAGCAATAATTGATTATTACTGTTTTTAAGAACATGAAATGCAGTATCAGTATATTAGGTCACAATGATATCTTGTCTGTTAGGCAGTCTCAGTTCAGTCTAAATATTGATATCTCAGTCATCAGATGTCTTAGCGATCTGAGGTTTAAATGTATTATGACTTTCACTTATGTTTTAGTATGCAGTCAATCCAGTCTCTGTATTCAGGTATCATAGTATAACTGTAGGTGTTTTGCTTGCTGGCAGACACCACCCCATACGCCGTTCCACATTCACAGACTAACGGGCCACCAGAGTCTCCCTGGAAGTACAAGCACAGTATGTAGTTATTGTGATCATAAGTGAACAATGAGCTAATTATCAATGCTGATCAATGCTCTTTTTTCTTTCTTGTTATAAGATGCAAAATCTACTTACGTTGCTTGGTCCAGTTGTACCTTTAGAGCAGTACTTTTTTTCCTTAGCACACAACTCATTGTCAGTCAGGTTCACATTGACTTCCCGGAGTACATCAGATGCTTTACCATTCTCTGTTTTTCCCCAGCCAAGGACTGCACATGACTTTGGGACATCATCACGGCCTGCGAGAGTAATAGATGTCACATTCTCGTTGAACTTAGCCTTGGGATGCAACTTCAAGAAAACGAGAAATAAGAGAATTTTAGTATCAATATATACAGTATATAGATTAACAGCTGTTTGTTGATGACTGAGCTTTTCCTAATATAATAAATGAAAGTTGATTATAGCTCAAATTAATAATAATCTTTTTGTCAAATACAATTAGTTTGGTCTTTATTTACCTTAAGAAGCATTATGTCATTTTTTAAAGAAGTTTTGTTGTAGCCTTCGTGTGGAAAAGCATTTGTCTCATCCACAGTCACAGTCTGTACTTTTCTGCGATTTTTGTAATCATGAAGTCCCAGAAAGACTTTGTACAATCTGAAAAATAGGGGAAAAATATCTTGAAACAATAAAGATAATAATTTTTAGTATTAACAAAAGAAAAGATAAATCCTTCATGAAACCTACATTGCAGTCAAAGGTTGTGGCTTGAAGTTGTGTAACTTTAGCATTATTGTGGCCACATAATTCATTTTAGATAAACATGAGTGGGTTAAACTCACCTGGCTTCGCAGTGGGCAGCAGTCATCACAAAATGCTCATTTACAAGGAAGCCATCACAGTATGTTGTAATACCATTTGACTTGTTCAGCTCCAAAATCACCATGTACGGCCTGCTATGTGGTGCAACCTTATGGCCACCCACGATTTCTCCTGTATGAACTGGAGAGAAAAAGGTTTTCATATTCTATGCATCAAAATCTTAACTTCATGGACTCCGTTTTGACTTTGTATAAACGTTTGTGCTATGAAAAGAGCCTTACCTTGATCATGAAGAGTCAGCACGAGTATCAGTGCTGCCAGGTTACAGTGGGTAAACATGGTGAGATCAAAGTCAAGGTGAGTTACTGAAGAGCAATGGGGCACTTCACTGACACTTCAGTCTTTAAATGCTTCCTTATAATAAAGGAGGAAGTGTTTGTGTTTTTGTAAATGCAAATGATGGGGTGTCAAACCACATTTATAAAGAGATCATCTCTGACACCTCCAGAAGCTGGAAAAAAGTGTAGCTTATTAAATGTAGCTCATTAGTCTTAGTTGGAGTCTTTAAGCAGGCTTAATAGTAATATAGTTCTAACAAGGGTCACATTATGCATTGTTATAGATTCAAAATCTTTCAATAAAGCTTAAAATAAATCAAATCAAACAAAACAAAAAGGTGAATATAACATGGCTTTTTGTTGAGATATTGTGAGACAGGCTTTGCTATAAATTGGTCCAAGATTCAAGTATATGACTTGATAGAGTCAACTCACAGTACAAACTCTATGAACAATGTTAAAGAAAGAAGACATTTTATAACATTTTCAATTTATAGCAAGAATGTTAAAACCATGGGGTAAAATGTTTTTTGGGGTTCATGATGAAAGAAAAATTTAAAAGAAAATTAAGAAGGTAATTAACTTAATATACTTAAAGAGTGACAACAGTGTGAAAAGTTATTGTTTGTTAGCATGATGTATTAGATGGAAAGCTATGACTGTTGCAAGAGTTGCAAGAATTTGTGCACATGGCTTCAAGAAAGCATCTTCACAATATTCAGTGAGAAAGCCTGGCGGATTACTTGGAAACAAACTATTTTCAGAATGTTGGGGGCGCGTGAAACAGGAAGCCAGCTGACATGTAGCACCAGTTACAGGTCAAGTCATCTGTCACTTTGCTTTTTTGTAATACATATAGCATGATATACAGCAATGTAGAGCAGGATAAATTCTTAAGTATACAGTGTTTTACTCAGACAGCCCTTCGCGGTATAATACGATAAGCCAGTTGTACAATCACAAAGGACGTGTTTAGTTTGTATTACGATGATGAAAAATAGACATCAAGAACAAAGTGCAACAGTTTATTGTCTAATTATGTGTTACAAACACGTATACCATCGTCATCATTGTAATCAGCCTGAATATTGATATCTCAGTCATTAGATCTCTTGATAGTGTTTCACTTATGTTTCAGTATACAATCAATTCAGTCCCTATATAACTATCTTAGTATAAGTGTGGACTGTTAGATAATTTGGGTTTGGCCTACTGGCAGACACCACCCATACGCCTTTGCAGCTTCCCAGACTAATGGACCACCAGAGTCTCCCTGAAGTACAAGCACAGAATGTAGTTTTTGAATTCTTAAATATATAAAATTAGAGTCTATAAAATTACACAGGTGTATAAAATCAGTAACCTCAACAATTTAATTTCTGCTCTTCCTGCTCACTTGCTTGCACACAGTGCATAAAGGTTGCCAATAATTTGCTGACTCAACAACTGCAGAGTTTCTAATCTCCTCTTGCATAAACCTCAGCACAAAAACTCAATTATCAAATCACTTCTTTTTCATGGTGAATTTGAAAACAAAAACTCACATGTAGAAATTTATCAAATTTTGTGGTTTTCGCCATCACTCTGAGACAGGATGTTTCAAATTTTAGGGACAAACATAAATTTGTAGGATTATAATATAATCCAAAAATGCAGGACTGTAGTTCTACATATTTATTTAATATGAAGGACATATTCTGGTCAAAAATCACAGTAGTACTGGAGGCCATCCAGAGTAAATGTGTTTCTATGATTTTTTGGGGCCAAGTATAATAACAAGTTAAGTCAAGTCAAGTGGCTTTAGTGTCATTCCAACCATGAGCCGTGGCACAGTACACAGTGAAATTACACAACGTCCCTCCAAGACCATAGTGCTACATATGACATATAACAATCAACACAGGACTACATAAAGTGCGACAATTGCAAAAAAAACCAAAAACAAAACAAAGACAGTGCAACACCAGCCAGAACAGAATAACTTCAGTTTTATCTTAATTTTTAGGCAGACGCAAAGACAAGAGAAGGAAACCATCATGGGGCTGAAAAATCAACATAAACTTATCAGAAACGTAGCCAAAATTTTAGCAGGGACCAAGTCTGGCACATTTCTTAAAAGAAGGAATGTCCTGGCTATAAAGCTCCGTATATGGTGTTTTACTGTGTAGAGAAATGCAGCTACTCTACAGTATATTTGCTAACATGCAGTTGGACAATAACTGTTTAAATAAAGCACAAACAGTGCATTCAATTTACATATAGCTCCATATATTAATGCGCTTGTACTTTTTTGCTCATTATAAATAACATTTGTATTTTTGATGGCTCACTCAGTGAGTCATTTCAACTTTATTCTGGTTTGGTCACATATCTGTGAATGTTCTAGCATCTCTCATCCTGTTTGTAATTATCAGGAAGTATAGATTTATATCATAGTTTCCTCTGACTGACTTGTGAAACTGCAGTGTATCCGCCATGGTTCGGTATGTCTGAGTCTTTCAAAAATCATCTCTTTTAAGTCTTCAGTCATAGCAGTAGAAATTTCCCCTAATTATGTCACTCCTTATATGGGTTAGTTTTTAGAGAATACCTGTAAATCAGTGTAGTGATGAATACCTGCAATATTTGGTCAAATGTTTTGGGCCAGACTTTTTAATCTTTGAATGCATCTCTCTTTCTAATGGCACAGGTGTATAACATCAATAACCTAGTCAATTTTTGGTCTTCTCAGATAGCCCACAAACAACAGTAAGTGATTTTTTTCTTGCAAAGTAGAAGAATTTGGGAACCACAGCAGCACAGCCACAAAGTGACAGACCACATAAAGTTATAGAGATGCAGAGTGCTGAGGTGCATTGTGCAGCACAAGTCACCAACTATTTGCTGACTCAAAAACTGCAGAGTATTAATCCTGGCATTAACATCAGGACAGAAACTGTGCTCAGTGAACTTCATGGCAAGTTTTTATGGCTGAGAGGCTCTTGTAGATGTAGTGTTTAGGTGGCCCAGTAATTTTACCATCATAGAATATGTATGAACCACATGCTACACATACACATACTGGTAGATGAACCATATACAAGTATTGACTATTTAATTTAATTTAAAATTTACAACAGTGACCCTTAAAAATTACAGTTTTGTAAAAGTAAGTGAATGACAGAAAGAAGAAACAAATTAGTAAAATATTTGAATTTAGATGTCTGTGAAGATTCTCAGTCATCCAGGTCATCGTAGTCAAAGGAGCTTGCAAAGAAAAGCGTCTTGACTTCTTTAAATTACTTGAAGACGTTTCACCTCTCATCCGAGAACCTTCTTCAGTTCTAAGGTCAAATGGTGGAGAGTCCCAGACATAAACCTAGTGGGAGTTTCCCCCCACAGAGGGACAAAATGATCCTCTAATCGCCTGAGCCAAGGTGTGAAACTGGGTGTGAATTTAGAGAAACTCTGTGACAAATGACAGGAAACAAACAACTCAACATCTCAATCATAAAAAAAGAAAGAAAAAGCCTGGTGTCAACCTGTGAAAAGTTAATACACAGTGGAAACGAAGTGCTTTCAAAGGTGTGGAAAAAGCTTTCCCAAGTCTTTTTATACGGAGGTATCGCCCTCTGGTGGCTATTTAAAAGAACGGAGGATTAAGGGTTAAGAAGCTAAGTTTTTAACTTTCGTAACTTAGGTCATCAGTAGGAGGACAGCGGTCCGATTTTGACGGGGTGTGAGCAAAGTTTCCAGTATTTACAGTAGCGTTATTTTAATCGCAGCTTTTGTATTGCCTTTACAGTAGTCACTGTACATCTATAGGAAACACACAGACCAGTAGCATGCAGTATAACTCATTCAACGTGACCCCCCTTACCCAATCAAATAGTTTATTGAGAGCAAAGTTGCGATTTCCTGTGTAAACCGGGAACTGCGATATCACTTATCAGTTCGATTCCTTATCAATTCTCCTATCAATTGTCACTGGGTTCTCATCAGCTCTGTTTTGAGAGTCTCCACCACTGCTAAGCAGCGATAATAAAATTATATTAATGCAAATCAATTGAATACTGTGGGTCTAGTGTTTGTGCATGTTTGTTACGTTATTTCCCCTCTTTTTGTGATCTGTGTTGGAATCATTACTCAAAAAAGTAATTATTACACAGAACCACCACAAAGCCTATATTCCAGTGAAAATTCCGGACCTGATTTTGAACCATCCACTGTCTTAATTCTAACATGGTGTAAAAGTTTGTGCCATGAAAAGAGCTTGCCATGATCATGAGCACAAGTATCAATCCTTCCATGTTACAGTGCGTAGATATAGTGAGGTCAAAGTCAAAGTAAGTTACAGTCAGGCAACTTTTTTCATCTGTGGGACACTTCACTGACATTTCAGCCTTTAAATGCATCCTGATCACAGAGCTAGAAGGAGGGATTTGTGTTGTTTGCATATGCAAAAATTAAAAAACAACAACAACAACAACAACAAAAAACAACTAACTGAAATTAGGAATTAGGAATGTCTGTGGCTACTGTATATAGTCAAACACCACCTGTCAAGTAAAGCAAAGTACAATTGAATAGATTTCAGTAATGCTACTTTAATAATATTTTACAATAACGATTTGCACAATGAGCTGCATGGTACTCTAATAAGTTTTGCATTTAACATTTTTTAAAAAGCTTTCGAGTAATTTGTAAAAAAATTTTCAAATAAAGTGACGTCTTCAGATTTTTGCATCTTGTCTCCTCATAGTTGTCTGTGAAAACTGTGAAAGGGTCTGGAGAAGCCGTGGAGAATATTATGCTGCCAGCATTACTGGCTTGGTGGTGGGTCAGTGATGGTCTGGGGGGTTGAAACGTATATTAATATAGATATAGCACTGGTTGTTTTCGGGTGGGGGGTTCCCATTGAGATCTGATATGTACAGTGGCCCTGAGAGGTCAAACAGACACCAGCAAATAGAAAAACGCTGCAAAAGCACACAAAACACTTTCCAAAATTCAGCAACAGTGCTGCACGTTGCCAACGGCATTGGTTGTGTTTGATTAGGTTTGTGTATTTGTGTATTTTGCTGAGTTATGTGAATCAGTTGAACATTGAAATGTTCTAAATTCTATTTCCAGAAAGCACAGATCACTATGACAAACCTCTGCCTTTCCTTTCCTCTGCCTTATCGATCTAGTTTGGGGGTTTTGAGATTTTTTATAGATGCATATATCTAAAATGAACACTGCCAAAACAAAACACAATAGGCTGTTGGAGTGACCTAGTAAAAGTCTGGATTTAAATCGGATTGCAGTGCTTTGGCATGACGTTAAATAGGCTATTCATACTATTCATGCAGAATTATTTAAACAGTAAAATTCTTTTTCCAGGTAAGATCACTGTAATATGTGTGGTTTAAACACATATGTGTTTAAACACATATGTGTTTAAACACATAAACTGTTGTGTGAAAATATTTTTAAATATACTCAATTATAATTTCAGATTTGATTGTGACCAATTACTATTTCATATCATTGTTCTATCAAATAAAGCAATTGTTCTGAAGATGTGGCAGGGCATGTTATTTCCCACCATGCCCACAAGGGGGATTCCACGGACTGTACTTAGTGCAGTTGGACCCCTTATAATCAGTTCAGCCAAGCTGGTAGTCACAGTTCAGGGCTCGATCAGATCCATAGTTAATTGCTGCTTGTGTCCCAGTCCTTGATTTTTTTATGACAGAGTTATTAACAACAATTATAATTATTTCCGACTTTCCAGAACCACATGCATACACATATTCTCTGTGCTGCATTTAATAGTAAACCCATCAACACTGTTAGGATTATTTGTCTGCATTAACCCTTAGGGGAAAAAAGGGAGCACATTCTAACCGATGCACACTCTGTGATTACCACCAAGTGTAGCCAGCATGTTAGTGTAGAGCCTTCACCTTATCAATAATACATTTATTTGCATTTACAGACAGAAGTGGAATGGGAGGATGAAAGGCAGAGAAAACTGGAGGCTAGAGCAGGCAACTAGTCACATCTGAGTCAAATAAAGATGATGTCTCAGATCTCTCTCTTTGAGATGTTTCCAGACAGACAAACAGACAAAAGAATAAGGATAATAAACAAATATCTGACTTAACTAAGATATATGGCATTGTTGCTGGGACATATTTTCTTTTAGACTCTGCTCCAGATGCCACTCTTTTTCTTGATTTTCTTGTCCACAGCCATTAGCTTGAGTCTCTATCAATTTGCTGTTTGGAAGCAGATAAACAGAAAAAAGTAAGTATAATAAACAAATGTGACCAACATTTAAGAAACTGCAATATCTCACCCATGAGTTATCCCTCCGTTATATACAATATTACAAGTGCAGAGTCTCGAGTTTTAAAAGGTTTGCATCAATAAAGAAAAGATCTATTGGAGATGTATAAGTACAAAGGCATATTTATACACTGGCCATTCAGTCTTGAGAATTATCAAACAAGATGTATATTGTATTAATGCCAAAAACATGAGAAGTTGTAAAGACTGCACTAACTGCGATTCCCCAACTAACTATCATGGAAAAGCTAGATGTGGGACTGACATTGAACGAACTACAAAAGGCCATCAACTGTCTTGCAATGAAAAGGTTACTGGAAGCTATGGCGGTGGTGCTGAGGAGAACCTTCCAAAAGGATAGCCAATTCTGCAGTACTCTACCAATCAGGCCTGCGTGGCATGACCATGCCCAGACATCCTTAATGATAACCTGCTCCAGAGTGCTGTGGACCACAGAACGGAGCAAAGGGTTATCTTCCAACAGGACAAGGAGCCCAAGCACACAGCCAAGATTTTTAAAAAAAAAGAGAGAGAGAGAGAGCAAAAGAACTTAGAGAAATTAGAGAAGGACATACACAATGAGTTAGATCCAAGAAGATTTGAGAAGTTATATTTCTATTTGTAATTATGACTGTATTCATCAAACAATTAACTGATTAAAGTGCACATTTTCTGCTCTAATTCAAGCGATTAACCAAGTATTTTCTTAACTGTTTAGGAAATGCACACATTTCTATGCATGGTCCCTGATTTTCAAAGGCTCAAAAACTCAGTCTACAAAGGAGAAGTGCAGAAAGAAAATAAGATATTGTTAGCCTTACACAGTGGAGCTAATGTTACGTATAGATGTGCATGAAGTTGGCCAATGCATGAAGTTCTCAGTTAGAGCTAAAATCTCAAGAACTTATTAATAAGAGAGTATAATTTTTGGCTCATTAAAGTTATATCAAAGGCAAAGTAAGTAGTGATTTAAATTTAGCAAAACTCATGAAGGCGACCCTGGGATAAAGATTTTTGGATATTATAGAAAGATATCTCTTTGAATATACAAGGTATTGATCCAAGTGGAATGATGTTACTATGATGCATGCAAGGACCAATCACACATACATAGCTGATATTTTAAAACCAGCTGGAAATTCTTGTTTGTTTGACATTTGAGGTGTCAAGAATGAGCTGAAACTCCATTCCAAAGAAAGTTACAGTGTAACTCTCACAGAGTATTACAGTAATGTTACTGAATTACACCATATAGTGTCTATGTTATTAATATGTTGCTATGCTTAAGCATGAAGAGTCCTCAGGCCTATTTTGGATTTTTCCTAAAAACTCTTAGTTATAGTTAACGTTCTGTTCTCTTTTAAAGAAATCTGACAATTACAAAATAATGAAAAATGGTATCTAAAAGTGGTGTCTTTTCTGTGTCTAATCCATCTATTTAGATGCATTATTTAGATGGATTAGACACCGAAAACTCTGAATGATGACTCAGAAATGGAAGCGAAATTGAGAGCTGTTACTTGTCTATTTTCGTGAGCTTGTAATATTACAGTGTTTAGGCGTTTACGCACAGACGCAATATAAATCTGCAAAAAAAGGGTTTTCCACAACTTAACACAGACAAATGCAAAGCAGAGAGAGTTCTGTTGCACACCACATAGATTTAGGAAAAGCTGCTCTTTGTCACTTTTACAGTGTAGCTGTCCAGACAGCTCTCTGGACAAAAAAGTTTTAGACCAACCACTTGCTGACTGATTTTAGGCCCCTGATATCAGCTGATAAAAGTCTCTGAGGCAATGAATATCTTTAGTCAACTTCTGTCCTGAGCACTAGAGAAATGGGTCGAGAAATGTAAAGGATACAGAAGAAAGTGGAGTATTTATTATGATGAAGTAAAAAGAAAACAGTTAAAGTTGGTGTGACACACCACGGACCCACATAGTGTTTCATTATAGTGAAACAATTTATTTTTACAGGGTGTCAAAACACTACATGCTTTTCTTCATGGCAGCTCAGCCACTGAGCTTCCTGTCTGGCACCTTGACTGCTCTGGAAAGCTTTCCAGCTGTTTCTGCACACACACACACACACACACACACACACACACACACACACACACACACACACACACACACACACACACACCTCCTCTCTGGTCCTCAGTGTCACTACAAAAAGAAGAGCGTTCATTAGTGAAATTCCCTTCACCTGGCACTTAGCCTCCCTGGTACTGCGCTTCTAGCCCGCTGCACCACCCCTCCACTGCAGCAGAGCCAGACACCACACCCCTGTCACACAACCCCACCGGCCAACTGAGGCTGGGGCTACATCCGGTCAAACCTACCACTCCCCGGAGTGGGAGACAACCATCTGTGTCCCTGGCCTATGTACCACCTTGAATGGGATGCAAAGCCAGATACCACCAGGTGACCCCTGGATAATGGCATCCTTCATGGGGTGCAGCCACTGGAGCAGGGCCCTCTGTTTGGGTCTGCAGGATGAAAGGGAGGGAAAGGTTAGGAGTGTGGAGCAGTGGCTCCCCACAGAGAGCCTTCTTTACCAACACAAATGCCGCCTGGCACTGCTCAGTCCACTGGACCAGATCTGGGGTGCCCTTTCTGGTGAGATTGGTCAAGGGGTCACCTGCAAACCCAGGTCCGCGAACCCAGGCATGAACTGGCGATAGTAAGCAGCCAGCGCAAGGAACCTCCTTTTTGGTCTTGGGGCGAGGGCGGGATCCAATAACTTTCATTTTCTCCACCTGTGGACACACCTGCCGCACACTTCATCGGGTTGGCCGTGAGCCCCGCCTGCCTCAGGGACTCCAGGACCATGGCAACATGCTGCATATGCCCCGCCCAGGTGTCACTGTAGATGATAACATCATCCAGGTAGGCACTGCATATGCGGCCGCAGCACCTGGTCCATGAGGCACTGGAAAGTGGCTGGGGCTCCGAACAAGCCCAACGTAAATCTGACGAACTGGTACAAACCGTACAGAGTGGAGAAGCCTAGATGCACCATCACTCTCCTCAACCATTGTTGCTGGGACATATTTTCTTGGACTCTGCAGACAAGGGAATCTGCCAGTAGCCCTTGGTTAAATCCAGTGTCGTGAAAAAATAGCTGTGCCTATCAGGAACTCGTCAACCCTGGGCATGGGGTAGGCATCAAACCATAACACTTCGTTCACCCTGCAGTAGTCAGCACAGAACCGTGTAGCCCCATCTTTTTTCACAACCAGAACTATGGGGCTACACCATGCACTTCTATTGCTCCCATTTTCAGCATTTCAGCCAGGTCTTTCTGAACAATTTGCTGCTTTTGTTCAGGCAGCCTGTAGAACCGATTTAACGCCCAATAATTTGCACCGCTCTTTTAGTGTGCGAGATATGAACGATGTGGCCTGGTCAGTAGGTATCTCTTTCGGGATGCCGACTTGGAAGATTACCTGAAACACCACCTACACCACACTGTTTGTAGAAATGGTGCACAGCGGCACTGGTTCCAGGTATTGCATTGCATAATCCACCAGAACTAATACAAAGCAGTAGCCACGTGCACTCCGGTGAAACAGCCCGATGATGACAATACCAATGCACTCAAACAGGACCTCCATTAAGGCACTTCTGGAATGACGGGCTGGTTAACCAGCTGACATTCTGGGCAGGACGTTCACCATCAGTGCGCATCCGCTCAGATGCTCGGCCAATAAAATCGGGCCTCTATTCACTCCAGAGTTTTATCATATCCCATATGTCCTGCCATGGGGTTATAATGAGCCGCCTGGAATATCATTTCCTTTTTAGGCACCAACAACTGGGTGTGTTCTTCCTCTTTGCGAGTGTCATGACCCACTCAATAAAGCCTATTAGTCAATAACAAATACTACATGCTACTAACAGCTGTGATCGCATCCCCACATACGGCCCTGAAGGGTATTAAACTCCAGCCAATTTGTTCCAAAAATCAGGGGATGCAGCAGGTCAATTTGGTTGACCTGTATTATTCTGTCATATTTCATTTATACCAGTGGTCCCCAACCTTTTTTGCGCCATGGAACTGGCCTTTAAGGTGTCGCGGATAAATACAACAAAATAAAACTAGTACCGGTACCAAAAAAAAGAAAATTTATTCATAACACACGTGAAAAGACCAAGGAAAACCGAGTAAACGATAAAAACGATAACAAAATAACGCTGAAAACCGATAAAAACCCTGAAAACTGTACATTTCACACCTGAGCCTCAACTCTCGCGGCCCGGTACCAAATGACTCACGGACCGGTACCGGTCCGAGGCCCGGGGGTTGGGAACCGCTGATTTATACTATTATTGTTCATTTCAGCTTTAGCTTTGTAGTTTTAGATATCTTCACTCATTTTTGTTCATACATCAATGTCTGTTGTACTGTAGTATGTATCATATTGTAAATCTAAGATACAAAAATCAATTTTTACTTAAAATGAGCTGTTTACTCATTTGCATTTTCATGGTGAAAAGAAGTCATCTTGAAAGATAACAGTGAAAGAGATAATGTTTCTTGCTTGATAATACGCTGCTAAAAAACAAGATATTCTGGATTCTCACTCTCGATTAATCAAAGCTGCACAGCACAAAGTAGGACATTACTTTTTTTGTTGATTTTAAGGGCAGGAAATCTGAGTTTTGCTTGCCGGTGGACACCACCCCATAAGCCTTTCCACCTTCATAGACTAATGTTTCACCAGAGTATCTCTGGAAATACATGAACAGTATGTAGTTATTGTAACAATTGAACAATGAGCTTGTTATTATTATTAACCTAACTTTTTTTCTGTAGTTAAGATACAAAAACTACTTACATAAGCTGGTCCAGTTGCACCCTCGGAGCAGTACTTATTTAGCTTAGTACAAAGCTCATTGTCAGTCAGGTTACAGTCAGTCTTTACCGTTTCCTGTATTTCCCCCAGGCCGGAACGTCATGAAAATAACCTTACCTTTGCCTTGAAGAGTCAATACATATATCGTTAGTGCCAGATTACAGAGGGAAAACACTGCGAGATGAAAGTCAGGGTGAACTACTGAAGAGAATGATACAACACTTCACATCTTCAATCTTGAAACGCTGTCTTGGAACAGAGAGAGAAGGAGGCGTGTGTGTGTGTGTGTGTGTGTGTGTGTGTGTGTGTGTGTGTGTGTGTGTGTGTGTGTGTGTGTGTGTGTGTGTGTACATTTGCAAATGTTGTGGCTTTGAACCACATTCACATCCACAAATATTAGCTTTTTAAAAACATTACATCTGATTAAGAAGACAAATGCACATGTTTTTCTCATCTTAGACTGTATTATTATTGTGAGAAGGAAAGTAGTTGTTAGCTAAAAAGTTAGCGTATACAAGGTAATTGTGTTAGTTTAGATAAGATAACTATAGCCTTTATGAACCACATTAATGATGAAGAGATTTTATGGATTTAAAGCAGATTTCAAGCAGTTTATGAGGTTAACAATAATGGCCACAATAACCATGTAGTAAAAGAAAATCTACATAGTCTACAGTCAACTGGAAAAGAAAAGGAGTGAATTACATGAAAATGTTTGACACAAGCCCAGACTTACACAAGTAAGTTTGCAGTTTCCACACCTGGTGATTGATGCATGTGAGAAAAACATTAATACAAAATATAGTAAAGCAAAAAAGTACAAATAAAGAGAAGAAGTCTTCTTACAGGGAGATTGGATGTAGTATGAAATATAATTCACGTATGAATACGCGGACAACTGACACTGTCTAATAAAAAGAAAAAAAAACAGCTGTGGTAAGTATAACTTAGAATTAATCTCTCCTGGTGATACAGCAATGTAAAAGAAAAACACAAGGAGTGCAAAACTATCATGCATGAGAATATATTTACCTTAATCATAATGTTCTAACCTTCAGTTTTCATTCCTTATACTTAGTTCTAAATAGATTACAGTCACTCTTTAAAATCTGTATTAAAAAAACAGAAGGCTTGTTAACTTGAATTCAGATCTGATACATTTTTGCATGAAACAGTGCACATGGCTTCAAAAAAATCATCTTTGTAACAATATTGTGATCACAAGACATAACAAGAGATATGCTGTGAACCTTTAATGCATAGACCATTTTAAATGATAAGAGATTAACAAGAAGTCACGTACATTCATAATGACAACAGTTGTGGTTGACACTTACTAGCAGTTCTACTAAAAGTAACTCGGGGAAAATAAGAAAACAAAAAAGAGATGACATTAAAATTCCATGTTATAAAGATGGCCTTCTATTATGCCAGCTGCAAACATGCTAATGCATCTTTATCAGTTGAGCTTTTTATTTTTCACTCAATGAGACATACATTGTCTATCTGATTCTACTTGAGAGTTGAGAGACTTGAGAGAAAGTGAGAAAAAAAGAAGAGGAGAAGAAGAGTAAAGAAGAGAAATGCCCTTTTCAATGATGAAGCTAAATGCAAAAGAAGTCCCATTCATGGGGCAGATCAGTCAAAAGAACAGTCAGAAACACACCCACGCAGCCTGTGAACATCTGTAGGTATAAAGAGTTTTCTTAAAACTAGTGCCTAATCTTTGGAAAATTTAAAAGAACCTCGGATTTCAATATTCTGAAAAAATATCTTTGTACATAGTTCTGCGTGTCTAGCCTTGTGCAGTAATGTGAAAAAGAAAATGATTGGAAATTTGTTGAAGCCCATTGTTCTCGCCATTTTTAAATCCATGCTTTCTCCACTTTTGGTCTTTTAAACTAAGAATTGAAGTTCAGTTCGATCTTGTATATTTGGAAAGATTTATGCATCTGTCATCCAGTTTGCAGCAATCAGGAAGTATAGATTACTATCACCATTTCCTCTATCTGACTTGTGAAACTGCAGTGTATAACACAGAGGTTTTCTCTGTCTTTGTGGTGTTTTTGTGTTATAGTAAATAGCCACACATACACTGTGAATGTGAACTATTCTCTTGAACATTAACAAACATATACACCCATATGCTGCACTGCACTTCTGACATAAAGATCCAACTTTCTCTCACCCCAACCGGTCGCAGCAGATGGCCGCCCCTCCCTGAGCCTGGTTCTGCCGGAGGTTTCTTCCTGTTAAAAGGGAGTTTTTTCTTCCCACTGTTGCCAAAGTGCTTGCTCATAGGGGGTCATATGATTGTTGGGTTTTTCTCTGTATCTATGAAGCGCCTTGAGGCGACTTATGTTGTGATTTGGCGCTATATAAATAAAATTGAATTGAATTGAAATTGAATTGAATTGAACTATAAATGACCCCTCAGTACAATGTCTGACTTCATCCGTTATACCAATACAAAGCTAGCATAATGTTTCCTCTTCACATGATTTCATTTATTTCTATATGTAGACAAGGAAAATGAGTTAGATGACGAAACTGCCTAAGAGCTACATAGACAAGGATAGATAAAGAACTCCATGTTTCTAAGAACACGATCCTCTGTAGTTGAGTGTTTACTGGGAGCAATTTAACTTTTCTAGTTAACATGCAAGCAAAGGTTTTTGAGTTTGGGCTGGAGCTCCAACACCACTTTCAAACCTACAGCCAACTTATAGTCACCATTTAACCTAACATGCATGTTTTGGGACTGTGAGAGGAAGCCGGATAACCTCAAAAGAAGACATGATGAGACACTATGAGCCAGTCAGTGGAGGTTTAGAACCCAGGATCTTCATGCAAGGTGACAGCGCCAACTATAGTGCATGCAGAAAGTATTCACAGTGCTTTATGTGTTCCAAATTTTCTCATGTTACAGCCTTATTCCAAAATAAATTAAATTCATTTTTTACCTCAGACATCTACACAGAATATCCCTTAATGACAAAGCGAAAAAAGTTTGTTTGAAATTCTTGCAAATTTATTTAAAAAACACACAAACAAGCAAAAGGGAAAATATGTACTTGAGTATTCTGTTAGTACTGTATTAATATAGGGTCCTCTAAAAAAATCTAAATTATCTCCATTTATGGAGCTAATAAAATTTGCTCAAAAAAACTGTTTGGGTCCTTTGCTGAACAAATTTTAAGCCAACAAGTACAGCTAAACAATGAACTACTGCTAAACAATGAATGTATGTTGTCAACCTCTGACCTGGGATGTTCTCTGGGAAGCATGTGCAGTTTACAACTGTCATACATACATTATAAACGCATGCACACAAAAACAAACACATATTTTATACATACATATATTCTCATTTATCCATATGTTTGTATAATGAAATATAAACACAGTGAGTAGCACAACAGTTTATTGCTGTTACAATCCAACATATCATCTTGGTTTCTCTCTTAAACTAATTCGAAATCTTAAAATCTGTTGATTTTAAGAGTAGTAAATGCAGTATCTAACATTAAAATTAAAAAAATGGTATTCATTCTACATTTAAATTTAAGATTTTAAACTATGACTAAAATGAAACTACAGGTTTGCAAAGAAAAGGTTTGTAGCTGGAAGAAAAAAGGCAGCAGTGTGACCATTGCACCACCTTGCCACCCATCATTTTAATAGAATGAGTTCAAATATTCAAATCTCAGTTGTCATATAACTTTTTTTAAAGGCAGATTCAATACATGAATTACCACTTTCGATGATGATCTATGACAGAATCAATCCAGTCTCGTTTGTCAGATATCTTAATGTAACTGTAGAGCTTAAGGCCATCTAGCATTGAGTTACTACTGGCGGACACCACCCCGTATGCCTTTCCATCTTCACAGACTAATGGGCCACCAGAGTCTCCCTGGAAATACAAGAATAGTATGTAGTTATTGCAGCAAGTGAACACTATCATTATCATTACTGACCAAACTTTTTTAAGGTATAAAAGCTACTTACCGTGGATGGTCCAGTGGCACCCTCAGAGCAGTACTTATTTTCCTTAGCACAAATCTCATTCTCAGTCAGGGTTACATTGACTTCCAGGAGCACATCAGAGTCTTTACCGTTTCCCGTGTTTCCCCAACCAGGAACTACACACGATTTTGGCGCAAATCCATCATCACGGTCTGCAAGATCAATAGGTTTCACATTCTCGTTGAACACTGCCTTGGTGCTCAACTTCAGGAGCAAGGAGAGACAAAAATATTTGTTAAAATATTACAATATTACATATTTCTGACCCTTCCTTTTAATGCTGTTTGTTTTAGTTGAACATTATCTAAAGGTAATAACAAACAATAATAAGAAATTAAATTTGACTTGGAAGAAATAATAAAAATTTGACAACAAACCCCCCAAAATACTGTTGTTTCTTTTACCTTAAGAAGCATTATATCGTTGCTGTAAGAAACTGGATTATAGTCTTTGTGTGGAAATGCATTGGTCTCAGGCACCGACACATGCTGTACTCCATTATGGTTGTGGTAATCATGAAGTCCCAAAAAGACTTTGTAGGACCTAAAATGAAATAAGTGCAATCACTTTTTGACAGTGTAAAAGAGAAGAGTGCTGGTCTGATGCTAACCAAATAAAAAAAATCAAAAAATGTTATGAGTACATTCATGAAACCGCCATGAAAGCTTTTATCCCAGTCCCCGAGTTTATGAGTAACATAAACCCAGCTTACTGCGATAACAAAATATACTGGACACTTAATTCTTTCTAGGTGAACATAAACTATGTTAAACTTACTTTGCATGGCAGTGGGCAGCAGTCAGCACAAAGTCCTCATTAACGAGGAAGCCATCACAGTGTTTGTTATGACCACCTAAGTTGTGCAGCTCCAAAAGCACCATATATGGTTTGCTATGTGGCACAACTTCACGGCCACCAATGATTTCTCCTGTATAAACTAGAAAGAAAAAAGTTATCAGATTCTGTATATCAAAATCTTTATCATGCAGTGTTTCAGTTCTGACTTTGGATATAAGTATGCACTAAGTAAACATACTTACCCTGATCTTGAAGAATCAACACGAATATAAGTACTACCAGGTTACAGTGGGTAAACATGGTAAGATCAAAGTCAGGGTGAGCTAATAAAGAGCAGTGGGACACTACACTGACAGATTCAATCTTTAAATGCTTTCTTATCACAGAAAGAGAAGGAGGAGTTTGTGTCATTTGCATATGTGAATGATGTGGCTGTATTCATAAACCATATTCACACAAGATCTCTCACCTCCAGAGCCTGATAGGTCATATTTTTATCTGGTATTATAGCTGGTTGTTGTACAGTCTTACCTTACAATATAAAGCACCTTGAGGCATCTGTTTTTGTAATTATGATTTTTGCTGTAATTGACACTATATAAATAAGACTGAATTGAATTCAATTGAATTCAGTTTAATTGAAAACAGTATTAGTGACCAGCACTTCCTAGAACAATCCATTTCACTGGAGGAATGGCTAAAAAACTATCAATGGGCAGGTGAACAACAAACAAGTCCACTAGAGGCCTGTGTGTTTTCAACATACCCAGAGTATCTTTCCATGATCACTTTTCGTAATACTGGCAATCAGCATAGGTAGTTACACAAAGTTAACCCTAGGTTTCCTCTGCATGAAAAGAGTGGCATTGGCAGCAACTCACAGAAGTTTACTTGACTTTTCAAAGGAAGATAAGGAAGATTGTGCTATGGAAAAAGATATGAATAGATTAAACAAGCAATACCAATTGAAAGCACCACAGAAGTGAGTGTAAAAGGAACTGCACAGTAGTGTTAAAAGTGTGCATATTGAGTGCTTTTGTCATTATTAATGTAATGGTAATATCTCTGTTCTATTCCTAAAGTTTAGAAAAATGGAAAAAGGTAAAAATGCAGATTCGCTGCATTAACAGACTTACCAAAATTACAGCTCTATCATTAAGACAAGGGAAAATCAGATGGATTATTTTTAAATATTTTGTTAACTATCCATCCATCCATCCATTCGCTTCTGCTTATCCTTTTCAGGGTCGCGGGGGGGCGCTGGAGCCTATCCCAGCTGTCATAGGGCGAGAGGCAGGGTACACCCTGGACAGGTCGCCAGTCTGTCGCAGGGCCAACACACAGGGACAGACAACCATTCGCACTCACATTCATTCAAACATTCACACCTAGTGACAATTTGGATTATCCAATTAACCTATCCCCACAAGCTGCATGTCTTTGGACGGTGGGAGGAAGCCGGAGTACCCGGAGGGAACCCACGCAAACACGGGGAGAACATGCAAACTCCACACAGAAAGACCCCGGCCTGGTGTTGGAATTGAACTCAGGACCTTCTTGCTGTGCGGCAACAGTGCTAACCACCGTGCCACCATGCTGCCCTTTTGTTAACTAATTGCTAAAAATTTAAATGGGTGTGTACTATATAATGGCATCTATACAACCCCCAATTTCCAAAAATATCAATGATTACATGAAAAGCAGTGTGAAAAGGACAAAGCTGAAAATCAGTAGTGACCGACTGTGATCTCAGGTGGCAAAGCATTAAGATCAGGCATAATTCTGTTGTGGAAATCATATTGTGGAATACTTCAAGAAATCAGAAGAAAACACTGTTCATAGACAGAAAAAGAGATGCAATTTTTAAATCCAAGTTCCCACAGTTTTGGGGTTTGTTTGTTTTTTCCTGTTAATGAGTCAGTTGAAGTTCACTTTTTTTCTCAGTCTTGCGTATTTCTCTGTCTTAGTTACACATATTGAAATGTTCTTCTGTAATCTTTTTTTTTTTTTTTGCAGTTATCAGGAAGCATAGATTACTATCACTTTTTCCGCTGACTTCTCTACTCAACGTTGCTCAATGTTTATGGCTTGCTTTACAGCCACAAAGACCTCACTAGACATATGATTTTCTGCTCAAAACCAGTATTGCATGGGTTTTGGTTTATCTCAGCGGTTGAGCAGGTGACCATATGCCACAAGGCCAAATGTAGAAACCTACATTCACTAGCCAAAGTACATCAACTCATTTTACTTTTGCAGATTTCTGGTCAGAATCTGTTTGTTTGTTGTTTTTTTTAATAATGTACCCAAATGCTGACTATGCTAAATCAGCTTTATAAGTATATATTTATCCATATTTGTTTTGTGGCTTCTTTTCTTCTTTACATCTCTGCTGTATTCAACCAGTGGCATACAAGACTTCCAGACTTCCAAAAACATTATAGAAAAATGGCATAAAGCTGTAGGATCTACCAACATATCTAATAGGAAATTAAAATGTTTTGTTCATTAGAATGAGATTTGTGGCTGACTCTTGCTTGCATGCAGTTTTGATGTTCTTATACGGTGCTCATATTTAATTTAATTAATTCAGTTTTATATAGACTGAAGTCGTTCCTTAATTTATTCATTGTTTACTGTTCGGTATTTTGAAGGCAAACCTGATGACATGCAATAAGTGGTGCACATGGCTTCAAAAAGCATATCAGCAAACACTGCAGGAACACTGCAGGAAAAAAGATATGTAGTTAATGAGACATTTAGTACACAGATCCATATATATGATAACAGATTAACAAGAACTGACAGCTGACACTCATTTCACTACAGTCCTTTCAGCAAGAAAGGTCAAAAGTACTAGAGAACATTAAAAGTTCTCTGCATCAAGATGACTTTGATTCTTTCAGCTTCATGTTGAAAGATTAAAATTCCTTATTTGAAATTCCTATTAAAGGTTACATTGTTCACCTCACATATATTAGTACTTATATTTTTAACAGGATTCTCAGATAACATGAGTAAACCAGTGGCAGACTGCTCATCAAGAGCACCTGGACATTTCTTGATGGCCCGAGTCTTATTTTTATCTGCTGTGAGCAGTCAACATCTCGGTGAAAAAGTAGCGATCGGGAATGAATTGGCAGCCCATTTCAGAATCCATAATGCAGGAAAAAACTCTGTCACTGCCACTGTCCCTGGTTTGAGTGTACCAAAGAAATACGTAGAGCTGCCCAGTTTGGGATAGAGTCACATTCTCTAGTGCAAGCCCACATGTTAACATAGCTCAAAATATAATGAAAAACATGTTATTATAACAAATGACATGACTTAAACCTTTGGAAATGACACCAGATGCTATTGTGGGCTGTTAGCGCAATATACTGTGATTTATACCTAAGCTTATATAGTTTTTTGACGCATTAGCTATCAACTTAAATACAGTTTGAGCATCAGTCTTGTGTGTCTGTCTTGGCGACATGTGCGGAAATGTTCTTCCGTCTGGCATCCTGTTTATAAGATGAAGTTTAGATTACTGTTATAAACTGTGTCCCCTGTCTGATGTTGTAAAATTGCTGTGAGATATCTCTCAGTTTTGAGTTTTTTTTAAATCATGCACCAAAAGCATTCAACAGTTGCAACTTTTATATATTAGATTTATAATTCAAATTGTTAGGGTGTTGTTACAAATGTCATTGGGAGAGTGCAGCACCTGAATCTAATGCTGGATTACATAAACATCTACAGTATAGCTATGGTTCAGAAGTTTACATGCTTACATGCTTACACTCACTGTTTCAAATAGATAAACGTAAAACACAGCAAAAACTAAAGCTCTAAGCAGCAGTACTAAGTCCTGTCGCTCTTAAATCTATTTTTCACCTGTTCAGCAGGAGCAGAGCATTTGGGGAGTTCCCCGGTGCTGCAGTGGTCATGTCAGTGGGGGGATCCACGGGTTTCTCTGTGACTTTCACATTCCTGTAGCGGCTTGCTAGGTGTTTGCTCAGATTTGAAGTTTACTTTTTCTTCCCACAGTAGGGACACTAATGTTTTTGTCACTTTTTACGGAGTAAAAATTGAAGGAATGTCAGTAGTTCCATGCTTTTAACACTACATGGTTGTACTCTGTCACACACTCCATATTATCCGTTGTTGATCTACATACATCTGTTGCAGCCACGGACATCGCACGCACATCATTGTCATGAGACACTCTCACAAACAAAATCACGGTTTAGTAACACAGTAACACAGCATGCTTACGGGACCTCCGCCTCTCTGGGAACATCTCAGACCACAAATATCCTGAGCCAGACTGGGACCTGTCCAGAGTGCAGCCCTATTACATCTAACAAACACTAATATTACTAAGGTAATATGATCTTCACAATAGTTGATAGCCATGTAGTCAATGCTGTTATAGGTACCCATGTACTGTACAATATGCACAGATAGATACCTTCTTATGGTGGAGAGAGACCTCTTGTGGACACTTTAGAGTGTTTATGATAGCTCTGGCTGTTCTGGGAGATGTTCTAATTTCTTATTTAGCACTTTTCTACTTTTCATACTCATACACTTTCATACTCCAATGAATGCATCTACAAGCAAATTGGTATTAATATCTTGTCCTAAGGATATTTTGCATACTGAATGGAGCAGGCAGGGTTCAAACCACCAACCTTCCAATTAGTAGATGAGCTGCTATACCTTCCAAGCTTCAGCCACATATAGTGCAACACTATATGTAACAGATAATAATGAATCGTAAAAGGGATAGTTGTGAGTTGTCCACTGAAGTTAACTTTTATTATTTTCTAACCCCAACATTCATTTAGTGTGGCATAGATAGATGAAACGCAATATGATTTAAAATTCACTTGATATGCTAAGCTGTGCTTTGCTACTATGCTGTGTATGTTGGCTACAGCAAGATAGACTGACCATAGAGGGAGTCATAGAAAAGGGAGTTGGTGACCTGAACACATCCAATCCTACCCAATACCCAACTTGGATGGGAAGCTGCCATCAGGGATGATGCCGTCATTCACCTCCTACATCGTTCCCTTGCTCACCTGGAGACCCCTGGAAGCACTGTGAGAATCATGTTCTTTGATTTTTCCAGTGCCTTCAACACTATTCTTCCCTCGGTCCTGAAAGACAAGCTGGAGAACTCTGGAGTGGACCATCACCTCACTACCTGGATTTTGGACTACCTCACAGACCGACCACAGTATATGAGGACTCAGGGCTGTGTGTCGGACAGGGTCGTCTGCAGTACGGGGGCCCCGCAGGGAACGGTTCTGGCTTCGTTCCTCTTCACTATCTACACTGCAGACTTCTCCCACTACTCCACCCAGTGCTTCCTGCAGAAGTTCTCTGATGACTCTGCAATAGTCGGCCTCATCACTGATGGGGACGACAAGGAGTACAGAGGACTGACCCAAGACTTTGTGGACTGGTGCCAGCTGAACTACCTCCAGATCAACGCCAGTAAAACCAACGAGCTGGTGGTAGACTTCCGCAGGCACAAAAATCCTCCACTGCAACCACTGAACATCCAAGGTATGGACATTGAGGCTGTGGACAGCTACAGGTACCTTGGTGTTCATCTGAACAACAAACAACAACCCAGTGGAGGTGGTGAGTGACAGGAGAATGGTGGCTAAGCTGTCATCCCTGATGGACAACATCTCCCACCCCAGTGCGCCCCCACCCTGGGGCGTCAGTGCGCCCCAGGGTGGCTGTGGCTACAATGTAGCTTGCCATCACCAGTGTGTGAATGTGTGTGTGAATGGGTGGATGACTGGATGTGTAAAGCACTTTGGGGTCCTTAGGGACTAGTCAAGTGCTATATAAATACAGGCCATTTACCATTTTATTTTTACCCCATGCAGGAGACTGTGAGAGCACTAAGCAGCTCCTTCAGTGGCAGGCTGCGGCACCCACCGTGTGGGACGGAGAGATTTCGCAGGTCTTTCCTCCCCACTGCTGTCAGACTCCACAACAAAGACTCCAACTGATCTAACACACACATCCACACATGTGCAATAACACTAAGTGCAATACTCTTTTTCTGACAAAGTTGTATTTTTACTCAGTTGTATATAGCATTTGCATTCTATTTTTATCCTATTGTATATTTTATTCTATTTATTCTACTGTATATAGTATTTTATTTTATTCTATTCTGTACAGTTGTGTACAGTATGTTATTCTTATTGTATTCTAATTTTGCTATATAACTTTTGCACTGTTCACTTCCTGCTGTGACAAAACAAATTTCCCACGTGTGGGACTAATAAAGGTTATCTTATCTTATCTTATCTTATCTTATCTTATCTTAAGCATTTTGTAGTACCTATGCTGAACGCACTGGAAACCCAAGCTGTGCCTGACAGGTTTGTGTGATCCGCGGTGTAGCCAGCATGTTAATACATGCAGTGTATATGTCTGTGTACAGCACAATTGTGACAAAGACAGGCAGATTCAGTGGCTGATGCATTTGCTTCTTTGTGTGCTGACTGTTCTTTCTGCAGAAGCTTAATAAACATAGACTAATGTCTTGTTAGGAGACTCAGTCAGTGTAAGTGAAATTAGCCATTTAATTGACTAATGATTAGATAAACCAGGCATATTATAAAGTACTCGTACTTCAGGTTCACTAAAAGAAAACATGTCTAAAGCTTTTTATACAGATGTCCACTTTTAAGAAGACCACTGTTGTAGAGACAGACAATCCATTCACACCTGCAGCCAATGTAAAGTCAATGAGAATCGATATGGGAACCAAAACAATAAGTAATATCGATAATGAAATCAGAATTTCTAAATTCTAATTAATTCATAATTCTAATGTATTTCCTGTAGTTTTATGCCATTAATATGACATAATGATATAAGACTGGCTGATGGATGATGAAAAGAAGTCAGTTGGAATAACATAAAAACAGTGAAAATGCAAAATTTTAATAACATCTGTCAAACAAATCATCCTGAATCTAAAAGAAACAAGAATCTTTAAAGTACAGGCCTTTTTAAAAACAAAACAAATCAGGTAATGCAGTATCTAACATCAGCATCTCATTTAATAAACAGCATTGAGTATATAGTAAAAGTTCAGATTCTACTTAACTGTAACTAATGTGCAACTTAATGTATGTTTGTTTTGTGTTGTTGTTGTTTTTTAAGTTTTTTTTTTTTTTAAGTTTTTTTGATGCATATCTACCAAAACAACTCACTTATCTAATTTTAACGCAGTATCGCATCACTTCTTTTTCAAGCTAAACCCAAGCACAAATTCTAATACTGGGGTTTGATCAGCTAAATTTTACATGGTTTATTTTATCTTAATTATGTTTCATAATGCAGTCAATCCAGTCTCGGTTGTCAGGTATCTTAGTGTAACTATAAATTGCTGATTTATCTGGGTTTAGCTTGCTGGCGGACACCACCCCGTATGCCTTTCCATCTTCACAGACTAATGGGCCACCAGAGTCTCCCTGGAAATACAAGCATACAATACATTATGTAGTTACTGGACCATAACTAAGTGTAATCACAACAGTAAGCTGATTATCATTATTTACCAAACTTGTTAATTAATAAATTAATTTATTTATAGTAAAGGTTTAATAAAAAACACTTACATGACCTGGGCCACCCTTGTCCTTTGAGCAGTACTTATTTTCCTTAACACACATCTCATTTTCAACCAGGGTTACATTGACTTCCAAAAGTTTGAGAGATGGGTGTTTGTTGTTTTCTGTACTTCCCCAACCAGAGACTATGCATGATTTTGGCAGCGATCTATCATCACGGTCTGCGAGATCAATAGGTTTCACATTCTTGTTTAACACTGCCTTGGTACTCAACTTCAGGAACAAAGAGAGATAAAAATGTTATTTAATGCTGTTTTGTTCAATTGAACAAAAATGATAAGAAACCACATTTAGGATGATAACACTGTAAAGTCTGTTATTAAATATTATTTTCGTTTATTTTACCTTCAGAAGCATTATGTCATTTTTGAATTCAGCTTGATCATAGCCTTTCTGTGGAAATGCATTTTCCCCAGGCACATTCACATGCTGTACGTCATTCTGCTTGTTGTAATTATGAAGTCCCAGAAAGACTCTGTAGGACCTGAAATAAAATAAGTGCAAACAATTTTCAGACATTTAAGTTAGCTGTCCCCAACCCCCAGGCCAGTCGTTTAGTACCGGGCCAGGAGAATTGAGGCTTGGGTGTGAAAATTCATGTTTGTTTGTTTTTTTGTTTTTATCATTAACTTGGTTTCCCTGGGTCTTTTCAAATGTGTTATGAATATATATATATATATATATATATATATATATATATATATATATATATATATATATATATATATATATTTTTTTTTTTTTTTTTTTTTTTTTTGGTACTGGTTCTGGTTCTGGTTTTATTTTGTTGTATTTATCAGCAACACCTTAAAGGCCGGTCCGTGAAAATATTGTCGGACATAAACCGGTCCGTGGATCAAAAAAGGTTGGGGACCGCTGATTTAAGTGATACAATATACAACAAAAGAAAAGTTTTTCAATACTAATTTATGACCAAACTTATGAAGCCACCATGAAACAAAGATCTCAGTCTCAGAGAGTAACTTAAGCTTGGTGTTTGGATAAGACAATTTATCGGTTCACATAATTCCCTTTAGGTAAACATAAACTGTTAAACTTACTCAGCTTGGCAGTGGGCAGCAGTCACCACAAAATGCTCATTCACAAGGAAGCCATCACAGTGGGCTTTCTGACCACCTGGTCTGTGCATCTCCAAAAGCACCATGTATGGCCTGCTGTGTGCCACGGCCTCATGGCCACCGATGATTTCTCCAGTGTGAACTGCGTGAGTGGGAGCAGGATGGGGGGTTGTGTCATATTCTATTAAATCAAAATCTTAACCTTGCACGGTCTCAGTTTTGACATCATTTATAATGTCACCATGCATGACATCACATATGCACTATGAAAAGAGACTTACCTTTATCATGAAGAGTCAGTACAACTATCAGTACTGCCAGGTTAAAGTGAGTAAACATGATGAGATCAAAGTCAGGCTGAGCTACTGAAGAGCAGTGGGTAACTTCACTGGCAGGTTCAGCCTTTAAATACCTCCTCGTAACAGCGAGAGAAGTTGCGTTATTTGCATATTCAAATGATGTGGCTGTGAACCACATTCATAACTTTATCAGACTCTCCAGAGCTTTATTTTATTCTATTTCAGTTGAATTGTATGCATTGCTTTAAAGATTTCTTTTAGCACTTTCCTGAAGGACTGATAAAACTAAAATATGTTTCACTGAAAAATAAAATGAAACTTAAAGAAAATACTATATTGATCATTCGTTTCTTGGACTGTTATTATTGTGGCACAGACAGTTATTTTATTTGCTTTAAAATGTTCTGTCAGAAAACAGCACAATAACCATCACTACCAACATTAATACTGAAGGGAGTTTATAGGAGGAATTCTGGAGCCATAGAACAAAAATATTGTTACAATAATGATGGCCTTACCAGGAAAAAGAAATACTGAGCTGCTATGTGAAAAGTTTGTATGTTGAATCAAGTGTTTGTATGTTGGATTTTATTTCAAGGTCCTGTACACAGGGAGAAAGCCAGCCTTCCCATGGCATGTAAGTCTGCAATTTCAATACCCCACAGCTGATGCAAGACAAAACTAAATTAATGTTTATGACAATGTGGTAAAAAGCATATAAATGATGAGGAGTGATCACCTTACAGAAGTCTTGGATACAGTATAAAATATAAATGACTGGTGATTATACAGACTACTGGCATTAGAAACAACCTAACCTGCAAATTTAAAACAAGTCCTTGCTTTCTGTCATGATAAACGATTACACATTACAGGTGGAAAAAACAGCTAGCAGCTTTTAAAGGCACTGTTGAGTTTAGATATAAGCATAATGATTGTGTCAAAAACTGAATCTGGTCGAGTAGAAAAACATCAGCCTTGTGCTCCAGTGTAGTTATTTTGGAAAGAAATAATAGTTTCTTAATCATTTAAATAAGTGAAAAAATAAGTGAAAAAAAATAAAAATAAAAATAGAAGAGATCGTTTTCTGGTGATAAAGCAACATGACAGGGAAAATAAAACAAGTAATGATGTAAAATGGCAGGAGTGCTGATGATATCAGGCAAGGTCAGGCAAGGCAACATATTTTTCATTTAATTATGCTGTCTGATGTTTTAACCAGGATAGAAGATAAAAAATCTGCACATGTGCACCAATGCATATGACTTCAAGAAAGCATTTCTGCAAACACTCTGATGGTAAGAGATATGCTATGAACTTGTGGTACACAGATCCACCAACATATATGATAAGGGATTAACGGGAAATCATACAGTACATTCAGAATTATTATGGTGGCAGCTGATGCTTATTTTACAGCACTTTATTAGCAGCCAGTATAAATTAGAATTAAAAATGTGATAGAACAATAAAACTACACTGTATTAAGATGGAGCTTTTGTTGGGGCTGTTATGCTAGCATGTGCTGTTCTCATTAACATGATGCAAACAGCACACCCTTTGTTAAAATTCAGTCTGAGCTCATATATGTTTTATGTTGTTTTAACACACAAAAGTTGATGCACTCAGTTCTTGAACACCCTGTTTTTCTTGACCTACTTCTTTAAAAATATTCAATGTCTGTGTTCAATACTGTTTATTTACTTAAATTTAAGTATTGAAAAGAAAAAAGTTACACACGTGTTTACTTCTCGCTTTAGGTTGCTTTAAGACAACAGGCCAAGTTCCAAAAGTACTTTCTTTCTCTAATAGGAGACACAAAATTGTATTTATTGTTTACTTATTTGCATGAAAAGTTTTCATTCACCTTATATATTTTCTCAGTCCACAAGTCAATTGACTGTCACCTCGTTTCTCAGTTTTCTTAGTAGCACACGTGGAAATGTTCTTGCATCTGTCATCCTGTTTGCAGTTACTAGGAAGTATAGATTACTATCACCATTTGCTCTGTCTGACTTGCGAAGCTGTAGTATATCACCCAAAGGTTTTTCTCCATTTTTGTGATGTGAAAGGACACATACACACTTATTTTACCGTCATTACGAAACCGCTATGCAAATGAAGCTCCTCAGTGCAACTGTTTTACTGTTTTCTGGCCAGAAACTATTTTTATAATGCATACATCTGCTGATTATGGTAAACCACCTTGATAAATAATATGTATACATTTTTTCTTTGTTATCACCTTTAGTTTGATATAGGGACTGACCAGAGGCATACAGCTCTAAGTCTAACCTGACTTGCTAACTTGAATCCAGATCATATTAGCGTTTTCATGGGGTATACATTGCAAGAATGCACGTGTCTTCAAGCATCTCTGCAAACATTACTCTGCAGATCAATATATGATAACAGATTGACAGGAAGCTATGCACAGAATGATTAGTGTGATGGTTGATGGTGAGAATAAGAAAATACAGAAGAGAACATTAAATGTTCTTCTTGTGCTGATTACCATTAAATAATATCGATAGAAAAGCGTATTATGTTGTTCTGATTATTATTAGGTAATGCTAATTCTCACACTCTATTGAAAACTCTATCATTAGTAGCTGAGTTTTTGATATTTTCAGCTGGTTTATTTCAGCCAAAATGCTGTTAGAGGCTATGCGTCTCACCTGATACTTGTATTCTCAACAGTATTGTTGAACATTACTAGTAAAGTGGAAGACTGACTATGGAAAGCACTGAAGCATTATCTGATGGTCTGAAGGTCATTATGACCTGCTTTAAATTGTCAGGTTATCAGTAATATTATGACAATCAGTAATAAGCTGACAGCTCTTTCAGAATTCATACATCAGGTAAAATTCTCTCAGTCTTGTCATTCCCTCAGCAACACATGTAGCATTGCACCTCGAGGCGACTGTTGTTGTGATTTTGTGATATATAACTGTAAGTGAATTGAATTTAGATGAATTGTGCTGTTCCTGTAACATCTGGACAAAAGAGATGTATAATCAGCAAAAAATAAGGGGTAGACAAAAGAGTTGGAGAACAAAAAGACACCCACCATAGAGGTAAAATGCTAAAATAAACCACATGTTCTGTAAATATGTGTTTATTTTTTTATTATTATTTTGTTGTTTCAGCAACATTACATTTAAAAACTGTACTTTTGAGTTAAAATATATATTTATAATTTTAATAAATGACAAATTAAAAAGGCAAGAACATGAACATAGTTACAGCATTTTCAGCAAGGCATTTACTGTCATGAAGTCTATTTCCCACTGTATAATTCATCACTGTAAGTTTTAATATCATCAGAAATGATCAGACAAAAGAGGGTTTTCAGGAAGTACTGTTAAATGTTCAGTTTCTATGCCATATGTTATAACCAGAGTCAGAGTGTGATTAAAGAGGTGGGTGGGTGGGTTTTACATTTTGAAAGCAGCTAATTGAGTCCAATAACAGATGAAATGCCGTGCTGATGCTGTCATTTTAGTATCTACATGGATGGTGAAAACCCCCCACAGTAATTATTTTTATCTGAGCTGAGCACTAAATCAGATAAAAAGTCTGACGAATCAGACAGAAACTTTGTTTAAGGCCAAGGAGGACGATAAATAACAACAAATAAAACTGTTTTTTGAGTTTTCCAGCTAAGATGGACAGAGCTAACTGTCATGCTTTCAAATAAAGTAAAACTGCGTCCTTGGTTGATTAATAAGCTGGAGTGGAAGATTGTTTCCGACCCCCTCCAAGGCCTGTGTTTCCAGAATTTTGACTATTAATATAACTCGAGGGTGCTGATTCATTTAAACAAAGATAATCATCCTGCTATAACCAGGTTTCAGAAAGGGACAGTAAATCAATTTGTTGATGAATTACTAATTAATGTACTAAGAGGGACCTAATGAGAGCTCATGAGAGACCTAATGTTTAATGATGTACAATTAAACATTTTACTGTTTGGAGCAGTTGTGCATACTATAGCATTCTTTCTTTGTGATTTTTTATATTAAATTCCTTTTTTTGCTGATTTGTAGTTTAATTTTTGTTGTTTGGGAGCTGACACTGTCTCTAAGGGGATGGGGTTTTGGGGGGACAACAGGAAGAGAGAAGCTACAGAGAGAGATGTGAAACTGCAGCTCTGCTTCCTGGTCCCAACTCTGGATAGTCATGTTTTGCAGGGTTTAATAAATTTGTTGAGATTTCTAGAAATGAGAGCTGAGAGCTCCATCCAAAGTGGGGAAAAACACTATTATATTACAAAGCATCAAAGCATCTACAAAAGAAACATTTATATATTCTTTTGAATACATTTTCCAGACAAATATGAAAAGAACATGAAAAACATCTCTCAGTTAAAGATTAGAATCTGTTGTCAGAAAACCTATTTGGGGCCTCAATCTTCCAGCAGAACTAGATTCTTAGAGGGGTAGAGAGAGAGCCAGAGATGAATTATAAGTAATAATTAAATGCAGAGAATTGTATAAATACATAGTGAGTGAAAAGGGTGACTGAATAAGAAACAGTCAGTGAATCTCCCGGCAGCCTATACCTATTGCAGCATAACTAAGGGAGGATTCAGGGTCACCTGATCCAGCCCTAATTTAAAAATGCTTTATCAAAAATGAAAGTTTTAAGCCTAATCTTAAAAGTATATAGGGTGTCTGTCTCCAGAATCCAAACTGGAAGCTGTTTCCACAGAAGAGAGGCCTGAACCTCCTTCTGTGTGAGGAGCGGGATTTTATTCTGAATTTAACAAAGAAGAGATCTGCTCTGTCTTTCTAGTCCCCATCAGCACTCTTGCTGCAGCATTTTGGGTTAACTTAAGGCTTTTCGGGGAGTTTTTAGGACATCCTGACAATGATGATCTCCTAAATCAGTGAGACGCCATTTCCTCTCCAGCTTAGTTCCTGCTTAACCCTTTAAAATCCGAACCATGAAATAACTGTCAGAAATCTTAAATTTTTTGATAACGGAGTGTTTGTTGAACCTTTAGACAAAATATATAAAAAATAAATACATTTTTAATCTGCATATATGAGTTTTAATTTGTATCACATTTGCTTCATATTTTTGCAGTTTAGTCATTAAAAATGTTTTCATGCAATTTATATCATTTTTTGAGGGTAAAAAAAGTCATGCTCATGACATAGAAGTCTCAAATTCTCACAAAACACATGGATCAAATAAGATATGCTTGGCTTAAAGGCTTAAAGTGCATGTTTTACAGTTAGAGCACAGAGGCAGGTACTTCTGATTTGAGGCTCTCTTTTTCAGAGGAGCTATAGTGTCAAGAGTTGTATGAATTGAAGAAGTACAACTATTAACACATATCGGCATTGTTACATGTACCTCTGTATATAATGGCCTGTGGTGGTACAATGTCTGTATGAAAAAAACACCTAGAGTAAATCTAGGCTCATAAAAAAGACAAATGAAATCAGATAAAAATAAATCAATTTAAAAAGCATAGAGTTAATGCTGAAGCTACATATAAACACAAAAACCAAAGTTTCTCCCCAGTTACATGTAAGTCCAACAACATGCTTTTATAACCAAGTGAATTTACTATACTGTGCCAAAAGGGTCAGTGAGACTGCCAAGCGGATATTAATACATATATACACAATCAGATACTCGGTTCAGCTTCTTTTTATATGTTATAACGTTTCTCTTCTCTGCAGCTGGTCAATTGACCAATAACAGCACATGCAAGACTGGCCATCTGTCTCCAGTGAAAATCAAAACTAAGGCTCTGACAATGAAAGACAAACTAAGACTTTCAGTAACAACTAGAAAACTTAAAACAACCTGACAGACAACCACAGACAATGAAATATAATGCACACCAATATTCTACAGAGTAACCAGTTTAGTCCACACTTGTTTACACTATTTCCTATTCTCACACACTATTAGAACATCATGACATTATTATAATACAATTTGTTATATAAAATGCTTTTTAATATAAATTAACCAAATAACCTCAGCAACATACGTTGTTCAGGTCATTTAAAAAATCTAGCAAGATTTAAGAGATTTAATGTAAGGTTTAAAGTTTCAGTGTATAAAATGCCACTTGCTGAGCAGTCCTTAACTTTGTAAAATAATCTTTCATCATCTTCTCATGCCCTCTCTCTCTTATCGTTCTCTGTTTCTGAGAATAGGTTTACCTCACATTCACAATATTTCTTTCTCTTTTTCTTTTACTTATCTCTGTGGGAAATATAGCTTATGTAAACTTATCTCCCACAAAGGTTGTGAAACTGCACAAAAACAGTTTGTGTGCATGGTGATATTTATTGTGTTTTTTGAAACATTGCTGTTGAGTTTACCTGCCATTTTAAAACCACAACTACTCTCCTGACATTTGCATATATGAATGTACAACAGTTGTTATAAGGGAAAAATTAGATTTAAATGAAGGTGTAAAAGATGTTTGTTTTTGTTTGGATTTATCTACTTTTTTATTTAAGTTTGTTCCAGGTTTTCTGTACCTTTGTATTGCTTGGTCACAAGTATATAAAAATACTCTTGCTAGATATTTCGCATCTAAATGTTACTTTCATGCATACAACACACCTAAACATTGCTGCATATCCAAAGCATCTGCTGCCAGTGTCAAAGGGCCATGCATCACACGACAACAGAGGAGACTATTCAACACATTTTAAGGCACCAACTACATGCTGACTATACGTGCAATTTTGCTTAGTGGTGTCCCCCACTGATGTCATTGTCGCTTGAATATTTATACCTATGCTCAACAGCCAATGTCCAAACATAGTGTTCTGCAATCTTTTCGACCTTAAGCTATTGAAGGGTCTTTAAACAATCATCATAATGTTCCTGTTATAAGAATTTGTCCTATAACAAGACTAAACGGTGTAATAAATAGGAAGAATGAGATATGCAGTAGCTAGAGATTAAGCCACTGTCACAGCAGAGTAGCCGTTGTGTTTATTGAGCGGACCCAAGTGCAGACACGGGAGAGATGAACTGAGGTTTAAACAAAAAGCGAGCCTTTATTATGACTGTTACAAAAAAAAAACAGAAAAACAAGGCAAGGTGAAACTAAACCAAAACCTAAATAGGGAATGAACTAAACTAACTATGAAAACAATGTTATGAGAACATAACATGAAAACTGAACAGGAGCATGTAAAACCTTGAATGTGAAGAAACCTGAGCATGAACATGAACACTTGAAAGCAAGACTCTGTGGCCTGATGTGACTTGACATGAAGACAACAGGCGACTCGACAAAGGACAGACTTAGACAGAGGACTTTAAAGACACCTAAGGGTAATGAGGGAAGTGGAAACACCTGGGGAACACAGCTGACATAAATGAACCTGAACGCCACAGGGGAAATAAAACAAAATACACTTAACATGGAAACACCAGACCTTTCAAAATAAAATAGGAAACATGACGAAACGTGGCCATGACAACTAAACTTGACAATAAGACATAGAACACACAGGCATGAATTACATGGCAGGCTGGGGGAATGGAAAGGAACACAGGGAGAAGAGTATGGGAACAGATAAGGGGGACGAGACCCGTAAAACACACACACATGCACATAGAGAGAGTAGTGAGACATAGAAGGGCGAGGCACAAGAGACAGAAGACAAACTAATAATAATACCAGAACATTATTTCATTAGTAATCAAAAATACAAAATAACTCAACTACACCCTTAACTAAGAGTAACACATGAATCTTAAGTAAGAAAGAAAACAACACAAAATAAACTCGAGACTCCGGGTCACAGCCCCAGCCCCTGACAGACATAAATGATGATAAATCAAAATTTTAGTCATTCAGTATAAATTATGGTATGATAATAATGAAAGTCATTCTATCACAGTATCGAAAGACTTATGACTGTATCTGACATTATCACTATTGCTATTATGAGAGAGAGAATAATATAGTACATGTCATAGATTGACTGTTTAAAACATGAAAGAACATTATAGGAGACAAAATATGTTTTTTCACTGGAAATAATGGCACATGCTGTTAGTATCCATATGAAGCTTTGTCAGCATTTAAATGTGAGTTCATATCATACATATTTGCTTAGAAAGCTCATAAATGAAAAGACAACTGAAACAGTACATCCAAGGTGCATCAATGCAATTTCTTCACAAGGAGGCAGTGCTGTCTTTATGTGTCTGAACTCATGCTTAAAAAAATCTAACTTGCAGTACAGGATTTCTCGTGTTCCACTTCAGCCATATAGAGTACATCAGTAATAACTACTTTGTCAGGTTGAAAGTTCTTAATGAGAAGAAAGCTGCAATTTAGACTTTAAGTCAATTGTGGACCTCTTCTTAATGAAGCAATGCTTGTTCTTCACTAGGAAACAACGTTGTGCATACATAGAGAAGCATACATGCCTGGATGTGCTGAGAAAATGCAGTTTATTGTTTAAAAATCTGGTTCAAAACAAACTGTGGTTTCTTTGTTCTCTGCTAGTCTCAAAGAAGATGCACAGTGCAGTAATTTATTATATATCATATATAAAAGCATGCTGGAAAAAAATGGCCTCTACAAAACAAGAGATAAACAGCATTAAGTCATGAAAGTTATACACTTTGGTTTAAGTGTAGTTATAAAAATCACGTGCAATCAATAAATATAAACATTAGCAATGTTGGATTTTGCATGTAGTGTTGCTTTAAAAAAGTGGCATTGTTTGTTTGTCCATGGTGATTTAAAAGAAATGCACATGATGTGCATGTTAACATGGGCAGCTGTCATTCAGGTGGTGGTCTGGGTTGTCTACCAAATTGAAGGTTGGTGGTTTAATTTCCACATACTCCAGTCTGCATCTATAAGAATCCTTGGATAAGATGCTGAAAGTTGTATCCATTGCACCTGTGAGTGTGAATGTGATTGCTAGACAAGGTGCACTGGTATTTAAAAAAAGCCTGTGTGCTCAGAGTAGAATGTGTTTGTTTGGTTTGGAATTAGGAAAAATAATGGGGTGAGGGTGAGGGACTAAGAATAAATAATTACTAATAGTTACACAACAAAATTATGAGTAAGAATTTCTGGCACCATCCTTTTGTGTGTTTGTGTGGTTTTCTTCTATGATTCGCATCAAATTGCACCTACAGCAACAAAGATGAGTGTAAGGTGGTGGTGAGATCCCAACTGAAATACTAAAGAGCAGCAGTGCACATACTTTCTGTTTCAGTCTTTGAATGTTTATTTGTAAGATGTGACTGTGCACTGCATGAGCCATGATGTGGCTTTGAACCACAATCAAGGACGTCAGCAGTCCTAAATCTCATTGTAAGTGTTAAATATTTAGTTTCATTAAATTACATTTTGTTTTATTTAGAGTGACTTTATAATCTTAACCACTGAAAGATGCTTTGTTTAAAAGATAACACAGTTAGTTTCACCAGTGATGTATGTTTGACCTTCAGGAATATCATGATTAAACTTTTAAAGTTACGGGGAAATTACTCAATGTACTTTCCTTGAAGGGATGCACTAATTTAGTAATACTCTGGTAATTATGAAACAGCGAGATACTGTACTGCACCCTTACTGCTTCCTCTTTGTAGATAATCAGCAATGACTAATTACTGCTTTATGCTGTTCTATGTTTGAAGCAAATGTATCATTACTTAAGTTTTCACTAATCTAGTGTTTTAAGAGTCACATAAATGAAAATGAATTTAATTATTTGGGAAAAAAATTTAAAACATAATGATTTATTAATTTAGTAATAAGAAGACAATTAAACTGGGGAGAAATGTATCATTGATTCATCTATTTATAGATTTATTTTGGGCCACCTTTGCTTTAGTACCTTCTTCTTCGTACTATATGCTTAAGGTGTTTCACATTTATTTTGGTGCACCAGTGTAGGATTTTAGCTGTAGCTTGTTTGTTTATATTTTCTGCATCTCAGTATTGCTTGGCTACATGCAAAGATGTGTTAAATAGGATCTTTAGATTAATGTCAGAGACAATTTCCTCTGCTTCAGTTGTAAAAAACAAAAAACAAAAACAGAATGTAGTTTCTGATAACCTATCACTTAAAAAAAAATTCTTATGGTCTGTTTAAACAAACCAAGAGAACCAACAATCAGCCTAAACCCCTAACTATAAAACCACTGCTGGGTGAAATGAACTACACTGATTATCCTTTTGTTAATTAATGTTCTGCTCTGTTTCTGTCTTTGGAAACTTTGAGGTGTACCACCCTCTTAAACATTGTTAGAGACTGCTAAAATAAAAATACTCCCAAGCCTTGAAGTCGACTGATTCGCTTTAAGAGTAACTATTTCTTTTAATAAAGTCTCTCTCGTTAACACCTTGGATCTAACAAAGGATTCCACTAACTGTGGGATTCTCACAACATTTTGGGTTCTTCCTGCGTGAATGCTCCCTCCCAACTTCCTGAATAAAGTGTGAAGCAGACATGCTAAAAACCCAGTGGCACCAAAGCAACAATGTGACCAATACATAAATAAAATTAATTCCAATACAGAGTCAATTGTAAAGAGACTTCCACATTTGTTTTGTGATGGGGATAGAATTAATGTCTGTGAAGGTTCTCAGTCATCCAGGTCATTGTAGTCCAAGGAGCTTGGAAAGAAAAGCGTCTGGACTTCTTTAAGTTGCTTGAAGACATTTCACCTCTCATCGGAGAAGCTTCTTCAGTTCTAGGGTCAAATGGTGGAGAGTCCCAGAGTTAAACCCCGTGGGAGTAACCCCCTGAGAGGGACAATGGACCCCCTAGGGCAGCGGTCCCCTCGGACCGGTACCAGTCCGTGAGTCGTTTGGTACCAGGTCGCGAGAGTTGAGGCTCAGGTGTGAAATGTCTGGTTTTCAGGGTTTTTATCTGTTTTCAGTGTTATTTTGTTATCGTTTTTATCGTTAACTCTGTTTTCCTGGGTCTTTTCACGTGTGTTATGAATAAATCTTCTTTTTTTCGGTACCGGTACTAGTTTTATTTTGTTGTATTTATCCGTGACACCTTAAAGGCCGGTCCGTGAAAATATTGTCGGGCATAAACCGGTCCGTGGCGCAAAAAAGGTTGGGGACCGCTGCCCTAGGGGGTCTTTTCTTTCCAAGATAGAATTAATGAAATTCTACTGGTTTCAGGTCTTCCAAAACTGAATAAGTTTGAAGCTTGCAAGTAGAAAGACAGTTGCAACTCTGAATTCAAGATAAGGGCACTATTTTTCACAGGGAGGAAATGCTGTCTTTTTATTTGAAAGAACTGCACACATATAACGAGAGACAGTCAGAATTTATTATTTGAAAAAATATGGCACATATAACAAATTTAAATGTAATCAAATACACTATCAAATGTCAATTGAAATTACACCTTATGCACTGCTACAGTTTAATTTTAGATTTAGGGTTATATTTAATCTGTGTGGAATGAACGAGTTGTTGCAAATACAAATTTAGAAATTCCTTTTAGAACCTTATAAAAAACCTTGACACTCTCATTTCTTCTGACAAAGCTTTTGCTGTGGAGACATCAAAGTTAGATCTGTACAAAGCCTGCAAGCCCAAACTTAGCATTAGCATTGCAGTGATCAATTTTCAAACACAAACAGCAAAAGCAAAAGATGAAATTTAAACAACCTGCCTTCATAAGCATTACACCTTTATCATGGCATTTCCAATGGTTGAAAATATCCAGTTTCTAGAGTCAGGAATCTTCGAGTATCTATAGATATCTGAGCCACCTGAGTGTGGTCTGACTGCACTGGAGACCACCCCAAATGCCTTTCCATCTTCACACACCAATGGACCACCAGAGTCTCCCTGAAAGTATATACACACCCGATGCTTAAAGTGAATAGTGAAGTTATTACCATAAAGTTTGATTGTCCACATGATATTTAAAGAAATGTATGTACCTCAGCTGGACCTGTGTCTCCCTGAGAGCAGTAGAAGTTTTCCATAGTACATTCTTTATTGTCAATCAGTGTAACACTGATTTCCATGAGTGTGGGAGACATATATTTAGCATTTTTGTCTGTTCGCCCCCAGCCAGAGAGTATACAAGATTTTGGCAAAGTACCATTATCACGACTTGCCAGGGGAATAGGTTTCACATTTTCGTTGAAGTTTGCCTTGGTGCTCAACTTAAGGAAAAAAACAGATATCAAAATGTGATTTTTTTTTACAGCATTTTGTAATACAAATGAATGAAGTAAATTAAAAAAAAGATATTGTAATAAAAGAAAAATGCAAATGGAAAACAAATATATTTTCTGTGTGATGACATTCTTACCTTTAGAAGCATTACATCATTCACAAAGGAAATTGGGTTGAACTGTTCATGTGGAAATGTTTCTTCCACAGATATGCGTTGTGTTTCTTTACTTGAACGAACATTGTGAAGTCCGACTACGACTATGTAAGACCTGAAATGGTAAAAAACAATTGAATAGCCACAATTGCTGATATCGTGGTACATATAGATACCATTTATTTACAAATTTACAAATGTTTTTGCGTGAGCCTTAATTTTATTATGGATAAGAATTTATGTCAGGGTCTCCATGAACTAGTTTTTGGCCTCATAATTAAATACATTTATGAAACTCACTTGGCGTGACAGTGGGCAGCAGTCATCACAAAATCCTCATTCAGGAGGAAGCCACCGCAGTACTTTTTTTGACCATCTGACATGTTCCTCTCCAAAAGCACCATGTATGGCCTGCTATGTGGCACAGCCTCATGGCCTCCAGTGATCTTCCCCAAGTAAACTGGGAGACAAAAAGAAAAATACTCAGTTAAATAGATCCATCATCATGCATTGTCTGTCAAATGCTATAAAATGCAAGCCACACAAAAAAAAACCCCACCTACCTTGTTCTTCAAGAGTCAGCACAAGCACGAGTAAGGCCAGGAAGTGGACAGACATGGTGAGGTCACAATTCTACTGAGTTTCTAAAGAGCAGTGGCATCAGTCACAGTCAGTTTCTGTCTTTAAATGCTTCTTCATATCAGTTAGAGCAGGAAGTTGTTGTTGGGTTTTTTTTTTGAGTAGTTTGCACAAGCAAATGATTTAGCTTTAAACCAGAAATGTTCAAAACCTCCAGAAAGCTGTATTTTCAGAAGTCAACAAATGAATTTTTATACAAAGTGTAATTTTATAGCTAAGTAGTGTATTTGTCATATTCTATGTAAACATGTGTTTTGCATAGTTAGTTTATAAAGTGTTCGTATCTTTACAGCAGGAAACTATGACTGTGGTAAAAATGTGTGGCCACAGATATAAAACACAGAGAGACGAGATTCTTAAGTAGTAATTTCTTACTATATTTTACAGATTTTGCAAAAGTCATGACTTTTAATCAGTAAGTTATTCCTCCACCTGTTCACTTTTTATGCAAAAAAAGAAATTCTCATATCAGTAAAGAGAGGTCATTTGGAAAAACTGGACTGAATATTATTTATTGAGATGATCGTCAGCAGGGTTGCAAATGTGTGTAGTATTCTGATGTCCTCTTTGGATTACCTTCTTACATTTTCATCTTTTGCACTAGGAGTTGAAAGTGGAGAGGACAACACGGGTGCTGCACCACGAGCTGGGGATTAAAGTTTGAGGTTTTCACGTCATCACCACGGGAAGCCACTGTGTGAAGATTGTGGACTAAACTGTTGCAACTTCCATTCACTTTAGATAACTTCACTATTTCATCTAAAAAGTAGACCTGCATTTGAGTTCGACAGCTAGGCAGCTAATATGCATATTCAATACCACCTTTATTTATAAAGCACTTTAAAATAAACCAGGGTTCACAAAGTGCTGTACGTATAAAAATAGAATAAACAGAAAATAAAATCAAACGTGGTAAAAAAAAAAATTGAAAATAGAAAAATAGAGTCAACTTCTCAAAATGTGCCAAAGGCTTTACTAAATAAATATGTTTTAAGAAGAGTCTTAAACTCAGAAAGAGAAGAAGTCTGCCTAATCTGTAAGGGCAGATCATTCCACAACTTTGAAGCAGCTACAGGGAAAGCACGGTCACCTCTAAATTTATGCTTGGTTTTTGGCAACTTAAGGAGCTGCTTGGTGGCAGATCTAAGGGAGCAGGTAAACATGGCTGTACTAGCTAAGAAAATACAAGCACTTTGGTGATACTGCCATGGAAAACCTCCCTTTTAACAGGATGAAACCTGTGGCAGAACCAGGCTCAGGGAGGGCCCGACCGTTTGGGGGTGATGAGAGGATGACAAGACAAAGACACACTATTGAAGAGAGCCAGAGATTAACTAATAATTAGATGCAAAGAGGTGTGTACACACAGTGAGTGAAAAAACAATGTTGAGTGAAGAAGAAACACTCAGTGCATCACGGGTCACATCCCAAGCAGCCTAATGTGTGCAAATACATTTAAAAAAAATAAACGATGTCTATGCAACTTTTGAATTTAGGATATGAACTAGTTAAATGGTTATCATAATTTATTCTATACCAAAACTAAAACTCAAAATACAGTGTGATACAGATAATACGATATGGTTTTGATATTTTTAATACAAATGCCTTTTGTTATGTGTTCCATACCATATTAGGCCTGATTTAAGCCTTATATTTAAGCATTATATCAGGCCTAAAATATGTGTAGTTTGGATCATTACTGTTACAGGTGATGTATAACTGCTGACCAACAAAAGGGTTATTCTGTCCTAACATTAGCAATTTAATAATTTAGACAACTTTTGTCTTGTTGGTTTATAATATTTTAATAAATTTCCTATACGGTTGTCTGTGTGAATTAAAAAAAAAAACAAAAAAAAATCATGTTCAGTGTTGCATTTCCTTACTTACAAAGTATTCAAAGACACTTCAGTTCTACTACACAAAAAATAAATCTAATGGAATTATTTTAATTTACTTTAACGAGCTCTGGAGTGGTAATAAATTACTTTATTTGATAACTGAATGTATTTAATGACAAAATGATGTTAGTTTTTATTGGAAATGGCACCATATGCTCTCAGTGTCACTTGTCCACTTTGTCAGTTACTTATAAAATAACGTTATTGGTCTTGCATAGTCAATTAGTTTTAAAACCCATAAATGAAAAGGCCTTTATAACTCTGAATTTAAGAAATGAGCGGTGAGACTGTAATGTAATAGTACCTGTTTTACACAAGGAGGCAGTGTTGTCATTTTATTTGAATTAATTAAATTTAAAAAAAAAAAAAAAAGATTACACCACACACACATGCCGAGAGAATGCCAGAATTTAATGTTTAATGGTATTTGAAAAAAAATTTAGATTTCAAGTCATGATTAATCTGTGTGCAAATATAACTTTTTGGAAATGCAAATGTAACTTTTTTTCCCCTTTTTTTTCCTGCAGTTATATTAAAATAAACTCTATTCTATCTAAATCCCTGCAAAGCCAACAAAACCATACTCACATTAGCATTGCAATGATCAGTTTTTGATCACAAACAGTGAAACCAAATTTTGTGGTTTAAACAACCTGCTTTCATAAGCATTACACCTTTATCATGGCATTTCCAATGGTTGAAAATATCCAGTTTCTAGAGTCAGGAATCTTCGAGTATCTATAGATATCTGAGCCACCTGAGCGTGGTGTGACTGCGCTGGACACCACCCCAAATGCCTTTCCATCTTCACACACCAATGGACCACCAGAGTCTCCCTGAAAGTATATACACACCCGATGCTTAAAGTGAATAGTGAAGTTATTACCATAGAGTTTGATTGTCCATAATTAAAGAAATGTATGTACCTCAGCTGGACCTGTGTCTCCCTGAGAGCAGTAGAAGTTTTCTATAGTACATTCTTTATTGTCAATCAGTGTAACACTGATTTCCATGAGCTTGGGAGACATATATTTACCATTTTTGTCTGTTCGCCCCCAGCCAGAGAGTATACAAGATTTTGGCAAAATACCATTATCACGGCCTGCCAGAGGAATAGGTTTCACATTCTCATTGAAGTTTGCCTTGGTGCTCAACTTTAAAAAAGAGAAAGATATATACATGAAAATTAAAATATGGGATTTTTGTTGTTTTCTTTCAGTGCAGATTTACTAAAACAAAATTTTCAATATAATTACACAATGTGGTAAATATGTGTTTTCATAAACAAACAATGCTAATAGTAAATAAATATGAATTTTCTGTGTGATGATATTCTTACCTTCAAAAGCATTACATCATTCACAAGGGAAGTTGCATTGAAGTGTTTATGTGGAAATGCTTGTTCTACAGATATGCGTTGTATTTCACTGTTTGAATTCACATTGTGACCTCCTAGTAAGACTGTGTAAGACCTGAAATAAAAAAAATATATATATGTGAAAATATAATTTATGAATGAAATGATGACTGTTTCTGTCAGGGTATTATATTCAGAAAACAAACATTACTAATCACTGTTGTTGACATTATCATATCATTATCACGCATCGATATTACTTATTAAGGTGTTTTGAAATTTTAATGCGTCTTCTTAGCTTTATTATGGATAAAAATTCTGTCAGGGACGCAGACTTTGGTGTCATCTCAGTTGATAGGTAAGTACATGTCTTGAACTCACTTAGCGTGACAGTGGGCAGCAGTCATCACAAAATCCTCATTCAGAAGGAAGCCACCGCAGTGCTTTTTTTGACCATCTGACATGTTTATCTCCAAAAGCACCATGTATGGCCTGCTATGTGGCACAGCCTCATGTCCTCCAATGATCTTCCCCGAGTAAACTGGGAGACGAAAAGAAGAAATACCCAGATAAATAGATTCATCGTCATGCATTGTCTGTAAAATGCAAGCCCTCATGTCTGTAATAGTCCACATAAAAAAAATAAATTATAAACAACACATACCTTGATCATCAAGAGTCATCACAAGGATGAGTATAGCCAGTATACAGTGGACAGACATGGTGAGGTGACAGTTCAGCTTAGTTACTGAAGAGCAGTGGCACAGATCATTCATAGTTTCTGTCTTTAAATACTTCCTTGTATCAGTGAGAGGAGGACGTATCTGAGTAATTTGCATATGCAAATAATGTGGGTTTGAACCATGCCGTTTAACATCTCAAGAACCTGAGAAAAGTTGCATTTTCATAAAAGAACAGATGAGTTTTTGTACAATGTGTAATTCAATAATTAATGTAGATGTATTGTGTCATATTGATGTATGTCTTTATTTTGTAGCTTTTTCAAGTCAAGACTATTATTAACTTTCTGTTACAAATAATTTCACCCGAGAAATGTGACCCTTGAGCTACCAGAAGAAGGAACAAGTCAGTAGCATAGCATGCAAGAGGAAAGGAGATCAGCTAGCAGACGTAAGCCAGCACAGTGAAGAAAGATTTTTTTGTATGCCACAATTTGTAAGATAAATGTATGTGTTATATATGTAAAATGCAATTTGTGTGTCTATTTATAACATGTGGGTTTAACAGATACAGAAAATGCACTCAGTGCTTCAAGTAAAGGATTCAGTATCAAGCATCAGAATAAACTTCAGCAACAAATAGATTAAAGATTAGAAAAGATTAAAACAGCAATAATTATAACTACTTTCTTTTTCACAGTGTAGTCAAGCCTAAAAGTATGCAGCTTACTGACCACATTGTGTCTGTTACATCACTTCCTCAGTCTAGACTCAAGTATGTCTGTCTTATATCTTGGCCATAAATGTTATTGTCATTGTTTTGAATGATGCACAAAAAGGTTTTAATGTGTTGGACAAAAAGAGAAGATGTGGAAAGATGAGAAGGAAACGAGTGAACAAGTTTTGGGACGTGAGCTCCTGGAGTCCAGGGCAGTAATGGGAATCACAGGAGGAGATGCGAAGAGGAACTTGCTTGCTAGAACAGGGCCTTTACCGTTAGCCCGTCACTTTTATGAGGACCACGGGGCTGAGAGGACTGGCTGGTTTAGTCATTGGACATAGCAGCAAGGAAAGAGGGAATGTAATAGCAACCATCAATCAAAGTGCAAATTACATGTTTATTAAGAAGAAAGGAAAGGGACAACAATAAAATGAACAGACAGGGAAACAGATATTGCTAGAACAGTCAAAATAGATCAAACTGTGGATTTATCTGAAATCGCATATGAGAACAGAAGTTTATGGCCTGAGACACATACCAGTGTGACACTGACTCGACTCATTCATTCCATTAACTTTCTCATGTTTGTGCTTACATATTAATCTTTCTTTAGTTAAATTTAGACGCATGTTACACTTTATTACAAAAAAAAGTCTCTTTTCTTCAAGGTGGCGCCATCACCGTCACCTCACAGCAAGAAGTGTTGGCCTCACATTTATGTTTAGAGTTTGCACTAGCCTGTCTGACATCCACAGTCCAAAGAAATCATAACAACTGGGAACAAGAAGAGGGATGGACGGACAAATGGACAGCTTGAGATTTGTTCAGCGACATGCAAATGAAGCTGGTAGCTTGCTATCCAAATAAAGACAGCAGTTTTATAGTTTAATGAGAATATGTCTTAGCCAGTGAGGTGGAAAGGTGCCAAAAATAAGCACATTCCTGGTAAAACATGCACACTTGACTAAACTACTTGGAATTATGTGTCACTGGCCCTTAAACAAATAAGTCACAGGCTTTACAACATACTTTTGTGTGCAATATTTTGTGGATTTATTTATTTACTATTTTTACGTCTTTATAAATTAAACCATGTGAATTCTGAATAACTTCCGTTGTTTCTTGTCATTAAAGAACAACAACAAAAAAGCAAAGAAAACATTTGAGTTTTGTGCTCTTAGGTTCTAGTTCTGGCTGCTTTGAAACGATAGACTACTAACGGTGGTGAGGGTTTAGAAAGTGTGTTTTCTCACGTCCACACCCTCACAGACAATAGATAAGCACAATGCAAAACAACACTTGAAGACAGCTTGACATCTGTGTAGGTTCTTGAAGACGTTTTACCTCGCATCTGAGAGCCGGATGGCCTAGATGACAAAGAACCTACACAGCCCAGTCTAACAATGGAAAGGACACCCACAATTTGCTCAACTAATTTTGAACTACTAGATTGTTTTTGATATTTAATGGCACAGAGTGAGGCATCAGAAAAAGGACTGAAGTTTCATTACCATAACAGAAGAGTTTTAATCTCTATATTCGCACATAAATTAGTTTTCTAACAGCCCATTTGACCTAGTCTACATTGCTAGTCATTTTGAAGTCTTTATGTTGACACTCATTTTTAATCTCAAACAACAGAACAAATGAGTCACATGTAGAAGTGGTTACTCTGCTTAAGATGCAATCTGTAGTGCAAGTTTCCTTTCTCGTAATGAAGAGATAAGATATAGAACTGCATTTTCCTATTTGCTAATGCTAAACTGAAGAGGCCTTACTGCAAACTGCTTAATTACACAGGTCTTTGTAATTAATACAATTTTAGGATAATTATGTGAATTATGAAAATAAATATTAAATGTGTTTTAAATTTGATGCCTAGTGGTGGTCTACGTCAGGTTGTGGCATTGCAAAGAATCAGCTTGCTACGAAAGTCTTGTAAAGGTTTCTGACGAGAGCATCAGCTGTTGGTTTTGAGCCTGCATGAATGATTTTGAATGAAAGTCACATACTCATTTTAATGTGTTCTGAGCTTTTGCAGAGTTTTTGCAGATGGAAAACTAATGCTACACAAATAGACAGCTTGCGGGTAAGGCCTAGGGAGAATGTGAAAGAAGAGTGAGAATAAAAAGCATTCTCAGGTGCACATATAGTTTATATAAAGCATTTTTTTGTCCGAGTCAGACTGTGCTCACTTTGACTTTGACATGTTCTCTTTAAGTTAACTTTAACAAAAAATAGAAAAATCACAAAGAAGTAAAGTGATTTTTTCCAAAGGTGAATACACTTTTAGCTGATTGGCACACAAGTCACTGCAAGCCATTTCCCCCTTTTCTTAATGTAATTGCTTTAGTGCTGTTAGTCATAGAGAGATCTACACAAACCATAATTCGTTCCCCGCAAGACTCATGTGCTTTCCATATGACAGCACATTAAAAAGGAAAGCCCTGAAAATGACTTTTGAGATAAGAGAAAGACTTAAGCATGTCAGTGCAGAATAAATATTTATATATAATGAGCACATATGATGGTACTGCAGTGAAACACAAGAAAATATGTTTTTCCTATCACACTACAATCTCAGTGGCAAGCTAAGGACTTTTATGTGCACAGCCTTTGAAATGAAATCATGTGTTTGTGTGTGTGCTGGACACATTAGATATAAATATATATATATAAGAAAGTTCACTTTCCCACCGCAAACTATCATTCTCTGATGCAAACTTTGGCTTGCATGTGTCATCTAACAGTCAGTCTTACCGCACTGACCAAAGCTTCGGGAGATATTAGATCCTATGATTCAGACATATGATCTTCTGCCGATTTACCTCGCTTCTGCTTGTTTAACAGCTCATAAAGAATGAGCTGTAATTCTCAGGCATCAGCTCCTGAGCACATTTGGTGCTTCTTTGCTCTATTGCTATAAGGCTATGCTTTGTTGGACTGTTTTTTGGGGGGGTCTCAGTTACCCACAAGTAAGATCACACTTAGTTACTGTGGATGTAGAAGGACTAAAAGTACGCAGTGAAAGCATGACGAGACAGAATATATGTAATTGTTGACTGATTACCTAAAAAACATGCGTGCACACAATCACAAACACACACACGCATACAGACACACAGGTGTCTCGTGCTAAAAGTGAGCCTCTATTCGAATAACACAGCCCACAAAAAAGAGTGAGCAAAGAGACGAAGCATTTAACTGAGCCTTGAATGCATAAATTATGTCAGCTCCATCGTGTTTTTCTGTTCTTCTTGGACCATTTCAATCTGAAAAACATATGCTGTCTATCCGCTCTCGACATGGAATTCATATTTAGATGTATCAGATTTAAACCAGTATAACGAGAAGATGGGAATTCCAACAAAACAGTTGAGCCACTTTTTTTTTTTTTTACAAGAAAAGTGATACTGGGAACTAAAAGCTTCCAAGTCTTAAGTTGTGCTATTTATCAGGCATTTTAAGAGAACCTGTCAAAAGCGAGGAGGTGTAAACCACATTGTAATTACTGAACATGTTCTCATGGGTAGGATGACCTCTTTATCTAGTCACATGTTCTTAGATAAAGCATGTCAAGTAGAGAAGGTATTCCTCTTATACTTGGATACATCAGTCTTTCTGTTCTCACACACAAAAGCAGTCATATATCAAGCTAGTTAATGTTACCTATATATTGCATTAAAACAGAGCTGCTTTTTAACTTAAACACACTCCAGAAAAAGTGTATTTTGGTGAGTGTTACTTCACTTCGATGTTTGGCCTTCACAGTACAGAATGAATTAGAAAAGTCAAATAATTTACTCTTTAAAGTTCTTTAAAGTTCTTTGACGTAATTCCAACCAAGTTTGACTAACCGAACTCATTGAAAAGTAGATGAATAGTTCCATAAACACTTCTGTGTTTGGATTTGGGGTTTTTAGACAGATTCAAAAAAGAACACTACCTATTCCTCTTCTTAGGCTTCCTTGGAGATTTGTGCGTGCTATTAACATCGCTTTAAAAAAGACAAAAGAAAAGTTTTTCATCAGCGAAGACACTTTTTGATTTAACTATTTACATAATTTAAAATCTGACTGAAATGTAAAATGTCTCTGGGTACCAACACATACAACAGAGAGATCTACACAAACCATAGTTTATAACCTTCTGCGCTGTCTCTCAGACACATATGCATGCATGCATGCATGCATGCACAGAATACGTTTGCAGAGCACAGTATCTCCCCATCAGTCCATCTGTCTGAGCACACAGATCTGGTGATCTGAATAGAGTGTACACCTCTAAAAGAGGTGCATGTCGGTCAGAAAGCGTGGAAACATAAACACACCAGTGAAAGAGTGTTGTCTAGGCTTTCACGGTGGTGCAAAAAAGGTCTAAAAGTAGCTACCATAAGACTAATACATCAGCCCTCTTCAAAGAGGGCAAAGTAAGGGTCAGATGTAATTAATAGGAATGGAAAGCTGATATTTAGATTTTCCTGTTACCCCCGTTATGGCTGTGTGAAATGATCGAAGTGCCAGATGTTGGAAGTTAGGACTGGTTTGGTCTGACAATGTCACACTGGGTCATGATCTGCTGTGTTTAGACTGCTGAGTTCAGGATTCACCTTTATTTTTGTGAAGGCTCATTTGCAGAGTTTCTCTCTATTTTCCATTTATCAATTCTTTTAATAGAAATTTTGAAGTTCAAATGGGAAAAGTCGTTCTTACCATACAGGCAGATTCATAGAAAACCTCTTAGATTTTTAGCTTTGTCCTCTGACCACTGTTATCCCTTCTCTATAGTCTTTTTAAGATCTGTTTTCCATTCTACTTCTGATTCCATGTGTTTTGTCCGTGTGTGTCCTCACAATGACATTTTTCTAGAAGGTTTGGTTTAAGGTGCTGTAAGTTTGATTGTGCTGTTTTATGTTTATCTGTTTTATATTATTGTGAAGCAGAAGTTTTTTTCCTGTGAAAAGTGCTATATAAATCAATAAAGTAAAGTAAGGTTAGGTTACATTTAGATTTAAGATAGTTACAGTAAAATAAGCCACAGTGGCTAAAACATGGTTTTAGATCAGGGAAACAGATTGAAGTTAGCGTTACGTTATTTCAAAAGGGGCAATTGACATGTGTTTAATTTCTTCTGTGAAAATATGAGGCCAAAATCCTTGAATTCTTCCTCTGCTCCCAACATCATCTACTAATTTTGTTTTGCAATGTGGGGATTTCATAAAACTATTCTTAAAGAAAGACTACTGTCACCTTTTTCTGCATAGCAGGAATACCTGCACTGTGAATGTCTTTTATCAGGGCCAGGTTTCTCTTTGCCCGATTCCCCAGATTCCATTTTTACACAGGAAGCCTTGAGTAGATTGCTCCCATAGAGGATAAATGAAACTGGTATTCTGAGTATTTGGCATTCAGTATTCAGCTGCGAGAATAAAATGTCAGTATCTGCAGGCATTTGAATTAATGGTGGACACAGAGGACATGGATAAAGAGGATGAGAGTGAGAACAATAGAGTGTGTATCTGTAGAGTGGTCTGCCCCGAGGTGGAAGAAGAAGCAGACAGTCTGTGTTTATCATTAAATGAAAATTTGCAATGGAGAAAACAGATGAGCACTTCTTATCTGACTATTCCTGACAGCTGTGATCAGACACAAGAGGTGCACGAGTGTGTTTTTATGTGCATTTGTGCCCGAACGAGTCTTTGCGTCTCCTTTTTTGTGTTTTTCAGAAAGAAATGGTGACACAATTTGTTTTCACTCCTGGACCACCCACACTACTACCAAAGCGCTCTGCTCTGATTTCTCTATGATTTACATTTGACTGAACTGAGCTGGTAATGCTATAAAAGCCTCTCAACACTGTAATCTCAAGATGAAAACTGCAACACAACGGTCATTTAAGTGATCTTTTATTAATTTCCATGAATTCAAAACTTTCTTTTGCTGTTTTGTTGTGCTGTATTACAGCAGACCTGGCATTACACCGTTTCTTTATGATTTAGTGTGACATCACTGGCTCGGTTACTCACTTAATAGCTTTAATATATCAATGTCACACCTGCTGTTTACTGACCTAGCTGTGACTCCATTTGGCTAAGTAGATCAAACCTATTTAGAATAATAGTTCAACAAGAAATGAGAAAAGAGAGAGAGATAAACATCAGAAAGTATGAGGAAGACTGATGAAGTATTAAAAAAAACCTGTGGAAAATTTCACCTTTGTGGGATTGTTTATAGGACTGTTGATGGTCTAGAGGCTGTCAGGAAAATGGGTCAGAGGGAAAGACAAGTATCCATACTTTACTTGTCGTACATAATTTGACTACACTTAGACCTATCATGACATGAAAGGAGCCACATGACATACTGTTTAGAGCACAAGTTCAGACACATATTATTACAGCGTGTTTCACGTTGTACTTCTTAGGTTTCATTTCTTTTAACAATTCCTCGTTTGCCACAATGACTCATATCCCATATGTCTGCCTCTTAACAGTGTAGTATTCTTTTCAAGGTCTCAGAATTTTCATATTACAGGCCACTCATAATCTCGTACAACAGATTGCACAATAAAGCATGAGGATGAATGCAAAAGCAATTATAGAAGAATTTAAAATGCTCTGACCTCCTTTCAAAACATTTGTTTTTGAAGTTTGAAGATATCGCTAAATACATTCACCACCTTCTTTATTAAGTAAACTTTGTTGGTACTGGGTCAGAACCCTTTTTGCCTTCAGAACTGCTATAATTCTTCATGTCACAGATTCAATGAAATCCTGAAAACATTCATTACATTCATTCAAATTATAGCTTAATTTTCCTGATCCTACCTAACAGGAGTGGCACCAGGTTTGATCCTCCATTTGCTTCAAACATGTCATGCATTCAGAGATGCTCTTCTGCATACTTTGGTTGTAACAAGCAGCAATTTGTGTCACTGTTGCCTTCCTATCAGCTCAAAACAGCCTTGCCATTCTCCTCTGTACTGGTATTTTAACCCACAAAGCTGTTGGTTACTGGAAATCTTTTTTGAACCATTTCCTTTGAATTTTGGATGTGGTTCTGTTGGAAATTTCTAAAATACTCAGACTGGTCCATGTGGCACCAACAACCATACCACATTCAAAGTCACCTAAATCACTAATCACTGATACTTAGTTTGAACTTCAGCATTTCATTTGAGTTGCTTGGGTGATTAGATATTTAAGGCAGTTCATCAGTTCATCATGTGCATCATATAAAGTGTATTTAATATTGTACTGCTATCTTGTTTATAGAGGCTGAAAAGCATCTTGCATCTTGTGAAAAATCAAAAAGGTCAAAGTAATAACAAAAAATTAATTAAGTATCTACTTTTTCTGCAGGACCATTTAGCTCCTTGAACGGTTTAACCTGTGGAAAAGATGAGTGAGCTGTCAGGACTTGGTTTTTAGAGAAAAAGAGACGGGTTCAGTTTACATCTTTTAAAAAAAATGCATAACTGCACTTTCAAAAAACTGTAATAAATGCAGATTCAGCAAACACATGTAAGAGCTAACTTTGAGGAAGTGGAAAATTAATAACATCTACAGTTGTTTAAGTAATTTTGGTCTTTTGCTCATTCATTCTTATTTTCCATGAAGTATGCTGTCAGAACTGCTCGTCGATAACCGTTATGCAGCAACACCACATCCTAGAGAGCACTTCTTTCCTGGTAAAACTGAACTCTGAGAGTCACAGAAGCTACAGTAATCTATAGTAATAATATATGTCATGCTGCAACAGAAAGTAGTTCATAAAAACCTACCTACTGTGCAGTTGACACATAGTGTCAACTTTTATCATAAACCACTTCCTGAGATTTAACAACCAAACAAACATTGGCCTTTGACTCATTCTCATACAGTATATTTTCAGTAGTAGATGATCAGAAGGTAGAATGGCCTGATTCAGTCATCTGTAGTTTCTATTTAACTGGACAACCACAGGACCTTTAGACCTTCACCTCTGAAACTTGGATGTCATGGCACCTCATTAATTGTTCCACAGTGACTCCTTTGCTCCTAGCTCACACTCATGGGCAGTCAGAAAGGCACAGAGGTTTCCCTGAGAATGCACAGCTTATGACAAAGTACCTCTTTCCATGACCTACTTTTTTGAAAATGTAAGTCATATAATTTCCAGAACTGAACTGAAATTTAGGAACACATGGAGAGACAAGCAGTGTCTGAGGTTTGGACTGATTTTGCTCCCCCACATGATGAGTGCAATGTGGTAAAATGCATATCTGCAACACCTTCCTGTTTCACCAGCAGCATTTTTTTTCTTGTGATGAACATATGAACAAATCATTTGAAAGTGCTGAAAGGGTACGTGACAAGACACATTAAATAATAAACATGCAGAGTTATACAAGTACAACACCCAGTCAAATGTATCCTGACACGCTCCTCGACTGTGCAAAAGGGGAGAGAAGAACCTCATATACATTAAGTGAATATATACATGGGGGACATTATCTGCAGTAGTAGCATTGTATGCAGCAAGTAGGTGAATTTTATACATTAAATGAATTCAATAAAATAGACAATCTGAATATTTTAAATTAAAAATCTGAAATGTACATTGTGCAGGTGGGTGCTAAAGTGTTGCTGACGTTCAGCTGGAGGTGGTTATCCTGGCACGATGATGCCAGATTCTTCACTTCATCAATGTAGGCTGCCTCATCATTGTTGCAGGTGGCGCCAAACACCACTGTGTCATCAGCAAACTTCACAATGGTGTTGGAGCCATGGGTGGCCACACAGTCTGAAGTATACAGGGAGTAGAGCAGTGGCGAGAGTACACACCCCTGTGGTGCTCCCGTGTTGATGGTGATGCTGTTAGAGACGCATCTACCCATGCTCACCACCAGAGTTCTGCCAGTCAGGAAGTCCAACACCCATGCACACAAACGGCTGTTGAGTCCTAGATCCCTCAGCTTTGTGAACAGTCTGCTGGGCACTGTTGTGTTAAACGCTGAACTGTAATCAACAAACAGCAGTCTCACATAGTTATCCTGTTTCTTGTCCACGTGGCTAAGGGTGGTGTGCAGGACATGGGCGATGGCATCCTGTGTGGATCTTTTGGGTCGGTAGGTGAACTGGGGCAGATCTGTGCTGTTTGGGATGGAAGAGGAGATGATGTTCTTCAGCAACCTCTCGAACACCTTCATTACTACTGAGGTCAGTGCAACTGGCTGGTAGTCGTTCAGGCATAAGGGCTTGTTGTTCTTGGACACAGGGATGATGGTGGATCTTTTGAAGCATGCGGGGACGACAGACTTCGCCAGGGGACTCTGTCAGAATTAATAGTGACAACACTGCTCTCCAACGCTCCCCTTGCAAGTAAAATGTACAGTAGTGTCTGTGTGGTTGCTTTCAGTAACAGTTTCTGTTTACCAGCAGGGTTGACTTAAACCCAACAGACTCATTGAAGATGGAATTTAATACACCTGCTAGCTGGTCAGCAGCCGGTGAGGCTTTCCTTGTGTTCACTCTCCTCAGTGCCACTTGGACGTCATGCTCCGCGATGCTGTGTTTGTTATTAGATTTATAAAATACCACAGTTTTCTCTTGGTCTTATCATTTTATTTTGTTGTATTTATCCACGACATCTTAAAAGCCAATCTATGAAAACATTGTCTAACATTAAACCAGTAAGTGGTGCAAAAAAAGTTTGGGGACTGCTTGCTGCTCTGAGGGAAATCCAAATGCTTTCTTGATTTAAAAAAAAAAAAAAAAAAAAAAAAAAAAAAACAGCAACAGTGTAAAGTCACCTCTCTTCTCCTCACAACAGGACTTCACTAACTAATGGGTGACAACATGGTGGCTACATCCATCTTCAGGAACAGATTAAAATACAGGCTACATTCAGTAAAATGGAAAAAAAAAAAGGTTTCATGGGACTCAGAAAAAATGTACTGCTTCCAAAGGAATTTAAAGGGTAAACAGCATCCAGGTGCTGCTAATCAAATGCACTCGATGAACTAATCATCAAAAAATCTGACCACTTTTGGTAGTTTGTTATTCTGGATTGTTCCGGCGTGTGTTAACACAATGCCACGATCTTGCTCTGAGTGGGCCTGAACATGTACGGCTTGTTTGGAAAAAGCACCAAGAGAAAGCCTCATCCCTCTAAAAGGAACATAGCAATATAACTGGAGTTTGCACAGTTGCATCTGTACAATCCACAAGACTTCTAGAGCAGTGTCCTTTGGAGAGACAAGACCACAGTAGAGATTGTTTGGCCATACTACAAAGTGGTACATTTGCAAAACCCAAACACAACATATCAGTACACACACCTTATACCAACTGTCAAGCACAGTGGATGAAAAATTATGATTTAGGCTTGTTTTGCAGCAACTCTAGTCACATTGAGTTGACCATGAACTTTGGTGTGGAAAGTGGACAGAAATGCAGCTTTTCAGACAGAGTGACATAAACTGACCTTTATTTAGCAAAGCTTGAATTCAAAAATGGGCAGAAACAAAGTCCATAAAGAAAGAAAGCAAACAGCAAACAGTATCATAGAACTAAAATCTAAGGCAAACTGAGGGCTTAAATACCCACAAGAGGTAATTAGGGAGAGGGAACAAGGAACAGGTGTACTGAATCAAACTAAAGAGACAGATGGGAAGTAAAACCAAATACAAGGCACAAGGAAACATGGCTATCAAACTAACACAGATTGGTGGTTAAGACAAAAAGTAAACAATAACTGTAAGCAGCTATAAAGCCATGCACAGCAGTTAAATACAAAGGAAAGCACAAAGGAGAAAACTAAGCAGAAAACAGACTAAAATGATGTTTTTTTATCATATGTTGGGTTTACTCAACTTAATTACTCAGCAACATAATTAAGCACAATGGAACTTAGGAGTCCAAAAACACAAAATGCTGGATCCAAGACAATGGTAAATGGCCTGCATTTGTATAGCGCTTTACTTAGTCCCCAAGGACTCAGGATTCAGTCATTCACCCATTCACACACTGGTGATGGCAAGCTACACTGTAGCCACAGCTGCCCTGGGGCACACTGACAGAGGCGAGGCTGCCGGACAATGGCGCCACCGGGCCCTCTGACCACCACCAGTAGGCAAACATGGGGTTAGTATCTTGCCCAAGGATATTTGGCATGCAGCCAGGAAGCAGCCTGGGATCGAATCACCGACCTTCTGATTACTGGCTGACCTGCTCTGCCACCTGAGCTAAAAGCCACCCAGATAATGACAGAAGCCGTCTGTACACCAAATAGTTTTAGAGCCAAATGTGCTGACATCTGTCTGAAAGCTAAAGCTTGGATGAAACTGGGCCATGCAACAAGACAATGATTCCAAGCACAGCAGCAAATCTACAACAAAACAGCTCGAAAAAAAGAAAGAATAGGTGTTGTAATGACCAATGATTGAAATGCTGTGGTGGTACCCTAAGACATAGACAAATGCCCGCAAGCTTCAAATAACATGACGAATCAGTAAACTGAAAAAGTCATACAGAAAACAGTTATGAGTTCTTGCTGCTGAAGCTGGTTCCACAAGTTTCTAAATCATGGGGTGTACTTCGTTTTTCTCATAATTGCAGAGATTCCTGTAAAGGTTCCAAGTATCAACAATACTGGCAGTCTGTAGGAGCGAGACTGGTCACTTCTCTTGGTTGTTGTTGAAATCCTTGGTGTTGAAAGAGTTATTTACACGCTAGAGCCAATTAATGCATTTTTTGTTTGACGCATGCGAAGTGGTTTCTGTGCAGATGATAAAATCATAACTGTACAAGCTTCCTGTGCAACATGTTGCTATAGTTACAAACCAAATGTGCTGCAAGTTCAAAACATAGCAAAATTGTGGTGAATTACAACCAATGGAGAGAAGAGACGCATGTTAGCAACAGTGAAATTACACTTGCAACTTCCCTCCTCAGTGAGACTCCAATGATTACTTACGATGCATATCTTAGCAGTTATATATGGGTCTTGTTTCGATATCACCACACAAAGATGTAGGTGATAGAAAGTGAGCGAGTCGAAAGGTACCCTGCAGAAATATTTCAGTTTGAAAAGAATTGGGCGCATTTTATGAAGCAAAAATACATATAAAATCAAACAAATAAGAAATAAGTTACCACTGGAACAATCTGTTTTCTGATGATTAAAATTTTTTCAAAAACTACATTTTGAGTAAAATTTCAAGGGTCATATCAATCTATCCATCCATCCATCTTCTTCAGTTATCCAATTTAGGGTTGCACAGCCGCCATAGAGTGAGGGGCAGGTTACACTCTGGACAGGTCACCAGTCTGTCATAGGGTTAACACAGAGAGACAGACAATCATTCACACTCACATTCACATCTATGAGCAATTTAGAATCAACAGTTAACCTAACATCACTAACAGGATGTCTTTAGACTGTGGGAGGAAGCTGGAGTGCCCAGAGAGACCCTAAGAAAGAAGTCCCAATACTTTAAATATCTTGAATGTAGAAAAGCATTTCACCAACTATAATAAATCCAAAGCTGTGTGAATGAATAAAGCTGAAAATTTAATGAAACTGTATCTGAAATGAACAAATCTACTTTGAGCCCAGTAAGTGTCCCCAAAACTTTGGTGGACACGACTCTACCGGTTGCCTGATGTATCACTTGACCAGAAAGGTTTGAGAAAAGATTATAAAATTTAGTGAAGATGGAGTCAAATTTGATACATAAGCAATGATTGTAAATGTATCCTCATTGGTCCAAACATTACAGGACTCTCCCTGAAGATGCTACAAAAACAGTGAACATGCTGAGCTTTCACACCATGAAACCTTTGTCTCCGAATGCTCACTTTCCCAGATGGAGGGTCCCCCTTTACAAATCGATCCTTCCACCGTAAGCCCTGTGTGCTCTCATACTCTGTGGGACAGCGCGCTTGGAGGGAATGTTTGAACTGAGTGCTGTGATGTGGTTGAAAGCCACGGGCCAACGCAGATTACATCTTTCCTTTCATGGTCTGTCAAATGGCCTTTTATAGAGCCAAGCTTTCTTTTCTTAAAACCTAACATTCATTGTAAAAAGCTTATGCATAAGATTGATGGTTATGTCTAGTTTCATGTTGTTTAGTAATCTTTTATATGTCCTCTGACTATTACACCACCATCTCTGATGGAAACCTGGGGAACATTTTAGATATATTGCTGTTGGAATGACATAGAGGCCAGTTTTACTGTGAATAGCTTCTGTTGATCTCCTGTGTAAGTACAGAGCAGAATATGTCTCACAAACCTTTCTTACCAAATGAACTGTTTTATCATCTGTTCTATAAAACAAAGCACCTACGTACAAGTTCGATTTTTGTTTACTTTATGAGAAAGTCATTATCCGATCTCTGATCTATATTGTTCCAGGCTGTAATATTCCCTCATAAAACATCCTCTCTATTTTCGAGGGCAATGGAGAACAGCACGTTCCTGCAGGAGTGCTGTTATGGGACATTTGCACACTTGTGAGGCTTGAAGTATCCTAGGGAGGAAAGTTATAGTCAGTCCTGCTGATTGCAACAGACAGTAACAGACATAGCCTAAACAGCACGTGTGCATGGGTAACTTTTGAATGCAATGTTCCAGGAGCAGTTTCTTTGTTTTTCTTTTTCCTTACTTTTCCTTTTCTTTTGTCCTAACTCAGACCCACATCTGTTTGTGACATATTTAAATGAGATTTGTACTGTCTTTATAATATCCTACCTCTGGTAAAACTCCAGGAATTTATGTGGACTGGCTCCATGTCCAAAGGTAAAAAAAAAAAGCCGAAGCTAAATTGGCAAATAGCCTGATGGTACCATAAGAAATTATATACCATGACAAATTACAGGTTGTTGGCATGGTACTGTAGAAGCAAAGTTATTGAATATGCTGGCCTCTGTGAGCCTTGGGACTGGAATTTAATAATATATCGCCTGATGTTTTTCAGAGGGTCCAGTGGTGTAGACATCTGTTCACTGAAAGGTGATTTGCTTTCTGTCCTTTTGTGCCAGAAAGTCTACTTATAATTGTGACTCTTGCTTTATAATTGTAGCTTATGCTTCTAACAGCAGTATAAATGGGTTTGTGAAGGTCCTGTTTTTATTACAGTCTGCTTCTGTGTGTTGTGGGATGTTCTGCATTAGTCAAAAGAATGAATAAGAAAGTTAAAGTGTGCATATATTTTATTGTTTTGAACAGGTATGCAAAAACAAACAAATAAATAAATGAAATTTATGCTTGAAGATTATTAGATATATTTGAGTTCAGAATTCAGATCACTAAATCTAGAATAACATAAACGTGTGTTCACGTATTTGCATGTGACTGCAAGAAGTGACAAAACCAAGAATTTATCAAAAGGCCATCACAGCTCATTTAATATAAGATAATGTAACCTTTATTAGTTCCACACATGGCAAATTTGTTGTTAAATGGCTAAATGTCCTCCTCAACATGTCTTGAAGTTCTCCAGAGGCCTGGTAATGAACTAATCATTTGATTCAGGTGTGTTGACCCAGAGTGATATCTAAAACCTGCAGGACACCGGCCCTTGAGGCCTGGAGTTCCCAACCCCTGCCCTAGGCCAGCAGTATACCACTTGGGATGGTGACAAATGGTATGCTGTTTTACAGCACTTTTAGCCTGGACAGAAATATCTCTTTCTATTTATTACAGATATTCATGGTTTTCAGTGGACGAATCCTGATGACTTTAATGATCATCTGATATTCTGATATCTGGCGACCTATGATGTTTACATTTTATCATTCATCCATGACAGACACAATGTTTACCTGTCTTTTAATCAATTGGTTGAAGATTGATTTTATCCATTATATATTGGGTATTGTGCAAATATTTAATACGCCTGATGATTTGGCTTTCAGCCCATTAATTAAGGTGAAATTTATGTCAGTAGAGTCCTCAAACTCAGATTGCAGGTTGCTAATCATAGTATCATTGATTTATGTCAATTTTCCATATTCTGGTTCACAGCCACCGACTGATTAAATTCAGCACTGGCTAAAACTATACAAAGTATAGCTGATTTTATTTTATCCAATCAGCACCATATGTCAACACAATTCAACATAAACCATATGGTGCAATGTAAAATCATCATCACAGAGGCACCCCCATGACAACTACATGTCTACATTTCAGATGGTGAACTCCTGCCTCCCCTCTTCAGACACTACTACCTCAAACAGTCTGTGTGCTAAGCTGGGAGCCTTGAAGAACAAGATGTATTGTGTCTGGATATAATCAGGACTGAGGACATGAAGGAAGGAATGTAGCACAGTCTGATCTCTCCTGCAGACACGTAAGGAGGTGAAGGTGGGGGGTGGGGGGCACAGACTTTACAGAGAGTGACTCAGCATCTCAAAGTCATGCTCTTGTTGTCTCACGAGTGCAATTAAATTATGTCTTTCCTCTACAAACCGGTTGGAGAAAACATAGTAAGATTTAAGATTTTTTGGAAGTTAAATAAGGCACACTTTATGAAGTAATGTCATTTGGAAATTGGTTTGACGCTTTCTCTCCCTCTCTCTCTCTATTATATAGTGTGACTGTTATTTAAGATCCATGATCTGGTTATAGTTATCACTTGAAAATAAAAAGCATGCTTTTCTTCATATAAAAACTGCTTTTTACTTTTCTGCACCAATGATATCACTGACATGATGAATACTTCATGCCTTAAAAGATCAGTAATTCAGATAAAGCTTTCAGTTTGTATCTATCTAGTGCACATCCTTTGTGTGTGGGTGTGGGTGTGGATGTGTGTGTGGGCGTGGGTGGGTGGTTGTAACAGAGAGCCTGTTCATTGTCCTGTTTTCTGTAAGTTTCCACAATTCAGACCAAAATTTGGTCTGGTGACTTAACTCGCCTTTCACCCATTTTCCTTTCCTCCTGCAGCTTTATGTTTGGGTAAAACCAAATGATGCCTTTAGTCTGCATCAGCTGCCGCCAGCAGTTTAATATTGTAAATCTGTAATGGCGTGAGCAGCCATCTCGTGTCATTAAATCTGATTATGGCTCTGCGTGGTAATACGACAGCCAAAGAATGAGACTGTTATACCAATCCAGGTGCAGCAAAAAACACTTTTCCCTGACTATGATCCTGTTTTCCAAGACCCTGATGCACCCATAATGATTGTTACACAAATCAAAGAACAAGAATGTGGCCTCCGCAGTAACCTTATTCAAACATCATCAAACCTTTATGAAATCTGGAGCAGAGAGGGCAGAGCTGCCTTCATCACAACCCTCAAGCTGAGGATTTCCTTCTTGAAAAAGGATCGAATATCCAACTGCTTTAACTTCAGGATTTGAGTGGCTTCTTTCCAAATACCATTTAGGCTGTTTTCTTTTTATTTACTGTTCTTGGACTTAAGACTGTGTTACACCCTGATCAGAGCTCTCTTGCTCTGTCTTTCTTGGTGTTTGAATCATTTTAGGCCTTTAATTTTTACACAAAGTCCAGTTCTAATTCAATCATCAGTCTGAAGCAGTGACTGAATGTTTGTAAATTATGCATATTTTCTTTTTTAAGAAGGGGTAAATGAATGGACAAATAATGAATTAAAAGACTGCAAATATGAAAACTATAAACATAAAATGTTAAAGACTGGACACAGGCTTAACAGTTAGCCTCACTCACAGTGAAAGTAACAATATTCACCAACATGCTTTGAACTCATTAAGATCATGTGACAGACTTTTTTTTTTTTTTTTTGACCAGCAGTGACTTTGTACTATTTTGTTGCCACCTGCTTGTTGTGAATCAAGCCACGACTTCAGCTGCATGCACCCCAGCTCAAGTGTAGACTGGAGGATATATCTCCAGACCAATTAACAGCAAGGAAGCAAAGAGTCTCCAAATACCTCATTAAAAAATGGGACAACACAGGATGAAATGCAGGTTTGTGAGTCAGAGACTGAGACTTGGCTGAAGCGTCAGCTCTGGTTTCAGTTGCCTGTCCACTAACGATCAGAGCTGAGTCTGGATTTGCATTTGAATGGTTGCACAGTTATAGGGGATATCACAAACAAAAAAAGCTATGCTGTAAATTTTAGGAGTTTTTTTTTATAGGAAATGACACTGTTCTCACTTTAAGCACACTTGAATGACAAGCTCTATTAAAATAAGGAGCAGAGAAAGCTGGGAGTGGTGTTTTAGGTTTGGGCTAAGCATTTGCTTAGCTAATGAAAACCATCTTGGCTGGAGAGCTGGTCTTCCATCCATCCTTGGCGGATGAGTTACTAGACTAGGGTGGGTGCTGGGTTGTGGACAAGATGGAGCTAATGATGGATGAGGTTTGGCTCCACTCTGAGTCTAGAATCCCATCTGAGCCAGACTTTCTCCACACCGAATTTTGCCCCAAGCAAATAGTTAAACTGTCCAGTGGTCGAAGTGCTGCAATGAGAAGTCAAAGAAATTTATAGACAGTGGAATGCTCCTGCGATCATTTTGGCCTGTTTCTCACTGTCTGCAGCTTTGTTTATTAAGCCCATCCAGCCTACTGATTCAGACTTTCCACAATACATCATTTTCATTTCTATAATTGTTATTTTTTTACTCTCCAAAAACTCAAATCACTTGGAGCTTATTTAATTTATTCCCCACATAAGCGCAGCATGTTTTGTCACCTTTCTCCATACCAAAGCAAAGCTGTTGGTTATGACTGTCAGTTTGTTAGTGCCACCTGAAACCTGCACACTGCCCGCTTCACTGTGTGGCTTTTTTTTGGCTGAAATCCTCTGCCACCTATTACATAACCTTAGGAATCCAACCTTTTAATAAGTAATTCTTGGAAGCACTGTTGAAAATAAACACCTTTGGTCATTTTCCAATCTATGAGGTGGAGGCTGCACAACTCAAGTCTACCTGTAATCAGCATGGCAAATTATTTCCAGCTGTGTTTTAATGTTGGGTTTGGGGTTTTTTGTTTTAAGCTGGGTATTTCCAGACAAATGCTGCTATGATTCACTGTTAAACAATCCCCAAAGTTAAATTAACTTGTAGCTGTGATGCTGTTTTAATTTTTCATGTTCAGTAGTTTTCATGTGGAAGTGATTAATTAGTCATGCTTAGATAAATTGGTCTTCTGCCAGACTGAATAACAGAGTATCATACACTGTGATATCCTACTTCCTCAGTGAGTTGTAGTTTAAACATGGCACACAAATATTGCATTTGTCTAAATTATAGTTTAATTTGCAGAGAAGGGGAAACCAAATGTCTCTGCAAGTGATATTGAGAAAAAAGAATCAAAGAACACTCTCCATCCATTTTATTTCAGACTGTGAAGACTTATGAGAATTATCCCATCTCTTCCCTCACGTGTAATATATCTAGCCTATTTACAAAGTTTTTATAGTTCACAGCTAGAAAGTTGTACAGAATGGTTTATAATGGTAATAATCTCTTTTTTTAATATATAAATGCTACCTTTGCCATATAATATTGCACCCTTGTTGTTCTAAATGTTCCTGCAAAGGTGGAGCTTATACTCAGTCACGCTCATGAATACAGACATCTGCAGAAACAATGAATGAGCGGTCAGAACTGTTATAGTCCTTTAAAGTCTTCCTGAGGAGCACATGCAAAGGCTGTGCACTGTAGTGTAGTGTCTGGATGATTCTATTCCGTCACAAAAAGAAACAGATGTAATTTAGAGCTATAATACACTTTTAAACATAAAGTGGCAATGAAAAAGAAAATTAATTCATTAAGAAATGCCAAAAAGCTACAGTTGTCTAATACAGTTGACCAAAAAAGGCTGGTTCCAAAAGAAGGCAAAAAACCAACAGACAGTATAAAAGATTTGGCTGTGTTGCACAGAAAAACAAAACACATTGGTGAAGCAGAGGTAACATTGACCTAACATCTTGTCGATAGGCAAGCAGTTGTGTAGAGAGAGGTAGAAGTAGGCAAAGTGTAGAAGCTACCACCACTCACACAGTGCAATTAGACTTGGTTGGCAATATATAGCACTGTGCTGGATGGAGTGCAATTTAGTGATTTTCCGACTATGTTCCTCTGCAATGCTAACATCTTGGTGACGGTTCTCAGTTTAAAAAAAAAAAAAAAAAAAAAAAAAAAAAACAATGAGGAGGGGGAGGTCTGATTGTGAAAGTGCTCGCGTACCGCCTAATGTGTTGTCAATCGTTACTCAAACAATGAGCCTCTACCCAGTGAGCATTCCCTGGATAATTCTCCTTTTTGAAAATAATTGACCCATATTTACAAAATAAACAGAATTTTTTGTATTCACTATGACAAAAAATGACTGATTAAACCCATAAACCCACCAGGAAAGTGTTTACAGGTCAATAGCGAAAGCCGTTTTTCCACAGTCTTCTGTAGGACCTAGTCTTTTGCAACCATAACTATCGCCATCTGCTGGCCTTGAGATAAGATGCAGGTCTTTAAGGCACACTGACTTCATTTCCATCTTTTGTAATGCCTATGGTAAAAGCCTACGGGATCCTATGTTAAAGTATGAAATTTACAGCTTTCACAAACACACACAAAAAGAATTTGTTCTCAATGGCTCATTTCCCGCTTTATAATAATTATACAGATGTTTCATTTTTGTTTATATATACATAATTTAATAATTTAAACTTTATTAAGGCTTGAAATGTCTCTACTTTGAGTGACAGGTGTGTTGTAATACCAGCAGCAGTTGCTGGTGGCAACTGCTCTTTCTAATATTCAGCGTAAATATGTCTGAGATATTTTTTTATTTGCACTGCATATACACAGTTGGTCCAGGCATATATCAAAGGTACAGATTTTACAGTAATCTAGAGGACAACGTAGCAATTTCTTAGGAGCAAGCATTCAGAAAGTTTGCTTGACACGGAATCTCAAACTTTATCTTTCAGTACGGCTGCACACAAAATCTAACTGGTGATATGACTCGGCTGAAGAAACACTGACAGTTGTTCATAAATGGCAGCTGGTAATATTTTTAAATATTAAACTGCAAGGAGAATGAGGTGAATCGTGACTTCAGGCACATTCCATACGCATTTTAGCTCAAATTTCTTTGCATTGGCTCTCCCTTGCTTTGCATCTACATTCGCAGAGCACCAACTCTTGACAAGATGCAGTTCCATTAGTTCTTCCTGTCCCTGACACATTTTCACAATATTGCTATTCTGCTCTTCACTCGTGTTGCGCACTTACATGAGTCAGTTTCGCAAAATCACGATTCAGAACAAGTGGCCTCTGTTTTGCATCACTCCAGTCTAGACACTACGGCACATTACTTAAAGGCAAAACTACCACCTGCATAATTACTGGCTCAATAAAGTGATTTAAAACAATTTGAATAATAGTTTAAAAAAATGCAGGTTATCATTTAATGTGTGCGTTTTTGCTTTTTGCACATTATCATTTGAACAAATTTGTAGATCACAGAAACCTCAAATTTGGTACTACTCTAAAGGTCAGCTTTGTACATAGTGTTAATCATGAGCCCTTTAACTTTGATCAAAGACAGATGGCTGATGTGGACTCACACGATGGTTGTCAGTGTGGTTAAACTGACAGACCAAAGTTGTTCTATATGTGTTTTAATGTCTTTATTTGGTTAAATTGTATATGTTCTTTGTTTGCTGCCGCAAGATCACAGAACTGACATAACAGTTAAGAAAATTGCACCGTGGAAAAAGTTAATCTGAAAATAATCAGTAGAAATACCTGTCTGGAGCACAGTATGGAATGTGCAGTGAAGGAACAATAACCTGCTTTGTACCAAATAACAGAAATTATTTCGAACTATTTACACAGTACATAAAAACTAATGTTCCACATTTAGCACACTCCTTTGGAAGATGTCCAATACTTGGTAGGCTAAATTTAAGTTTTCCAATAAACTCAATGGGCCACCAAGAAAGCTTCCATAATGGGATTTTTTTTTCTTTGTGTGTGCATTGTTTGAATATAAAAGACTAAAAAAAGAGCGACCTGATGTTACAGACTGTAATCAAAGAACATTAAGGTTCTGATCACCGCCCATTCATAATGCAACAGATGCATTTGTGATGGATTTCTGCATCTGCATTTTAAACTCCAATAGCTGCTGCTGCTGCTGCTGCTGCTGTTGTTTTTAGAGCATCTGCAGTTCTAACGGATAGCCTGCACAGCTTTAGCAGATTTCGAGTAGCCTAGGCTAACTTTTCTGCTCATTCATCATTTAGGCTACAGTCATATTCATATGTAGCTCTGTGTTTGTGCGCTGTGCTGTCTCCTTTTTTTGACGGCGTCCCGCGGTTTGCTGGCAGGCTGCAGCAGGGATGGTAGCAGGTCAGTGCGATCGGATGAGCGTTGTACCAGTCGGTCTGGTGGTTAATATGGAATATTTGCACAGAGCGATCTGTCAAATCCATTTGCACCGGCGGAAAAAGGGAGGCCTGTAGTAGTGCAAAATAGAAAAACAGGTCATTTCGCCGTTCTTTATGGCTTCTGGCTCCGGAGATGAAGAGGGAAACACGGGGGGCGTTTCATGGAGACTCATAGGCCCTGCCTCGGAGCTTTCCAAGAAGCGCTGCCGTTTAATGCACTCCTCTCTCGGCTATGATTCCGATGTCTGCCTCTTCTATGTGAAGGGGGAGTTTTTCGCAATGGATGCTCGCTGTTCACACTCCGGTAAAAACAACAACAACAACAACAACAAAAACACATTTATACCCGCTTAGATTTAGCTTTAGCAGGGCCTTTAAAACGCGAGACTAGAGCGCAGTTATATGTATAACATTGCAAACGCGTCACGTCGCGTTTTTATATGCAGCCTATTGAAAATGTCTCTGTGGGTGATTTAACTGTTAAAATAAGAGAAGGCTGAGAGGGGAAATAGCATCATGCCCCCTGCTGTCTTAAGTTTTAGTGTCATGAAAGTATCGCATTTTTCTAGAATAAAGATGGCAGCAGGGATTGTTATGAGAATAAACGGTTATTAACAGTTTCCCGTGCGGAAATCCAGGCGGTCCTCTGTGTGAGGGGGACATTGAGGAGGCTGACGGAGTCCTGCAGGTCTTCTGTCCCTGGCATGATTATAACTTTGATCTCAGGACTGGGAAGTCAGGGACATCACTACAGGTCAGTAATAAAGTGTGCCCTGATAATGCTGCTTTAGTTTTACACCAAAAACGCTTTTTATAAGGAGTGTTGATTAATCACTTTATTTAACTTGCATGTAGGAGCAGTAAATTTAGGCACCTGAATGTATATCAGGTTCTTTACATTTACTAAAAGCTGATACTAAGACTTGATGCATTCACATCAATTATCCTTTAATCTTAGACAGATGGCATGTTTTTGATAGACAGGACATAAAAATCAAAGCTCGTCAGATAGAGTTAAGGTGATGTTCAGCTTGAGATCTTCTGTTTTGTTTTGTTCCAATGAAAAAAATCAAGCTTGACATTTTATCCTCTTTTACATTCATCGTTTTCCACATATGATTTAAATATACATCACTTTATGTCACTCATGTCAAATGTTAGACTAAACAACATCAAACTGTGTGTTGTGACAGGCAGGGTTTTTTTTGACTTGGAAGGTTACTCCTAAAGTAGCTTAGGGAGTTGTGTTTTGTTCTAACTTCTGTTTCTTTTTCTTTGTTTACTTTTTTTGCAGCAACAAGTGTATGAAGTCAAGCTGGAGGATGGAAATGTTTATGTGAAGCACAGAAGTCATCTGTCCTTACAGCCTTTTCCTCCAGATCGGAAAAGCTGATCTACCTCAGAGCAGGTGCTTTGTCCTCCTGTCCATTTGTTAGACTTGTGTAATGAACCTAATGTAGTTTGTTTTGAGACTTATTCCACAAACCCAAGCCGTCCAAAAACATTTCTAAGCCGTATCTCTCATTTTCTCAGTTTTGTTTCTCTTGGATTGCTGTATTCTCAGGACCAAATCCAGGAGAGTTTCTTGCGTTTTTCTTGCTGCTGGCATTCGAGATGGAGAACCATGCGCAGGCACTTAACCTGCAGAATCAGCAGGTTATTGTTGATTTTTGATAACACAATAGATGCAAGATAAAGGTAGTGGATTTATGCAGTTTCATGTTTTTTTTTCTTCCTTAAAAAGAAAATATCGTGATTTTTAGTGGAAATATTGCAGAGTAAATTTGATGTGCACTTTAGTTTTTTGCCTTCAGATTTGAGCCATTTGCACTTTCCATTTCATTGTTGATCAAAACCCTGTAATTGGAGTGGATCTCACCATTTTTCATCTCAGTTCTCAAGCTCTCAGCCTCTCTGCCTTGTTGCACTGATATGCACTAGCAAGCAAAAACAAATCTGTTTGAAGAAACTGAAAATCCTTCCAAATGCTGTTTATAATTCAAATATAAATTACCAAAACTCCGAACAGATTTTTTTCCGTTTACAATCCACTTGTAATCCGAGTTCTGTTGACCAATCGCATTTGAGCAGGCTTCGGTTACACCCAAATAAAGAAATCCATGTGGGGAGCAAAAACAGGAACGCATTCGCCAAACTGCAATCTTGTCTGATGATAGTTTAATTTTATATTTGCTTTGTTAACAGAAAAGAAAGGCTTGACCTGGATATCCACTGGCTGTACTGCAAGTCTTGAAAAAACGGTTATTGCGCCAAGATGCTAAGTCAGCAGACTGACAGTTTGGTTTTCGAATCACAGAGGCAATAGGAGTATCCAAAATGTAGCACTATGAGTTTTTAATTCAATTAAAATTGATAAAATAAAGAGTAAAAATGAGTAAAAACTGAACACCATCGTCTTGATTTCTTGAAAAGAATCATCATATTTTGCATGTTAGCGTTTTCGAATAACCAGTACAGGTCTCCTTTAGTAAAGCCCACATTTTGCATCTAAGTGTCATTTTATTTCATGGTTTACTATATTTCCTATTATTCCAGACTTGAGAGGCAGACTTGTTTAGTTGTGCCCTTGAAGCGATGTCACATAGGAAGAAACTCTCTTCCAGGATTTATTTGCAAAACTTTTTTTTAACCCAATTAGAGTTTAAGCAAATAGAAAACACATCAAGGACACTGTGGTTACAGTTGGTGGCAATTCCACAGCTAACACGTTTCCATCAGCATTTCTCTTCATTCCTGTCTTCTGCACAGACAGGTTTGTCTGTTACTGACGCAGTGGGATTTACGAGGAACGGTTAGTAAGGCGCCGGAGGAAGGTTCACGACCTGAAATGCACCACTGACTTAAGAAAAATGTGTTTTCCTAGCTGTGCGTGTGTGAGTGTGAGCAGTGATGCCAGTGTGTTGTTGTTTTTTTCTTCGTGGTGAGAGCAGTCACTCACTATATTTTCTGTCAGCTTCGTTTTCTGGCAGACGCACAGAACCCCGTCACGAAGGTGTCAATGACAGTGTGGCTCAACACTCCAGTTTTCCTCCCTACTGTGCTCCCTGTTGTGCAACTTTATTACAATAATAATTCCACTGGTTAAAAATGTTATGTGCACCAGACGTCTCGCTGTGTTGTCTTACATTTCATCACCTGAAGGGTAATGTGCAAACAAAGTGGAGATACGGCTATTTTGTGTCAGTAGAAAAGTCAAAGTAACGGTTTGAGATTCCGCAGGAATGTTTTGAGACGCTTGAGGCACATTGGGAAAATTGGGATTCTCATCAGAATGTTGTTATGTTTCCTAAAATGTATTTTATATTCTTTTGTATTTCTAGTGTATGTCTCTGGGACTGCATACACCAATGCATTTAAATTCACCCCTCTGTTGTAAGTTAGTATCATCAGTATCATGTTTGTTGTAAACTTTGTTTATTGTTGTAAGATGGAAAAAGTAAAACTAGATCTATGCATTTTATTTATTAAAAATATATATGCATGTTAAATAAACTTTTTCCAATTTTTAGACTGTTCATTTGTTAAACTTATACACAGTTCAGAGGACAACATCAAACAAAATGTTTACACAAAATCATTTATTTACACTTGTTCGTTCGTACATTTATACCAAATTTAATACAATACACAATTTACACATAAAGACCTAATTCAGAGAGAAACAAAGCATTCAGCATCTCCATGCAATAGTTAGCATTACAGACTATTATCAAGAGCTGATTTATGTAATTCTTTTACTACTCAGGATTTCTTCCTGGGGTGCAGTGGCAAGTATGCAACTCTCTCCATGTCCTCCAGAAAGCGGTGGAAAGGTGTAAGGCTGACCGTCTTGTGAATAAATTATGATCTCCCTGAGACCCTGCTGGACTATACAGAAGAGAAAATGGATATGTCTGTTTACGCTTAAGTTTCTGATAAATTGTGGATGGTTTCTGGTGGATTAAGAGACTTGTGCTTTTCTGCAGAACAGAGGCAAACTCAGGTCAAGTATTTTGAATAGAAATCCACTCCTTAGATTCTTTTTTTTTTTTTCGAATATCAGTTGCCACAAAAAACCTCAAATTTTGCCAGATGGATTGAAATACACTTGAAAATATCCAATTTTCTACCATTCAAGAATTCTGCAAAGCTGTAACTATACCAATAGTATGCTTTAGACATTAGTTCCCCGTTTTGGGAAAAACGCTCATTCTCCTCCTTGCCAGAGTTTGGAGATGAGAATAGTGATGATACCCTTACATCAGTGGGTTCATTAAAAAAATACAGCCAGTACCCAGCTAACTCCAAATGTCAAACAATTTATTTAGAAGTTTAAAACACAAATACATAAATCATATTCATGATTCTGACACTAAATAAAGTAAAAGGTTTGCCACTACTACTGCCAACGAGTCAAGATAAACAGTTTCTTTTAATTAAAAAAGGAATATTTTCATCTTCTTTTATCTGTTGGTTTCAGGCTCAAACTGTCTTTATTTGATTTTAAAGTATCTGGAAACTTTTTCTTGAGCGATTAAACCAAACATTGCAGAGGTTCTTTAATCTCCTTTGAAGTTCCCTAAAGACAAAGTGGCTGTTTGGAGAGCACAGCTTATTTTTCCATGCAAAGCCTTACATAATGGTTTACTCAGGCTATTATTGTTACCTTGTCCTTCAAGCTCTCCTGATAACTTCTTCTCATGAATAAGCCAATTCTCCTGTCAAAGCATTCCCTGAAGAAAATCTGCATTCTTCCATGTGCAACCACTTTCAAAGCTCAAGATTCTGTAAGTGATGGGCTATGAGGCCAAAGACCACTAATATTTTCCCTTCCCTTTTTTCTTTTTCAAACCGTACCCTGAAATGATTAAACCCATCACTAGATAATCTTGCTTCTCTTCCTTCTGATGTCTTTGGTCTAACATTTCCTTTAGTTGCTCTACATCTGTTTGGCCCCTTCAGCTGACCTCACAAACTATTGCATTTTATAGGACTTATCTCTTCCTACACCTGGATTCAATCATCATCTTTCTTACGGGGTGGAAGCTGTATCTGCTGCTGGGACATGTTTGTTTCCAACTGGACATCTGAACTGTTCGTTCACACACAGCCCACAGGCCTGTGATTAGAGAGGTCAATGATAATTCTGAAGTTTGCACAGGCTGCCAAGCTATAGATCTATGTTTGGAGTGCTGTTATGTGCTCCACATAGAAAGATTTATAAGTTTGAAATGATACCATTTACAGCATATTAAATGATAAATCTGTTGCACATCAGAACTAAAAATATAACAGCACAAATGAACTGAGAAAAAAAAGACATCTTCAAATGTTAAATGTGCAGAGAGCTCGGTAGCAATTTCAAAGGAAATATGTGTCCATAATACTCTTGTGCCCAATTTATTGCTGATTGCTTAAGTTCAATTTGGTTGTTTGTGAAAGTCAAACTGTTTTTACAGTTCTCAAGAGAATATGTAATTTATTTTCTAATTAGCAGCAGGCTTATATTTACTTGTCAGCCTCTTCTGGTTTCTCCAAGGTCCATAGTGCACCTTATTCATTTTGGGATTAGTTCAGCTCGAAGGGTTTCTCCCATGGGTCTGCAAAACCCCATACTGCAGATAAACAATAGATTTAATCACTGAGTAAACTCCATGCCTATTACTTAGTTCAGTTAAAGTAGCCAAAAACTCAATTCATGTGTCTATTTCCATATCCATATGGCGTTATAGTCTACATTTATTTGTATTGCTACTCATACTTTTACACAGCTTAATAAAAACCTGACTTGTAAACACAAGTTGTGTTTCTTCTGAATTCTCATGCTTAAGAAATCATGTTTTGTTAATTAAGAAATGACAATGGAGTTTTTTTGTCCTACTAACAAGATTGCAAACTGAAGTCAAAAAGATTATTGTAAAGTCAGCAGATTCATGCTACAAAGAATGAAAAAAAAAAAACAGTGACTCAGAGAGTCAAAGAGTTGCACAACACAACTTCAGTTATTGGCTGAAAATCACACAACTAAATCAACAACAAGATTCTTGTGCAAGGTACAAATACCTTAGCCACACAACATGCAACATGAAAAACTTATTTAATTCACCAGCAGCACTTTTCATGAACTGTTATAGTTTGAAACATGCTGAATTTTATTCATTCTCAAGTTTAATGATATTTATTGCACTTCAAGATATAAAGGCAGATCATAAACACTTTGCCCTAGAACAAAAACAAAGTTCATTTAGACCCTGAAAGAGCTTCTTGCTGAGAATGAAAGTATTGAGGAATAGATTATTATAAGTAACACTTTGTTTGGTGATGTTCTAATGTGGAATGTGCAGAGGGGGGGAAGGAAATCATGTCATGCTTCCAAAAACAATTATCGTTATTTTGAAGCGCCAGTCTAGAGTAAGGTCCTTGCTTGTCATGACGACAGCCTCAGTCTTCCACATTTTAAGTAAGTGTGGAAGAACGTCTGTCTGAATCACAGTTGGCAATATGGTACACTAATGAAAAACACTGAGAAGCATGGCTGAAAAGATTCTCTGTTCACTGGGTGGCATGCTTCACCCCACTGTCTCTTTTGCATGTTCCTCCACTTCATGGAGAGTTTCTGAGTTTGTATAATAAGGGCTCAGTGTCTGCTTCAGACAACAAGGACCTCACATTGGTTTCTCTCTGATCTTGAGGAAAAGCATGAGTTCAGTGGAAAGCTATGGCCAATTACCAAGTGTTTGGGGTCTACCATAGTATTTATAGTTTTTAAATTTCTGGTCAAGCATCAAGATATGTCAGCAAAAACACCCACTATGGAAGTGGAATGCCACAAATTAGCTCTATAAAAGTTCCAATTTCAACCCTCAATTTAGTGTATTCATTCATAAAATGAGAGCAAAGTCAATAAAAGCTGGTCACCAAGTTACATAAAAACAAATGATACCTGTCTTTTACCGTGGATGGGAGAAATTAATATACCAAATTCTTCGAATAAACGTCAGACCTAATGAGTTTTCTAAATTGATGTCTGTCTCGGGTTTGTGATTTTCATAGTAAAGGAGGGATTCACACTCATCAGCAGACAGACAATCTTCTGAACTTGATGCCATCATATGACTCTCAACTGAAGACCTAACAATATAAAGAAAAGATTATTATAGATATATCATTTTGATGTGATTGCTAGTGTAAACACTGATCAAATTATATTATTTCAACCTACTTTTTATCACTTCTGTTGGCATTACTGAATGCGTGTAGATACTCTTCTTCTGGTGGTTGAGGTGACTCTGCGATTCTGGGTCCTACCCCGTTGCTCTGAAGGATAAGCAACTACCTGGGTGGATGATCTCCTCATCTGCAGACCATCTAACTCTCTCATGTCCCTCGCCATCTGAGACAAAGTTTGACCTGGGTTGGTCTGCAGACGCTGGAAAAGGCTTTCCCTGTTGATTTTCCTCTCTGGACAACTGAAGGTAAGTGCAACTCCAGAGTCTGACTTCATCTCTCTGGAGAAACCATCTGAGGTGCCATCGAAGCAGCGCCCAATAGCGATCTCTTTGGCCACTCTAGGGTTCTGGTCTGTGACTGTGTAGATACCATAGTTGTGTCCCAAAGGGTCAACGGGTGCTAACATGGTGAAAGCATGAGACTCATTGTTTTGAGCCACTGGTGGATGTTTAATGAGATACTCTTGTAGGAGGTTGTTGGTGTTGATCCTGCGGCAGTTACCTTGTGGAAGGATTGATATGAGGGACCGGTCCACCTCAGCTTGGTCAAATAACATGCCACTGCATTTGAACTCTACACATGCTGCTGAGGTATTGGACTCTCGCATATCCCGAGTGCTGCGAATGTCTCTAATTCCATAAAGCTGGCCCTTTGTCTCTCGGTGTGTTCCTCCCAGATTCCTTGACCTGACCATGACTTCTTTCTGTCCAAGAATTTTGATCTTGATGAAGCATGCTCTAAACTCTTGGGGGTTAGGCCACCAGGACAGGTAATCTCCTGTCCAGGTTGTCAAATCATTCTCCTCAAAGGGAACAACGTTGTATTCATACTTGTCCTTTTCTACTCTAAAAAACCTGAAATGATTAGCATCAACAGGGGCATTTTCACAAGCTATTAAATTCTGATATGGATATATTGGCCCATTGGTCTCATCAAAATTGTTTTGGTTAGGCTTTGCCAAATTGATTTTGAAGGCAGTTTTCTTTAATGCTGGATCATCATGGTCTGAACGCTGGTAGTCTATTTTATCTAGATAGGGCTGAGAGACTCCAATGATGTTTGGATTCATCTTTGGGGAGGAAGGAGCTGCCTCTAGTTCCTCCCCACCCAGCATTGCTGTGACATAAGCTGTGTAAGCATCAGGCTTCTGGGCATCACAGAAAGCTGGTAAACAGGCCCCATTAGGTCCTGTTATGACACTGTCAAAGCGGCCCCATGCCCTGGGATTAGAAGAATAACCAGGCTTGGGCTCCAAGTTTATCAAGCTAATCACGATACCCTCCAGCTGTTCAGTAGGTAGGAACTTGTCACTCATGTAGGCACGAACTTTGACATAGCAGCGTCTATTTTCAGGTACGTCTAAATTGAAAAGTCTGCGTTCTCTGATTTCCATGTTGCCTATGAGGAATGTGCGCTCCTCGCGCTTGCTCCTTCCATGACCACCAGTAGTTGTTGTGCTGTAAGAAAAGTCGCTCTCCTCTTCCCAGACTCCTGTGTCGGGATTTAAAGACCACAGTTTCATCTGGGGAATATGTTCTTGCATTTTGACGTGCTGTGTGTCAAGGAGGACTTGGACTGCGCCAGCTCCAAGTACCTCCTTGTTGGAGTCATCTCTGAAGTCTACAGAAAACATGCCATAGGTCCTTAAAGGAAGCATGTCACCTTCATCATCCACAAAGTTAAGGTCGCCAGGGGCAGCTGCTGCAGTAGTGATGTTTCTTGGGTCAATGAATGTGACACTGGCTTTGACAGTTCCTTCGTAGATTTCTCCATTGTCCTTATGAAAAGAATTAGGAGGAATAACCAACTGCCCTATGGGGTCTTCATCTTTAATTTCTCCAAGGCTAATAAAATTGGTCTCTCCTGCATTGATATCAATTGGTGTTTGTTTTCTCATCACTTTCACATCGTGGTAAATAGATCCACTTTTCTTGTCAAAGATGAACACCTTGGGCGTGTCAATAAACTTTTGACTAGGATCAACAAAATTTACAACTAATCTCTGTGTGTCAGGGGTGATTCTTAATGTGAAGCCTCCTTGGTATCCAGTGGTACCCACTCTCTCTTTACCAATGTAGATGTGCCCAAAACGCAGAGGCTCATTATTGTCAGCTGTGACTACTCGACCTCGAACCAGCACAGTTGGCTGCACACACTTCTGACAACCGCACTGTATCATAGCACGGATGGGGAGGCTGTAGCTACCACAGTCAATAATTCTGCTTTCCATATTTTTAACACCACAACAGAATCCAGCTCCATCTCTGCAGCCCATATCAAAATCTAGGGAACCAGCACATTTGTTGTGAGGACAGCGGCCAGCATTGTAGTACTTGGAGTCAGTCCCGGGTTGAACACAGTCTGTGGGTAGCCTGATGAGATGTGTTTCAGGGGTAGAATTGCATGCTGGTGCTCCTTTGTCTGTGAAATAGACAATAAATGACATTAAGCTTTTGTTCTTTCATCATCATGAAAGAAATATTGCCATAAATTTTAAGTTGACTGCTGTGTAATGTGACTTTGATGGTGTTTCGGAAGTAAATGCAGAGTTAACATATTAAAAACAGGGCAGTTCATGTTCTATTTGCTTTGCTGTATCTGCTCTTGAAAGTTTGTCAAATATACAATCTAGCATTAAAATAAAATTGCTGGTTTGAGGGTAATTGCATATTGATTTATAAGCATAATGTGGAACAGGTATAGAGAATAGTTAGAACTTGCTGGTGGAATGTATAAAAATATTTATACCTTTATTTTTCACACATGGATGCTCACATTAAAAACACAGTACACACAAACGTCCAAGGTCTGCATGACCTGAAAGTGCATTTAAGTGGCCAAGTTGGATTGTGAAATATGCATAAAATGGTAATTAGACTTCAAGCTTAAGAAAAGGTTTCTTCACCAACCATCCAACTGGGAACTGGAAGGAACGACCAATTGTTCAACAACCCACTGGCAGCATAATTAGTATGCAGGATATCATGGCTGTTTGTAGTTAAGTATCCCTGTCAAGCTCACCATCTCCCACATAAGTCAATAACTGCAAACACATGAAGCAGTTTGATTTGTAGATTGCTGTATTGTTTTGCAAGTTTCCTTTGATCATGAATTATAAAACATATAACCTCCTGAACAGCTGTAAACATATTGTGTTATTCAAATTAAACTTCTGCATTATGTGTAAGGGGAAAAGAAACTATTGGGATGAAGGCATGTTTATCATCCCGCTCTGAGGTGCAGGTGTTGTTCTGCACACATAAAGTCTCTCCAGCCATAATGACTTTTGGAGTACAGGGATTTGTCTGTTGCCTAGAATTGATTGCTTTAGCACTGTTCCATGAAAAGCCTGTTTGTTAATCTGTGTCTTAACTAACAAGCACCTGGAGAATATAAGCTGTGTATGTGGGGTTCTCCCACATGGATGTGGAAAGACATACTTGTCTGAGTCTGAGAGAGAAAAGAAACATAATTTATTGACAATCTTGGGTTTCATCTCAACACTGGGTGTTCTGGAAAAATTGGGTTTGAGGTTTTACAGTGTCCAGAGCCCTCTCACACAATAAAGAATCCCTGTTTAGAAAGCTGTAGTTTCAACCAATGTAAACACAATAAAAATCTATTCCTCCAGGCTCTGCCAGATCGTAAGACTGATATTTTTCATTTTCCCATGTTGGTTTTTTTTTTTAAATGAAAGATAGTTTATTAACTGACTTTCTCCTCTCTTTCAGTTGTAAGCCACTGTGGTTTTGTTTGATTCCTCTTAATGCGTAGACATGGCTCATGGATGACTTGGTTTGAGCTCAGCACTGACATTCCTCTTTAACTGTGTATTCAATCTCTGAGGCAGCTGCTCTTTATACAGTAGAGTTGCGGTTGTTTGCTTTTTGTCAGTGGTTATACTTGAACCAGTACAAGACATTGACTAAATACGTCATTGTCAAATGCACTCGGGTGGTAGCCATCCTGAGCAATAATCCCTGTGTGCCGCTTTCTATCATCATAGCAAATTATTTCTTCTCAGTCTGATGAAGATTAATTACATTTTACTAGAACTTTACTATTTTTACTTAAAGAACAACCTTGAAACAGAAAAAACACTGGTATTCAGTGCTTTGCATGCAGTACATGTAAATACACTATATAACTTTTTCCAAGGGTCACACATCTGTCATTCTCTTAGCAGGACTACATACATACTACTAGTCTGCATTTCATAAACTTGGTGCGGAGGTGGTGCATGGGCAAGGGAAAAATCTTATTGGTGCCAATCCAGATCAGCGTCTTCACTTACAAAAAACTAAATGGGGCATTAGCTCTGGCAGAGGAAGTGGTTTCTTTGTTTCTGCCATTCTTGTTTGGTGCTACACATACCAATTACAGTAAGGAAGGCGGGGGAGGACTTGATGCTTCCTGCAGGGCTGCTGGCTTTACAGTAATACTGTCCCGACTGCTCTGGCTTCAGATCTCGCAGTACAAGCTCCTCTTCATACTTGTATACCTTCCTGTCCAGCAGAGTCCCATTGTGATACCTTGATAAACAGACACAAAGAAAGAAACAGAGAGAGTGATTTGTTCTTCACTTTACTTTTTTACATTATTGTCAGCCACTAATCAGAAGGTCGGTGGTTCGATCCCAGGCTGCCTCCTGGCTGCATGCCAAATATCCTTGGGCAAGATACTAACCCCATGTTTGCCTACTGGTGGTGGTCAGAGGGCCCGGTGGCGCCAGCAGCCTCGCCTCTGTCAGTGCGCCCCAGTGCAGCTGTGGCTACAATGTAGCTTGCCATTGCCAGTGTGTGAATGTGTGTGTGAATGGGTGAATGACTGAATGTAGTGTGAAGCGCTTTCGGGTCCTTAGGGACTGAGTAAAGTGCTATACAAATGCAGGCCATTTACCATTGTGGAATGTTTATTGAACTTTAATCAGCTAAGCAATTATATTTAAAATTATATCTAAAATGTTAGCAAATATGCCACCAGTTATACTTATTTTGATGATTTATGCTAACAATGACTGTACAATGACTTTCATAGGAAGATTTATCAGATGACTTTAGCTTATAGAGCTTATGTTTTAGTTTTATAACCTGTAACTTAAAAACTATACATTTCATAAGTGTAGGAAGGACTGTAGCTATTTTTTGAGTGTTATTCTATGAGAGTGTGCCAACAATGATGTTCATCTCACCAGTAGTATTTGTCAGGTGTTGGTGATCCTGCTGCCTTGCAGCACAACAGCACCCGTCCTCCCTCGTAACGCACTTTATCCTCTGGGTGCTTCACAATGTACGGCTTTTCTGTGGAAAGCAGAAAGGAGCAAATCATCAAGACTTTACTCTGATTGTTGTGAATGGTGCCGCAGGTCATAGAGAGCTCATAAAATTCAAATATTACACTTTATTCGCCCGTCGGTCTCTGAGCTTGTGAAAAATGATTGTTGAGGGAATTGCCTTTTTGAAAGCAGCTCAAGTCTATTTTTATTTGGTTTCCATGCAACCAAGTCACTGCTCAAAGCTATGTAAAGTCTCACAATAGTCCAAACTGTTTATGTTGTAGAGCTGTCAATTTCCTGTTTTCAGTCGTCTGAGAATATGATTGAAGGATCTGTAGACTATGTGGAATAATAATAATGCTAGTCTTGTAATAATACCTATTTTAAGAACAACCCAAAATATGTAATCACTTTTCTTTCATTTATCTGCACTTACCAGCTGATCTAAGAATAGCCCGGACCCAGGACATGCCTGTGGTGTTACTGGAAGTGGACACAGTGATAGGGGCAAACTTCTCCTTCCTGATGGTGATTAAAGTTGGGCTGGAAGAGCAGATTCCTAGGAGCTTAAAGTGACCCATAGCATCTGTACGGGCACGGATGACCTTGGGATGGCTGGCTAGTGACACAAAGGCTCCTGCCACAGGGACACCGGTCACACTGTGGATATCACCATGTAGGATGTGGCCTTTGCACACGCAGTGACTGCAGTCTTCACTGGGATGGCCTTCAGTGCACACATACTGGCATTTGGCTTTTGTAAAGAAAGCGTTGAGATGTTAGCAGATACTGATCAAGACACCAAAGTAAAGAAATGCCTCACTACAGCTAAATGCAGTGTGGCTTTGCATACCTGGGCATGGAGTCTTTCCACATTTCTGGATTTCAACAGGCCGTCCCACACACTGCACTGTCGCTGAAGTCCTTACGCAAGTCCTTCTCCTAATCCTGCGACCTCCACCACAGGTCACTGAACATGACCCCCAGGGACCCCATGGACTCCATTTAGCTACAAAAAGACACAACGGAAGGGAGTTTCAGTGAATCATTCTATCAAATGGATTGTTAACTCCCTTGTGCTGACTATAGGATTTCTAAAGGATTTAGCTGCATTTAGAACTTTACTGAAACAGCTTCAATCAATAAGACTGTTGCTATTAATGGAAAACATAAATTAATGATACAGAAAATATACTGTGAATAAATGGAATTTTCCATTTTATAGCTGAAGGAAATGTCCGTAAATGGTACAGAGAGTATACTATAAATCTACAGAATTTTCCGTTTTATCATTTACAGAAAAGTCCGTCAAACTTCCGTAAAAAAATCAGAAAATGTACTGGCAGAAAATTACCAGGACATTTTCCGTTTTTCTACTGAATTTTTTTTACAGTGTACTGAATGGTTTAAAAGGAATGTTTTGGGGAATTCACCAATAAAAAGGGACATTATGAATCACTTTGTTGATTAAAATAGTTTATGTGTAGTTCAAAGACCATATTCTCTACACTAGCTTAGGGTCCTGTCCGAAATTTGGTGGTGATTGATATTTGGCTGTTACCTGTACATGGTAGGGTGGTGCACTCTCTTCTCTCTGAATGGTGCCCCTGACATGCTGGCACCAACAGCAGAGGCATGGGCTGTGCGCTCACACATTTCCTTCGGCGGACTTGGACACCCACGTCATTACAAACTGTGGTTGAACAGGGGCCCCACTCACTCCATTCAGTCCAATAGCTCTGCACTAAAAACATATTACAGAGGACAGAGGGACATTCTAATCTTGAAAGATGTAGCTATGCACCAATGTTTACAATGTTTAATATTTGTTTAGTTTTTGTAGTGTTTTGGCTAAATATTCATTTCTGTGAAGAAAAAGCTTCCACAGCCCTGGGCTGCTGTAATCGGCTCTACCTGGGGGGCACTGGAAGCGAACATGGTAGTTAGAACAAACGCGACCATGTGGCTGTTCCTTGTTGATGCACCAGAATCCCTTCTCCAGACTTGAATGAACCACTTCCCCAGTTTCTGCCGCTGCCACCCAGTCTGTAGTACGAGCCTCCATGGCTGTAGGCCGTGCACAAACTCTCTCTCTGTAATAGAAACGAATTGCCTCCAGGCGCTCATAGTCTCCATTTCCCCCAGGATGGTCAATGTTGAACCAAGATGTCCATTCAGTCACGCCTGGAGGCGCATGAAGGGAAGACGTGGATGAAAACCACAAAGATAGAACATTAGAAAAAACTAATAATTGTGGTGTAGAGGTTGGAGCTAGTTTTACATGGGGGGAGACTGTTAAGAATTAAGAAAGACTTGAACAGCAGGGATGGGTTACAAGCTTTCAGGGGTCTGCAACTATCATCTGAAACTGACTTCATATACTCCAGGGAGCTTTGTATTGTTGAGGATCTTTCCATGCCCCCTGGCTTGAGTCATGAGGCATTCTGTTTAATTTTCCATCTGTGGCATGTTCTGAAACCTGAACAATTTCCTACTGAGAAACATGAGGAATTACAAATAAAAGGAACCGATTAGCCTCATGTGATAGATTGTTTTCCTTTTAAAGTAAAGCACTGCTTTACTCCCAAACAATAATGTCCACCAAGAATTGATTATGTGTTACAGACAGCTGTTTCTGTATAGTTAAAAAAAAATGTTGTTTATTGAAATGCTCCTAATTGTATTAATGTTGTGGTTTAAAGCTGTTCACATCACGGAAAGCTGACTGAGGCAAACGATCCTCCCAGCTATGCTAACAGTGAATGATTAGAAAGCAGATTAGTCATACATCTTTTGTACAGAAATGTCTTTTAGTGTTACACCTCTATCTGTTCTTAATAACTGCTGAAAAAACTGTGATATGAGCTGCAAGATAACCTCATCCACATAAGCAATTATAGTTTTAAAAACTCCCACTCTTTGTTTTACTTCACTGATCAGAAACACAGTTTCCATAACAACAGGCCTTTAGTGGAACAAACAGGAATTATTATGGTGCACGAAGTGATTTTTATTTAGCTTTGGGTCCAGACTTGAGCCCTGTCTTTATTTGCTTCTATTATTCCATTGAATAAAGTATCTGTAATTAAGTATTTTTGTAATTAACTATTATTACTACTGTAGCCAAGGATGTCTAGACAGCATCGCTGGATGACTTAGACAAAGTTAAAAGGACCATCTTTTTTCTATTATTTCCAAGCAGATGTGTTCTTAAAAGCAATGGACACCATACAAAGACAAAACACACTGTGTCTAAAATTATGTCTCGGCCTCATGCCTTGGAGTTTAAAGTTTTCTGAGTTACGAGTCTGCAAAGGAGTAAAATCTCTGAGGTAACATCTTTATTGGGCGCTAAAGGATTTACCTTGAGTCTTTAAAGTTTTAGTCACAGCCATTAGTAAGGCTGCTAAATCAGCAAGTCAAATAGCAATAACGAGCGTACTGATAGTTTTATAATACTGGCCAGGATCTGCCTGCACTTTTGCTTTCAGCTGATATTTAAACTCTGGCGGTTTGAAAATGTCTGCCAAAGAATTAGCTCTCAATCTCCCGCCGGTACCTGTTGTCTGTGAGTCAGCGTACATGTTGAAGGCCACTCTCCGTCTCTTGTCTGAATGACTCTCAGTTCTCAGTGATTCTGCGTACACAAGAAAACAGCTGGTTATAGACCGAGCTTACACTTTTTGTCCTTGAGAAACTTTAAGAAGAAAGAAAAGAAATTCTAGAAGTCATGTGTTGGAGATGAGAGTGTGTTACCTTTTTGAAAATATCTATACTTGTGCTTGCTTAAACTACACTATTGATAAAATCAAGTTTTCAATGTGTGTGCGTTTTGAACAGCTGCTGAGATTTACTCCAATTTTGTATGGACACGTGCACGTTTTGCTCTTTCTTCGAGGCAAGGAGACTTTCTGCTTAAATAACAACAAACTGAAGATTTATTCCCTTTTCTTTCTCTCAGATGTAAGCTTTCATCTATCCATCACTTTTCTTTTTTCCTATATTTCCCCTTTCACTCCTCTCTGTCTTCTCTTTTATCATAGCTGCTCTTCAGCAGCGGCACTCTCTAATCCCTCTCTAATCTCCCCCAGAAATCTTTGTCATGCATCTTCTCATTCTTCAGTCCTTCTTGCCCTCCTCTGTCCTCCCTTCTCCTCTTGATCCATCAATAAGCACCTACTGTTGAGGATGTTAATGAACCTTCAGTTGAGAAAATCTGAACCTGCAGAGTCATCTGATATTCTGTGCAGAAGCTTTCTGTTCACCTCTTTCTCTTACTCAAACACATGCAGCAATTTCATGCAAATTGGTTTTATTTGAAGGACATATGACTGCAAAATATGTATTGAACACAAACTGCATGCCTACATCACTAAATAAGTCTTACATCATCTTCTTTTAAGCGCGTGTGTTCATACACACAGCAGTAGATGTAAGAAGTAAGCAAATACTAACCTTTTAGAAAAAGAACGATATTAAAGCTGGCATTCATGTAATTTTTTTCCCTTTGATTTATTAAGCATGCACCGTACATTTTCACGCATGCTTTGATGTGCAATGATTCATTTTCCTGCGGCACAATTTTTTTTATGTTTTGAAAAGCGTCAGTTGTTTGCTTGACATTTCTCCTTTCGCTAGAAACTCTGGGAAGAAATGTGAAATGTGGCCATGCGGAAAAAATAAATGTCAGTCTGTGACAGAAACAAAAAGTGGCTTATGTCACTTTAGTGTGCGTGTGTAATATGTGCAAGTGCTTAGAACTGTGGGAGAGACGCTGCTGAGTTTACGAGCAGAGACGCCCAGCACAGAGACCGGTATCGATCCCAGTCCCCGCTGGTTTTACAGCTCACTTCAAGTCTTTCGTTTCATGCCAGCACATTTCTTTTCAAGCCCTGATGGCTTTTGATAGATTTACCAAAAGAAGGATAACAGTTCAGCAGGACAAACATCAACTTCACATTTTAAGGTAACGTAGACAGTCAGCTGACCTTCATGGTTGTTGATTTTTTTATGCCCTTGGCTTTAAAAACCATTGATATTTTTCCAGATCAGCTTTGTCTCTCTGATACCCTGGAATGACTTCTAAACAGAAGCAAATGCTTTCACACTGATCTGGTGAGCAGATGTGGCTCTTCCTGCAGATTTAGTTTAGTAAATCAGTTCAAATAGTTTTTTCACAATTTTTTTTTGTCTCCCGAGCAGGTAAAGCACAGTTTTTCTCAGTGACAATGATGTTCACAAATCATCAACACATCCCAGAAACAACATCAGAGATCTCTGTCCAGAAGTCCTGGGAACAACTAAGATACTGCGCAGGACCCTCAAGCTCCCAGGCCTCTGGTACAGGACCCGAGCTTGAAGGATAGACCGCCCGCAGGGGCAAGAGGGGATTTTTTTTTGTTCATTTTTTTATGTGTGTCTGTGTGCACAAAGAAGCCTTTTCTTTCTTTTATTAAAAATGAATTAAAACTCCTGTGGCTAATTAATAATGCTCCCCATCCTGAAGCGCATGTTATTTCCAAGAAGTTCCAAAACACTATTTCGGCTCCTGTTACATAACATTTTTCTTTCCTTTTCACACCAGAGCAAAGGGAATTCACAGCAGAACCGCAGGATTATCATTTCAAGATGTCTGATAATGATGAAAATGAAATGGCAAACAATTCTGTGGATTATAGGGTGACTAATGGTTTTAGAAAGCAGACAGAGGAAACCCAGATTAGCTACAGAAGAAGGCAAATGTTGGGGTAGTGACCTTAGTAATGGCTGGGATGAAGTGGCTTGGCTCCCACAGCGCACTCAAAGCTTATTGTGCTTCTGAGGGACATGTTAACACATTATGAATTTTAAATGCTAGGGGATTTTATGGGGGCACTGCTTCATGCGGCTGGTATGTGAGCGAATTTACCTCATCAAGAGGCAAGTAACACACGTTTTTCAAGCCAACGGGACCAAAGTTAGAACTTATTATTTCCTTTTTAAGCTTTAGGAAAATACACCCTAAAGGGACTGACTGGTGCACTATACCTTGTTCATGGGTTTGGGGTTTTTTTGTGAACAGAAATGTCTTTACGCTTTGACTTTTTGCAGCTGCTGTTACACAACCCAAACGTTGTGTATGTTGCTTCTGATTTTCTGATTTAACGGCCCATTTGGCGCTTGTCAAATCACCGCTGAACAATAAACTTCTTTTATGACGTGACATGTTGTGGTTTAGCTTTGTTTAGATCGCATGGTTAAGTTTAGGAAATAGATGCAGTTTGGTGGAAACGTGAGGCTGTCCTGTTAGAAACAACTACGTTAGTCATTTCAAAATGAAATATGTTTACATTCAAGTGCCAGCAGTTTTAGCCATGCTCACCATCATAAACCTTGGACAAACCTTGGACAAGGTAACAAGATAGCTGCACTGGTGCGTTCGAAGAGATCTGCATCCTTTTCCACATATAGCAACATGGTAAGTTCCTGAATACCAAGCAATGTCACTTATATGTCTGAAACATAGCTACTGGATTACTTTTCATCCACCGCTGCATTCATTGTCCTCTTTATCCACCATAGGTCTGTTGTGACAACTGCAAGTCTTATTTTAGAGAACTAGCTTTGGGTTCAATGATTTACGTCACAGTGGTTCATTCTGAAATACAGCTGGTTCACTTACAGCCTGGCTGCACAAAGGCAAATCCACTAAGCCCTGGTGCCTTTGTGAAGGACAGCCTTGCTCTCCTTCACTTTCTGAGTGAGAAATTTCTACCTTAGCCAAAATCTAATAAAAAAGCTGCTGAAGAGTGGAACTGTGGAGAAAATGGAGGACCTTATGAAGTTTCACCCAACACGATTTCACTCATATTAGGGAGGTATGGTTGTGCCAGATGCAGGCTGGCAGACAGATGAGGCTAAGTAAAAGGTCTGGATCCTGTTTATTTATAATATTCCAGATCCCTACAAGAAGGAAAAGATGTGAAAACACCAGCTTCCTTCCTCGTGTTACATAACCTACTAGACAAAGCACAGCTCGCTCAAAGAATGGGGTTATGCTTTATTTGTTGATGTCGCTCGGGCTCAGGAGTGTGTGTGACAGCTGCCACAGGAGTCCTCTGTTAATAACAGAGGCATTCCATCCATGAACTGTGTATGCATTGTGTGTGGGGGCCTGTGTATGTGATGATCCGTTTGCCATGTCATCTGGAAGTTGTTTATGCGTTTGGCTAGCTCCTTAACTGAGGTGTGTGTGGTTTCAGAAAAGTCTGCTCTTTCTCTCAGTGCCTATCTCTCTCTCTCTTTACCCCAAAGTTTCTTCTTCTTCCCAAAAGGCTCTCAAGCTCTCAGCAGTTTTGTCCGTGACATTAACTAATGGTGGAAACCAACCACATGATTTAAGGATTTACAAAAGTATAACAGATGATTTGTGTATTTAAAGGAGGATATTTGTGGAACACCGCATTGTTTCCTTGATACTATTAAAAAACGTTAGTCAGTGTTGAATTTCTCAAGAAAAAATATCTGGAGGTTGAACTTCCCCACCTGTGCACAGGTACTGAGCCAGAAGCTGAAAATGTAAAGCAGCTGATTACTCCTGCAACAAATAATTTCTTGGCATCTCTTCTTGTGTCTGTACACATGAGTAGAAAAGAAAAGCAATGAAAGATGTGATTGTGGCTTGCAGCATGTCACTAATGGGAGTTTGCGCCTTTTCGTTTGATCCGATGTAATCTCTGCGTCAGTCATTAAAGTCAGCTGGCCAGACAGCTCTGTGCTTTATAGCAGACAGTGGTCAGCATCTGGAGAACTACCCCTCCGTCTGACTAACAGCCCTCCAGCTACTCACCAACTATTTTGGCTTTGCCTGAAAATTATGCAGAGAAGAGAAGAGAAGAGAAGAGAAGAGAAGAGAAGAGAAGAGAAGAGAAGAGAAGAGAAAGATTTAGACCCAAAGGTGGTAATACCACTGTTTTCCCCTCTAAGTTGGGCATTCAGCAGCAGCTGCCAACTTTAAATAGAAAAACAGCTTGTAAACCTCTAAGCTCTAAGGTGTGTGGAGAGGGTGACTGAGAAACAAGGCAAGGAGAGAATGTTTGGAGGAGGGAGTGTGATTGAGGGAGAGATAGAAGGGAGAAAGGTGGGGAAAGTATTTGTGGGGAAATACCTGAGGGAGACAGATTAGAAACAAAAGGCGAGCAGATGAAGACGAGCGGACAGATGGAGACACGCAGTCGTTACTTTAGCAGTGGATTGAATGCAGTTATGAGGGCTGAACTGGTCATCAAAAGTGAAAAGGAAAGAGTGAAATGCTGGCCAGTGTGACGGTGGAAAAAAAAGAAGGCAGTAAAGTAATTTTACCTGTTCTCCTATTCCTCTTTTTTATTCCATTTTGTCATTAAGCCGAGCACAAACCAAGCAGGTGGAAAAGTGGGCCACTGGGTTTGTGATTATTGCACCTTGTTTCCAAGGTAACTGCGTTTATATCTTTAGGGACTGCTCCCAATGTTAGAGGGTGAAATAAGGACAAAAATGCACCACCTTACTGCAAGATGTGGATGTACTGCTAAAGGAGCGTGGCATGAGGCGTTAAACTTTTAAGGTTGGAGTGTTCTGTTCAATCAGAGTCAGCATGAATCACCATTTATACATACACTTTCACTGGTCTCTAATCTTTTTATATATACTCATCAGTGAATGGCACAAAGACATTTACAGTTCAGAGGCTTCAGAGCCCAACAAGACATGGAGACTATTAAGGTGTATTCACACTCATTTGCTTTTATGAACTGCCAGCTCCTTCACTTTGGAAAAAAGAGAGAAAAACCTAATGTGAAGCAGCTGTAAGGCGAACAGAAAGTGACAGCTCTGGAAAAAGTGCTGCTACTGGTGTCATTCAGGAAGAATGGCAAACTTTCAGTGGACGATAAGAGTGAAGTTTGCTGGGAAGAACTTCTAATCTCATCTGGAAGAAACTGTGTTGTGCTAATGTCTGCAGATAACCAACACTTAACCAGCATTAAAAACCGGGAGCTACATTAGAAAAATAGTGCAAAAAAAGCTATAATTTCAAACTGGATCTTGGTCAAGTAATAAAAGCTGGACACAATTTTCATAAAGCAGGCCTTCCGTTTGCTGATAGTGGCGGCTACTGTGAAATTGTTGTTGTTTAGTGATTAAACGAGACTGCAGGGACAGTTTTCACGACCTCTTCTCCTTAACATCCCACTCCATCTCCATCCAACTCCTTTGTGTTATTAAAAGTGCAGGAGAAACATGCATATGGCTTTAGATTCGAGATTTCAAGATAAAGAGGTAATAAGGCAGTCTTATCGCACGTTTCCATCGCTTCAAAGGATGTTACTTTGACTTAGTTTTACATTGCCAGAGACTTATTATCCCCGTAAAAAGTATTTCTACTTTCCTAAACCTAACCTCAAACCACATCTTCTTTCACAACATTTTGTGATTTACAATACGGACTTTATGACTTCACATCCCCAGAAGGGAGTAGGGTGACTTTGAACACAGATTAATGTCCCAACAATGTAAGTAATCCAAGTACACGGACACTAATCATGCACTACTCTTATCATATGAGCTCATCTTCAGACATTTGTCTAAATTCTTTCAACATCCCGCTCTGACATCCTTAGGGAAATGCCGTCAACTTGGGAAACTCTACAGTTACTGTCAGTTGTGCGGCACATGTGTTAATACTCATAAACTGGCCCTCTTTCTTGTGTGATTATGAAATGAAAACTGAAAATTGCTCAAGGTTCATTTTCAACATTTGCAGTTTCACGAGCATCATTTTGTTGGCAAATCTGTAGTTACAACAATTTCTTGGGATTGTGTCATTCTGACATGATAATAATATATTAGCAGTTCAATCATCAATCTTCACCTACCTTGGCTCAGAGCCACCGAGGCCAGGAAAGACAGCAGCAGCGCCACTTTATTTAATCCCAACATTGTGCTGGCGATTCTCTACAGCATCGATACGAACTAATTCAGCTCTCAGCTGAGTGTAGCTACTTCAGGTCCTCAGGTGTGACTGAGGCTGTTGTTTGGACAAACTCTTGCCTCTGCTCCTTCGTGTGAGTTGAGTTGCTGAGCTGGAGACAGGAGCTCAGCCGTTTTTAAAAGAAGGGGCATCAGGACTGCACACCAATCCAGCCCCTCTCTTCTCACCATTGGCCAGTGAAATGCAACATCTGGGTCCCCCGTATCATGGTCCAAAAAAAGGTAAGGGTATGGTGGGGGAAGAGAGGGGAAGGAGCACACACACACGCAAGGAAAGAGAAGGCAAATGTGTATATGTGCCTGTGGTTACTGAAAGTAAAAGGGTGCTTTCCTGTTCTTCTTAGCTTTTTTTTTCACTATTTGTGGCTTATTTAAAGCATTACTTGCATTTGTTTAACTCAAGAGTTACATTGATTTGTAACCCCCCTCCACCCTATTGCACCAGCGAATACATATTTAGCAACACAACAGGTGTGTGGCTTCACGTGTGTGTTTCCATCTTTAAATCTCTATTCTAGTTTCTACGTGTGTCTTGTCAAGCAAAGAATTTTAGAACTTTAATTCCGGATGATTGAAAAATCTATTTTTATTTTTTCTCTTGCTTTTTTTAAAAGGCATTTAAAATATGAACGTCTAGCTGACACAATACATTTCCTTGTGATTTGCAATAATAATTCAAGACTGTGTTTATAAACAAGAGATGACAGTTATAATCATCTTCTGTAAATTGTCATGTCCTTCGCTGGCCCCCCTCCCAATCTGTGTTACCTTTGTCTTACCAGCAGACACGGGACAGTGCCACATGCTGCTTTCCCTCGGGTTCAACTTCTGGTTCAGTTTTGTAACTCTTTAGCAGTTGCTGATTGCTGGGTGATGCACTGCCAAAGAGTGGAAGTGGCGTCATATGGCATGCCATTCAGGAAAGTCCTCAGAGCGCAGACACGAGACATGCTTATGAGGTGCAATGTACTTGGACTCGTTTACAGGATGTGAAGTGTTTTATTTAGTAAAGATCCTCGTAAAAGCAATGGAAATTAAATACACTAATTAGGCTGAACTGTTTAAACATCCCACTGGGTTAAAACTTTTAAAAAGGTGTTAAAAAGTCTCCAGAGTCCCCGTCTGCATCTTGATAAGGACTAAAGCTAAGTTCGGTTAATTGGCTGAAAAGTAATGAGATTTATGTTTAGGTTCAATTCTGAAACCTAGAAAAATGTGCTTTTACTACTAATCTTATTATCAGTTACTTTTCACATTAAGAGTTTCCTGTTAAAATGACACAAAATACAATGCACTCCTAAAGAAAGCACCAGTGTTTCCTGAACCTCCTAACTGCACCAGCCACCCACCTTCACCCTTAGCTCCCTGGCAAATGAAACTGGCTAAAAGGATCGTAAGGTTTCATATGTCAGATGAGCTGTTAGCAGCTCCACCAAACAAACAAGTCCACAGAATAAATACAGATTTGTGTATCAGAACTTTGTTTTTCCTTCTTTCCTCTCTCATTAATCATCCAGTGGCCCCCCACATTTTTCTTGTGACCTGTTAGACAGGCCTGCCCCCTGGGCTGGCAACCAGTGGAGTACCAGCACCAGCTCCATCTCAGACAGCTGAAGTATGAAATACTTCTTAATGAGGTAAAGACTCATTTTCCACCATTGCATGTGGATTACAGTTCAACAAGACAATATTTAGGAAATAGATTCCCATAAGTTCTCGGTTCTGTCACGAAGAAACATTAAGAAATGCATTTTTATTCTATATTTACTCAAGCTGTTTTGTGTTGTTTTGCTTGTAGTGTACTGTTGTTTATAGCACTCATACTCATCCCTAATTTCTTTTCTTTCCAAGGAGCCAGACTTTTTTGTACGTTTTTAAAGTGGTCAACAGGAGATTGAGGAATTGTTCTCCAGGCTTTCTAAAGTTCTTTCAAAGTTTTTCTTTGGACATTGGCTGCTTTTTCATTCATTTTGAGTCCAGTCTTTGTACTTGAACACTTCCAGAAGAATGGTTTTTGTTTGTTAAGCCACTTAGCACACAGTTGTGTCCTTAAGAAATAGGAAAGAAATCCAGTAGGCCTGACAAAAGGCCTGAGAAATGTATAATCAGGCTACTGTTCACTGAAACATTACCAAAAATGCTTTCAGTGGAAGGGTGTCTGTGAAGAAGCTATTCTTAATGAGGCAAACCGGTACAAAAGAACTGGACTTACAATTGGTGTGATGGAGCAATGAATCCAAATTTTAAACTTTTGGTCCAAATATATTTACAAAGCCTGGCCCTTAATATTCCTGAAGCACTGTGGGATCCTCTTGACAGAGGACAAAACTAAAAGAAAAGAAAATCCACAGAAGAGCTTTGAATGCATTTGAAGAAGCCTAGAGAATTATTCCTGAATACTAACTAATGAAACGAAAGCTTTTCCCAAGAGAGTTTACGCTGAGTTGCTTTATAAAGGTGGTCATACCAAAGATTGGCTTTCAAGCTCATTAAAACTGTACAAACTCTGTTTTTGCCTTATATGCTGTATTTCTGTGTTCGTTTGCACACGATTCAGTAAATCTCTACACATATTTCACCATTTCCCTAGCATGATATATAAAGAAATGAGTTGTGATTCAATACTTTTCTACAGTACCACGTAGCTAAAGGTAAGATTTTTCAAGATGTTTTGAATCTAAGAAATAGTCAATGATTCTCTCTCCTTAAAGATGATAGTTATCATCATGAAAAGGTGCTGGAGTCCTTTCAGAGGCAGATCCTTTAGTTTCTTTAATTTTTTATGCCATAGACAGTCTGGATTTATGTTTCTTATTTGTTGCTGCTCCCTAAATTGTTTTTTGGGGTTTTTTTTGGTTTTTTTGGCCTACATTTCTTACCCATGTATGATTTTATCTCGCTGACTCTTACAAACAAGTGCTAGTGTCAGTTATGGCTGTTCATTTCTCCAGGCCACTGATGACACTAAAGCTCATTACACCGCCACTTTAATGAAAAGCACAAAAGACAGAGTGGCAACAAGTCTTGTTCCCTGACAGCGATTGGACAGGCATGAAAGGGACGGCTGCTGAGAGCCGAGACATATTTCTACAACGTTTTTCAGTTTGCCTCTGACAGATTTAATACCACGGAGCAAAAAAGAAATGAATCAACATTCCTTTTCACTGACTTTCTACACCCACTCACACATGTGCACCCACACTGGGCATTAGTGAATTAGTATGTGTTGCGCTCTAAAAGTAGTTATAAAACTTACATTTTTCTGAATTGTTGGGAAAATCTTTAAAGACTATTCTTATTTAATTGTGTTTTGTTTTTGGACTAAACCACAAACATTAACTAGAAATGTGTCCAAAATGTGACCTCCAGGAGGTCAGAGTTCAGACGTGTGATGTCATCAGTAAGCGTAGAAAAACAAACAGTGTCTGAGATGTGGGAGCGATGTTTTGCTGATTATATGCTATGCTGCCTGTAAACTCCAAACCTGAACTGAGGAGAATAAAGTTGCAAAAAAAGGATAATGGAGTCATGTCTCTCTGAGGGTGCAACATATGCACTTCATACATATACACATTACTTCATTTATAAACAGCACAGCAGTTGTAGCATCACTGAAGGCCACAACCTTGAGCTTAGTAATGAGGGATCTTCCTCTACAGCGAATTATAGCCTGATGACACCTCTTTGTGGGTTTCATTACCAAATCAAATCCAGTTTGGAATCCATAAACAGATGTAACAGTGTGTGCACACCTAAGATGCCCGGCAATAATCGCATGAGAAGTGCACATTACATAGCTTGGTGGCCTGGATGCTTTTAACAGAACAGGCAGCGTTCAAGTCTATTTTGGCAGCTGTCCTGACACTGAAGGGCATTTCTTTCTTTTTTTTTTCTTTTTTTTTTTCTTTTTTTTTTGGCCTGTCCCGTTTGGCTCTTTTGCCATCAGAATTGTTGTCTAAAGGCAAAGAAAGATGCCCAACGGATTTACTTTACCAAACTGACCATCCCAGCCTTGCCGTAATGGTCCATTTGATTCACCTTTTATTGTTTATTTTATTTTCACTTACTGAATACGGGACAGACTTGACTGGGGGAAAGAAGGGGAGAAAGAAAGAGGGAAAGAGAAACAGCTGAGAAGAGGGACGGGGGAGAAGGGCAAAAGACAAAAACCAACAGAACGGGCAGAGAAAAAAAAAATGCATATATCAATCACCTGGATCACCTGCTGAGAAAGAAAAAAGAAAGCAAGCAGAAGAGAACAAGAGTAATAGAATAAACAACATCACAATGATATATGGGAATATGACAGTAAATACTAAATGTTAAACATTATTGTGCAGCACATAAGATCAACAGAACACAGTGTGCTTTGAGGTAGGAGCCAAAAAGGGTGTAGTTTGTGGGTGTGATCACCCGTGTGTACACCTGTGAGCATGGACGCGCTTGTTTTTTGTTTTTTTAAAAGGTTCCTTCATGTAATAATCTGCTAGAGGGTGTGGGGGGGCCACAGCCCCGTCCTCCAGGGCGTGAAGCAGGTGTGGAGGAGATCAAAACTCCAGACATCCAGAGGCCCCCAGAACACAAGAGACCAAGGAAGACCAACAGAGGGGCAGCTGCGCCACTGTCCCGGAAAGAGCTGAGGAGAGTCCCAGATGAGGGCTCACTCAGCAGCCGCGGAGCAGAAGCCAGGGGGAGTTGCAGTGACGCGCCCGTGAGCTCCGCCGGCAGTGACCGAGCCCCAGGCCGAGAGGCCGGGGGCACCCCACCTCCGAAGTGGCCCGAGCGAGCCCCAGGCTCCAGGCCCCGATAAGCGGCCGCCAAGGAGTGAGCCGGTGTGTACCTGGACGCCCATCCCCGGACACAAAGAACCACCAACGCACCGATGTCTGAGGGGGTCCGCCACTGGCAGGGGAAGTGGTGGTAGGGGGAGATAGGCCTCCAAACCTTGGAGGGCCTGAGATGTCCCCAGAGAGGTGGCGCCTGACACCCAACCTGACATATAGACACAGACATACAGGCACACACAGATACAAACATCCATTCCCACCCTCATGCTCTCATATGCACTTACTCCACACTCAACCAACGTGGAGACATACATAAAGAGACGTTGTACACACGATCACACTCCCCAAGCGTACTCTACAAACCGGGTCTAGGTGCCCCCGCCCCTGGAGGGGGGAACTGCACCCAGACCCAGGTGGTGTTTCCCTTTTCCCTGCGGTGGGGGGAGGCAGACCGCCCCGACTCCGCAGCAGCAGGAAGGCTCCACACTCCAGACCGCAGTCGGACGGCCAACTCCTCCTCCTAGTCCTAGCCCCCCTGCTCCAGCAGGTCGCAGAGAACGGGGGTGAGAGAAGACTCCGAACCTCCCTCCACCCGCTCATTGTAATGTTGATGCATGTGTGTTCTAAGGTGCATTTAAAACCCAGGAGGGCATGGAGCTACCTGCCAGAGAGCAGCAGGTAAGCGCATGGTCCCTCCTGCTAGCCCTCAATGTCTACGTGTATTTAAAATTGAGAGGTGGGCAACGATGCCAGGGGTGGGGTGTACACCCTGATGGTACTTTGGACTCCGTGTATCGTGCCCACCCCCAAGATCCTATATGTATGTGTAATGAGAGTGTGAGTAATGTGAATGTCTAAGTTGTGGGATAAAATTGAGGCAGAGGCAGCCAGAAGGGGACAGGGGGGGGGGGGGTAGCCTCCTCTGCACCCTGGTGACATACCCCTACTCCAAGGCCCTGCATGTGTGGGTGGTTGTGGTGGAGCGGGAAGAGGGAGGCAGCTGGAGATGGGGAGGGAAGGAAGGGAGGGGCAGGTGACCCCTCCCTGGGGCCAGCTCCCCCGCTGACCCCAGTAGGCACCCCCATACTCCGCGACCCGCCAGGGAAAGGGGGCCCAGGCTCATCCAGACCGGGCCCAGTGCAGCAGCGCCGCCCGGCCCCACAGAGCCCGGGACAGTCCACCCAACCCCACCACAGAGAAAACTGCACCCACCCCACCATCCACTCATCTTCCAGACTACATAAGACAATAAACACCCAGGCTGAGATCTTCCTCCACCTCTCCTGTATCTCCCCCTCCTGCAGAGGCAGCTCCTGAGGAGAGGAAAGCTCCTGCAAGATGTGACAATCTCCCCCACCAGTTGAAGAGCCCCCCAGGTGGCTCGACGCACCGGCGGCACCCTGCTCCAGGGCTGGGCCCCCATGCACCCACCCGCCCACAACCCCGGCAACACACCAACCAGGACCCAAGCCCCCGAGGCCCGGTCCGGGTCCCAGCCCAGAGACGGAGCGCCCCCAGAACCTCACGCCCATCCCGGACCCACCCAGGGGCAGCCAGGCTACCAGGTCAGTAACCCACGTCCGTCAGCACAGACCCTCCCCTAGCCCCGCTGCACGCAGCCGCGAGGAAACAGTCACCGGAGAGCCAACAGAGCCCCTAACCGGACATGACCGCTACCCCGGGTTGAGCCCCCCAAGGAAGATGCCTCCGGGGAACCCCCCCGACGCCCTAAGCCTGTCCCTACCCCCACACCAATCACAACAGTGAAGGCGGGACCAAACTATGACCCCCCACCCCCACTAGGTGATGGAGCTGATCAAAGGAGCCCAGAGCAATTGATCTGATGTGGTGGCAGAGGCTGTATCAAGACTAATGTAATCTAATAGATAATTTCTATATTGGTTAGAATTAAGATTATTTTTATTTTTCCAGTTCATGAGGACTGTTTTCTTGGCTATGCATAGGGCAGTGAAAACCATATGGGCGATATTCTTTTCTGAAGTGACATTATCTAAGCTGCCCAACAAACACACTAAGGGGGAAGTTGGAATGTTACATTTCAGACACTTCGATAAGTCTTCACATATCTCGCGCCAAAACTTCTGAACTGGTGGACAGAACCAAAGAGCGTGGATATAATTGTCCGGTGAATTGGTTTGGCAGTGTGAGCAGTTGTTGGTAGACGTAAAGCCCATCTTGAACATCCGATGACCTGTATAGTGCACTCTATGTAATATTTTGTATTGAATTAATTGAAGACTGGGATTTCTAATTAGATGAAAGGTTTTTAAGCAAATCTGAGACCAGAAGTTTAGGTCTAAGTTAACTGATAAATCCGCTTCCCATTTTGCAATAGGAAGTGATATTGATTCATCTGTTTTAGAAAGCATTCTGTATATTTTGGATAGTAATTTGGGGGGTTTAAGAGTAAGAAATTGAACCACACTTGGTGGTGTTTGTAGTTCAACTTGACCCGGTTTAAATTTCTTTTTTACTATGGATTTAATTTGTTGATATTCTAAAAATCTTTTCTTGTTGATCCCATATTGTGTAACTAGTCCGTCAAATGAAATAAATTCTGTTCCTTCTAGTATATGTTCTAAATATTTGATTCCTTTATCACTCCAATCTGAAAAGTTTATCATATTATTGTTTTGTAATATGTCAGGGTTGTTCCAGATAGGTGTACGTTTGCATGGGATTAATGAAGACGCCGTCAATTTTAGAAACTCCCACCATGCTGTCAGAGAAGAGCTGATGTTGATGCTTTTAAAGCATTCATGTCGTTGGGTGTTTGAGCTGATAAATGGTAGGTCTGAGATCTCTAGATTATTGCAGAGTGCTTGTTCTACATCTAGCCAAGGTTCATCTAAGAGGGTGTGTTTTAGCCATCCTGAGATAAACTGAAGCCTGTTGGCTAAGAAGTAGTGCTGAAAGTTAGGCAGTTCTAGTCCTCCTTTATCCTTGGTCTTTTGTAGTGTTTTTAAGCTTATACGTGGGGGTTTATTTTTCCAAAGGAATATGGACATACATGAATCTAGAGATCTGAACCAATCTTGTGGCATTTCTTGAAGATCAAAGGTAATAAATGAAGCAAAATTACTTTAGTATGGGTATACAGTATATTAGCTAGAATACCAAGATGGAAATGTATGTTGTCTATGTTTCTTTAAAGCCATCATCATTTAGTTTTCTGGCACAAGCTGGACTTGGACTTATTCAGCTTATAAAACATTAATATTGATGTTGGCATGTAGTTAAAAACATCATTAAAATTATTTTAGACTCCAGTTTCTGGTAAGGTAATGCGTTTACCCTTACATACTGTTTATATTTCATGCCTTTTCAGTCAGTTTTGACCCTATTAAAGACATTAATCAATGAAATTAATTAATATATTTCAAGTATGGAAATAAATGTCCATACTGAATGTTAAACTACTGATTTAAAAGGTGTAAATTGCCTGTCAAACATCAATTAATAATTTAATAACTTTACATCTAAGCTAATGGCAGCTCAGATGCCTTTATAATATTTATAGCTCACAATAAATGATTCTGATTTTTTTATTTTTACATTATTTGTTGCATTGCAGGTGCCAATGCACTGTACTCATTAATTCTCTGACCTCTGTATAACCTCTGTTCCGTATGTGCAGCTTGCATTACCAAAGCTATGCTGTGGTTCTAATTCACTGTTTTGAGATTCTCCAAGGACCATTCAAAGATCAGCAGGTGACCATGACCATGTGGTGAGAACACAGACAGTTCTCGTGACAGTGTCAAGGTCCCCCTTGAACTTTGACATCACTGTGCCATAAAAACTACACTGAGACATGGCACATGAAATCCATCTGAATGTATGTATATCAGTATAAAAATGTAAAATACTTTTGGTTTTGTGTGCTCTGGATCACTTCTGGAAAACCCATCCAATTTCAGACTAAAAGAATGACATTTGAGGTATTTTTGTTCCTGTCAAATGAGTCAAGTTTGTCCAATATTCTCTCATAATTTTGGCTTCAATTCTTAATTTCATAAAAAGTCCTGAGAAATACTACTAAAAAAACTTAATGTATTCACCAGCTGGTTGCAACCTAGGTCCGTTTGCTGTTGGGGTTGGGAAGCTGGCATTCACTGGGTTTCTATTAGATCTTATTTACTGAAAACAGCTGCCCACTGAAGCTGGAAACATAGTTAATGAGAACAGATCAGTAGACCTGAAAACCAAAACAATGAATCAGAATAAACCAAAAGATCACATCAAGCTGGCGTAAACGGCGAGTTGTTTGTAATTTTTCAGTTATTTTGTCATTACAAATGATTTTTTTCACATTGCATAGTTATTTGATATTGACGTTATAAAAAGTGCTGATTGGTGCAGCTTTTATCCATCTGGAGCCCTGGTCGTTTCATGATTTAATTTTTTTTAAGACAAGCTGTCAGTGCCATTTAAAGTGAAGAAAAGCAAAACACCAGAAATTGAACACTTCTTTGAAATTAGTTCTTTGTTTTTTATTGGACAACAAAAAGCAAATGAGGTAACTGAAACAAAGGTTATGCAAAAGTGCAGCCTGACCACACAAATCAACAACACATCTGAAAAATGTAATTACCAACCTACACCAGTGTGTCTCAGCAGCACACCTCAGTAGAAAGTCAAGCATAAGAATGAAAAAGTATCAGAACATTAAAACATTCCTTAGATTGGCACAATAGAAATCTCACCTTCCTCTGCTGAGCCTCGAGAAAGACATTTGTTTTGCAAAGTAATCAGAAAACAGTGCAATGCTACACCTTTTACAAGTAGACTGACACAAAACTCCTCATGCCATACCCTAAATAGACATGACTCAAACCACAGTTTCTATATATGAATCTTCCTACTGTAGCTCAACAGCACATCTGGCTAATGCATAGCCTGATCTACACAGCTGAGATGTCAACATTAAATCACACCGATAGTCTATAAAATACAAAACAAAAGAATAGATCAGTTGTTTCTTTTCAAAATCAGGAGTGGTCAACATGGGCTCTTGTGGTTCCACATGTTACAATTCTACGAGACAGTCTGTGCCAGGGAAGTCTGGAAGGTTAAGCTCATATTTTTTCTGGATGTCATAGGGTAGGAAGCGTCCGGCCAAGAAATGCTTCCCCGTGAAACTCGTGGCACACTTCTTTGGTGCTGTAAGTGAGATGAGAACTTCTGGGTTTATCCCATCCTGACTTCGCTCTTCTACATCCCAACCTGGAAAAAATGCGTTTAAGGAAAGGAGCTTTTCAATAAATTTGTGCCATTTTCAGCAGTTAGTGTATATGGAGTAGGATGAACTCATAGTGATCTGATTTTAGCGCAAGAGTTATTCTCTAAATGTGCCTCTAGACTTGGAAAACTGAGAGAGCTGCCTGGAGGGTAATTTATCATCGTATTTTTTGGGCCTCAAGACTTATATCTACAGTTTATATTAACACTTACCTGAGGGCACATCCACACTAGCAATGGGAATCTTGATTTGCTTCAGGGTGACCAAAATACCAGAGTATGGCTCCTTTATGTTGGCACAGTCTGCTTCTGGGCCCATCATGGCATCAATCACTAGGTTGTAGGCATCGTTTATAAGCTGCACCTAAACAGAAAATACCTCAGTATGAATAAAATGAGAAGCTTACTTCTTGTACACAATTCACTGGAATCACCTTCCAGTGGTTAAAGGCAAGATTAATCTGTATAAGAGTAAAACATTTACCCGTGTGGGGTTTACAGTCTGTGCAGTTGTTATTATCCGTTGTCATTCCCAGACTGACAAATTATCTCAAACCCAATGTTGTCTCAGAGGATCCAAAATTTTCCGAAATGAAGGGTAAATGTTATGCAGAAGTGTATGAAAAGTGAAATGTGAGCAAAACTTGAAACCAATTAGCAAAAGAAAACAAAGCAAAACAAAGTTAACGAAACCCACAAAGATCCCATATGGGAAACAAACCACTTGGAAACTTGTGATTTCCTCCTTTTGCAGACTTTGAAGGCTGCTTCCTCTACTACCAGAACTGTGAACATCCAGTAGTGTTGCAATCAGTGCTCGGACACTAAAAGACCCCTTTTGCATGTCTGCTACATCAATGCTGTCATTAGATTTTCAGTTTATGAAATATTATGAAGCACAAAATCACAGTAGTGGCTAAAAAGTTTGATTAGATTTTATCATAAACCCATCTGAAAAGGTTGTTTAATAAAATGCAACCATTCATTAAACATGAGAAAGATATAGAAGTAAATATACCACCGTCTAAACTGCACTTTTTATTTAATAAAAGTGAACAACAGGGGAGGCTGGAGCCTTTCCCAGACAGTTTTGTATGATCTGTAATTAACCCAACCGCTATGTCTTTGGAGAACAAAACCAGAGCACCAAAAGGTAACCCACAAAGGTGCAAAGAGAACTTGCAAACTCCATACAGAAAGGCCTCAGTCATATAGCAGTAAGGCAACACCACTAATCACTGCATCACTGTGTTGCATCATCTCCTTCTTGCTGATTAATTAAAAGTCTAGAGAATGCAGCCAATTAGGTTAACATAGCATAAAGGCTTGAAACGAGGGGAAAGTGTTCGGACTCAGTCCAGAGGTTACAAGAAACAAACAACGGAGAAACCTCTATAGCTCAGTAATTAACTGACTATCTCCTGCAACCAGTAAAGACCCAAGGGAGCTAAAGGTCTCAAAAAAAGTTCAGAAATTAAAAAAGAGAGAATTATTGAAAAACTCTTTTTAAATTAAACTTTACACTCAATCTTTTCAGCAGCATGGCTAAAGTTTCTGTAAAATGTGATGTCCTGTAAAGGAATTGCTGACCTCTGTAGGGAGATAGGATAAGAAAGGGATGTCCATCTTCTCACATTGAACTGTGAAATCCTGATGTAGACTGTGAGAGGAGCGTTTAGGGTGATAGATGGTGGGCTCATACTCCTGAACCAGATGAGGCAGCAGAGACAAAGGGCAGAAAGAAGGGGAGAAAAACACAGAAATGAAGAAAGTTAATTATGTTGGTTTCAGCCAGCACTGACATGATTCAGTTTGGATAGTGTTTCAGTATATTTAGCATGCGGTACAACTGAAAATATTGTTGACTGGTGATCAGAAGTAGTGGTTTCTGCAGTCTGCTTTCTGAATGAATACCACCCTCAGGAAGTGGAAGCCATGTAGAGTAGAAATCCAGACCCCTGCATTCTGAAAGGTCTGTGATGCTCTGCAGGAAGCATCTGTGATCCATGACCTTTTCACAGTCACAAACACAAATCTTAAAACCCGGGAACAGAAGTGTAGTCTGTAGTGTCAGTGTCTGACTGAGTGTGTTTGTAAGTTCATCAAGTTAATTTTTATGTTAAGCATCATTAGAGTAATAAGACACATGCATACATGTGTGGTATGTATTGTTCAGTCACTACTGACAATCTAATCTAATCGCTTTCAAAAGAAAGCATATTACTCCCAGGGATAATTTTAATTTAAGTAATATTTTAAATTGACTTTTTATCTATAGTCAGTGGCCGCTTTAATAGGTACAATTAGCTGTTAACACAAATATCCACTCAGCCAATCACGTGGCACTGTGTCAATGCATTTATGCATGTAGGCAAGTTCAAACCAATCATCAGAATATGGAAAATGGTGATTTAAGTGACTGTGGCGTGGTTGGTGGTGTCAGATGGGCTGCTGATCTACTAGGGATCATTTGCAGGAGATTTGCATCATGGATCTGTGGACAACAAATCTACATCAACTGTGTGATATTGTCCTGCCAATATGGACTCTGAGGAATGTTTACCACCACCTTGTTGTTGTGCCACACACAAAAAAAAGGTAGTTCAAAAATCAAAAGGGGTCCAAACCAACACTAGCAAGGTGTACCTAATAAAGTGGCTGCTGAGTTTTTTGTTTTTTGTTTTTTAAGTTAAGATATTGGTGAATTTATTCAAATTATTAAAATAGTAGTTTCCTCGTGTGTGGAATTATCCCCTTTCTCAAAAACACTGTCTCCTCCTGTGCCTTTTATATACCAACTGAACTATTAATGTTTATACATTTTTAGAGTAAGAATGAGTAAATTAATAAGTAAAAGTATGTTTTTAAATCTGTTTTAGCTGAGGCTATCCTACAAAGGAGGTGATCTGTCAAGTTAAATCACCATTATAAATCACCATTATCACCAATCACTGCTATCATCACCACAGACCAGAGAGCAGAGAAGAATACAATCCAGTGCCTGCGTCTCTCCTGGGGTTAGCCAGCGCCACTGGGGTGGCCTTGACCTCATCAGCAGTTAGGCCATCAAAATGTGTGAAAGTAAGGGAGAGTGCGAAATGACTGTCAGTGTCATTGAGCTTGAAGAGAAATGAGCCGTGAGACAGAAACAAGCACACAGCATAAAAAGGGTCTTTCTCCAGTTAATGCTCAGTTCTAACAGGGTTACACTTGCTCTCCCTGAGGGATCACGGTGTCTTGTAGTACTCTTTTATTACGTGCAGCCCATTAGCAACAAAGGAAAGAGGTCTGCAGAACACAGGACACTCAAATCTTTAAAAGGATACTTGCTATCCTCATTTCCTTACAGTTCCAGGGACCTGTTGTACAGATTGTAACGGTCATTTATGCAGCTGGTCAGCTCATTGTTAATTCTTCTTTCTTTCATTACCCCAAACCCTAAAAACACCCCACCTATCTAATGATTGGCTGCCACCTGGTTCACCTGGCTTGTGAAAAAACAACCCAGTTCTTGTAAGCCTCCTCTTTAGGCCAGACAGAGCTAAACATATAAGAAATCTGTGGTGAGCTAACATCAGCCCACACAAGAGAAGAGGAAATCTTTGGTAAACAAAACAAGCATTCACAGCGGTCTTCAGCTTGGATAGATTGCTTTAACACGCACTGACCTCATTTTGATGAACAGTAAAGACTGTAATAGGTATATATGTTAGAAGCATAACATGTCCCCTTTAATAAAAAAAATAAAAAAAGTAGAAAATTAAAAAAAAAAAGTAGACCTGCAAAAACTTCAAAGAAATGTCTCAAATGTTACTTTGAATGTTAAATTTACCTGAACTGTAATTGCCCAGAGTTAATAAAGGCAACAAAACTGCTAAGCAAAATAGTAGTTTGTATTTTAGTTTACTGTAACTAATGGCACAAGTTTCCATGCAGTGAATGCCTCAGAGCATATGAACTGAGCCAAACCTAACTTGATGTCCACCTGTTTTAATATGAGCAGTGCACCAGAACTAATGACCACTGTAGTTGTTGTTTATCCTCATCAAATACTGGCTTTGGTCAAGGAATATTTGTGCTCTCAGGTATGTGGCATTGCGGAAAATATTAAAGAATCCATAACAGATTCAGACACAACCTGTTTTTGTTAACATGGCTGTCTTGGAGTGACGTGGGAAGCAACCTGGACTGTTCTCCTGCAAATGATCATTCATTTCTCTGCTCTGTCTAATCACATTCACAGCTCTGCATCAGAGTTTGTGGCTGTGCATGAGTGTCTGTGTGTGTATGTATTAAAATGTGTGTCTCGTGTGTATACTTGCATGTCATCCTGCTGACAGGGATCACATCACACCATGAAAAACATACAGTCTTAAACCGAGAGAGCGCTTCACAGTCCAAAGAAAGTATTCGAGTTTCTCAAGTTAGAGCAAGCTCAGACAAGTGTGGTCCCAGATCAGGCTGGTGCAGTGTGCAGACTCTTTAAAAATAATAATAATAAAATTTTATTTATGCAGCACTTTTCAATACGAAGTAAATGTTTCACTTTGGGGAAAGGGGGAAAGAATATACCAGAAATTATGGACACAGAAGGTAAAAACATTAGGAGGAAAAAGGATACACAAGCAGACATAATAATACCCCACACCCAATATACTTAAAGCAGGGAATCAATACCCAAATCCTTAAGTTAAGTTACAGAAACATTTCTTATTCATTTCTGGAATTCCAGGGCAAACTATATCTTCTCAAAGCTAACCTCTGGCTTTGTTCTTGGCCTTGAGAAAAAAAGACAGAGTGGGAGGTGAAGGAAGATAGAGATTGGGCTTCTTAAATAAAGAAAACATGGTTTTAATCAGAACTATCGATGTGCTGTAAATCTAGTAAGTCAGACACATATGGTAAAGTGTATAGATGCATTCCATTCAAAGCCAAAGATCCCAAAAACACATATCCAAAATTTCCCTTGTAATAAAATCATAGACCGGGACTGACCACAGCACCATGTACTCAGAATAAAGGATGTTCAAAGCTGTGATCTGCAGCGGGGTCAGTGAAGATGGATAGCTCCTTGAAGAATAATTTGTAATGTCAGTCAGTATGTGGCCTAAGCTGCAGACATCATGGTCATGACATCACATCGTGGCTGCGGAAGCAAGGCGCAAGACGGCTTTAACGAGAGTAACAATACAATGATATCATGACTGTCTGAGAGCTCTTGCAGGGAGGGTAATGGGATAACTGCTTGCAGCCATTTACAGGAGCTGAAATGAAATTCTGTAAAGTGCTGTGGGCCTGTATATGGGATCCCCTGTTAGTCATGATGTAATCATTTGCAAGATTAGCTTTTTGTATTGTCTGAATGGCTCAGTAAGTTCCCTAATGTCCCAAACATGTCATGTTGCTGAATATAACTCCTGCCTTAGTGTACCTCCTAGGTTACTTACAAACATGCGCAGGTGTCGGGCACACACCAGCCCAATAGAACCATTTTGATCTGGACCACAGATCACCAGCACTGTTGGCTGCTTCTTTGTTAAAGAGCCAAGAGGGTAGGCCTGGTGGAGAGACAATAAAACAAAGAGAGAGAGAGAGAGAGAGAGAAAGCATTAGAAATAGATTATCAGCTGATGATTGAGGGAAAGCACCGCAATAAGACGAGGTGGATAGAAGAGGTTATTGATAGAGAACAATAGCGACAGGGAGAGGAAGATAAATTCTTGGCAATATTCTTTATCATCCCTCCAACTTAGGCTTCTTATTCAGTCCAGGTTATCCGATCCTCACCTCAGCCTCTCCATCATACTCTGAGTGCCTGGGATGCCAGACGAGGGTGGAAATGGCACCGGCTCCCCTGTCTCTTGTGTCTATGAGAAAAGGTCCAATCTCATTAAAATAACTACAGTGGAAAAAATCCCAGTGTCCTCACCACGGGATGCTTCCATATATATTTATATATAACACACTTTCTGTCTGCATCCTGGTTACAGCGAGCTGCTGGCATCTGTCTCTTTTACTGGCCACACATTCCCTTGTAAATCATCCTGCACCTTCTTAAACGAGACAGGTATTCGCCCGCGGAACTGTCATCATGATTGGTTAATCTTCCATCTCCACATAAACAGTGCTGTGTGACTGTGTGAGTGAGTGTTTGTGTCTGTGTGTATGCACTCCCTGTCTGTGGTTTCTTTTCCCACAGATTATTCACAGCGTCAAAATCAATGCCACAATAATATACAGACTGTTAGCTACTGCTAACAATGTTAGGTGGGGGTATAGAAGAGTTTCTGCATTGTGGCATTACACAGGAATTATTATTCATTATTATAAAGGTTACAGCATGACTTCATGAACCAGAACAAGCTGAATATGAGGAACATTTGAGTTCATGTCCTGTCCAATTAGAGCCCAATAAATGTGTGTCAGAACACAATTTGTTAGCCAAGTTTTATCACTGCGATAAATAGTTTATGACTATAGTTCATAGTAATGTTCAGATCATAACCTACAAATTACAGTTCAAGTGTTTCATAATTACAGGGCACATATAAAGTGATGTATTAATAGAACTGATAGATGCTGTAAAATAAGAGTTATATTAGAATAAGTATAGCTAATAATAAACCAATTATTACTGGGTGTAGTGATACAGTGATAACTCAACCTATTATTATTAAAAGGCAGTTCTTTAAATATATATCTGTAAAATGCTGCGTCATCTAATAATTTTACCATTACTGTACCATAATTACACCTTTATACACCATAATGTACTCATAGGCTTACTCTTTTAGAGTTTTCTCTCTACCTTGTATTTGAGAAACAATTATACCATAAGTTTTTGGCTCCCTGTGAATATTTTATTGCACCCTACAATTATTTATTGTTATCATGAAAGATCAACCTTTTTGCCGTGATGGGCCTCCAAACATTGGAGATGAACTTCAAGTAGGCCAAAATTCTTCCACTGTGCATAAAACCCATTTAGTTCCACTCTCACTAATGTATTCCAGACAGGAGAAAGTTCAAATGGAGAGACAGGCAGTTCTCCACATTGGATAATTGGATACAACAAGACTCAGAGTGCATTAGGTAGAGCGATGAATCCAGGAGAAGAGAGACAGCAGCCATTATCTCTATCGTAACAGCTCGACTGAGAAATCATAACACAGGATCAATGAGATGGAGGACAGGCTGTTACAGCTGCTGAGGGCCACACAGTTCATATTAACAAGAAGAAAGAAGGTAATGATTGATAGGATTAAAAGGTAGAGGAGAGCAAAGTCAGCCAGTGTCTTGTGTCTCCTTATTTAATGAGATGAACCAACCGGTATTTGTATGCAAGTTGTAGAGTTAAAATACAACTCTTTCTCTCAGATATACCAAGAGTGTTTTAGTTTTCCTGGATCTCTGTTGTAGTTTTTGAGCCCACAACTCGGCCCTTTCCCAAGCTGCAGCAGCTATATTCAGGAAACCTACTGTTTGCTACTTGCTTCGTGTCAAGTGTCAAGCAGACAAAGTTAGCTCCCAACATATAAACTGTGTAGCGTTTATGAAGGTAAATTGTTTGTAAAAAGGGAAACCGAGCTTATACGTAAAGTGGTGGTGAGAACTACAACAGCATATGAATGCCTCCCCCAAATGGCCAAAAACACAATAATCATAAATCACAGATTTTTAAATGGATTTCCTGCGTGGAACAAAACCAGCCAGCCCATAATTACTTGGCCATCCTGTGTCTTCCTCACGCTACACAACTCTCTTTTTCTGCTTGTTTTAACAAATTCACATGAGAAGGTTTAATGACATTTTTCTATAAATGTTGAGGACCATCGGGAGGCTCAGTCTTGCTTCTGGTGAAACCATTAGAGATACTCTCTTGACGGTGAGCAGCTATAAAGGGATCAGGCCAGATCAATTCAGGCAGGGAATTTTGCATTATGAAAAATGTGTGTAATCTTACCGAGAATGCTTAATATTCCACAATATGTGATACTAAAACGTAATAAATGAAAGAAATTAGGAAGAGAAGGGACACAAAGCATGCTGTATCATGAGGTCAGTACTGCTGATTGTGTTTTTTTATTAGTTTAGAACGAAAAATGAGGTTCTGTTAGAGCAATTTTCCCATAAATATGAAATTTCACAACTACTTTAATTATCATATTAAATCAAGCTTCCCAGTCTGACCCAATATTTGAGTGTTTCTGATGGATTTTGAATGGATTTATAGGCAGCTATGATGATAGCTGTGCTTCTTTGTTTAAAGCGTCTAAATACTTTGGTACAAGTCTAAATAAACATCTGTAACAAATGTACATTTTAAGGTTTCGGTAAACTTTTGATACTAAACAAAGGGGCAAACTTGGAACGAAAGGTCACAAGAGTAGCTAAGCGATTTTACGACCCCCCGTCCCCCCCTCCCATGCTCACACAAACACACACCAAATATAGAAAATATACCCGTCTTGATTGTAATAACGTCTCTAAGGGTATACTGCTTTGAATTAAATGTAAAAGGCACATGAGCCTTCACCTCCAATCAACCTGAAACACACACTGAGCCTGAGAAAACATTATCAGGCTCCTAAAAACACAAATATACTCACATATCCAGAAAAATGTTACCTTTAATATTTGTACTAGAAGACCAAACCAAAGTCCAGGGGCTACTCCAAACTATAGCCTAGACTAATTTATTGCTGTGTGGCAACAAAAATGTCTCCTGTCTCCACTCAGGTGTTGAAAAGTCTCAGACTGATACAGAAAGAGGCACACACACACGCAGACACACACAGTCTGGACCTGGTGGTTGCTGCTGTTGGAACAGTAAGGGGATTACTTACAGAAAACCTATAATCTATCTGGCAAGGTGTAGGTGTGTGTGTGAGGAAGCATATGCCTGTTTGTGTGGTATACTTGGAAGCCAGCAGCAGTAGGCCAGCAAGGTAATCACTAAAATCAGACTGTCTGCATCTCCTTCGACTGTAATTTTCTTTAAATAGCAGTGATGTCATGTACGCGGTAGCGTGCTGCTGGCGGCTGTGGGCAGCAATGAGACACCCCATCCAGACCATGTTTGTCTAGTATGGCTTTGCTGTTGGGGGGCTGGTGGTGGAGGGCCAGGCACGGGGCCAGTGACAGCTAATGGTAATAGTCGGGAAGTGGATGTGGTGGGTTTAATCACACACTATGAGGGGAGAATACTAAACCTCCACCTCTGACTGATGTTGCCACTCTGCCACTCAGCGTTCACTTTTCTTGTTCCCGCTTCTGTTCTTTTCTTGTTTTGAAGGGGGATATCAAAGGTGTCTCACTGAGGTAATGTTGCCTCTTGTAAGCATAATGCCCCACTTTATGGAAGTGCAACTTCCTGTAAACTACTCTTTTGTGCTTTTGCTTGTTTTTTTTTTTATTTCCTTTTGTCTTTCTCTTCTTGTTTCTTTTTCTTGTCATCCTTCCTCCTGACAGCAAAGCAGGGTTTCATATGTCTTGTAGCTCAGACTCTTATTCATCAGCCTGCTGAAGAGCCCACTGAGGAAACCAGCGTGGCATTAAACCAAGTCAGTGGTCTGGTCAAAGGGAACCACATGTGTTCCTAACAGCTCTCAACCAACACACACATACACACTCTTCGCTTGACAGAGTCCAGATCACAGCAAGAAGAAACTGCAGCCGCACCAGAGCTGAAAAGTTGCGGTTCTGGACCGGCGTGGTTTGGTAAACGGAGCAGTGCCACTGGGTGAGCTCAGGTGTTGTGCCACCCGAGGTGAGCTGCTCACATTTTTGGAAGCAAATGTCACAGAAACTTGGAACATTTCCTCCACACAGTAATCAAACATTTTCTATGAATGTTCATGCAAAATATGAAATTGTAAGACGCACAACTGTGACTTTCTGCCCCCTCGGACAATCACGAGTTTTGCTGTGATTACTGAGGCTCAGAGGGACAGAACGTGAGGAGGATGGGCTGAAATCTGTGACCTTTAGAAATGGTTTGCTGGAGAGACACAGCAGAGGTTATTAAACTGGGTTGCTGAGGCCGCAGTTGTCTGATGTCATTGGATGTGAGCTTTAAACTGCAGTTTTGGATTGAATTATTTTTCTCAATGTCATGATCCTGGGCCATGTTGGCCCAGCATTCTTAGTTGTCGTGTGTTTTGTATTTTGTTCTTTATTTATGCCTTGGTTCCTAGGTGGTTCTGTTAAGATGTTCCTTATTTGATTTCCCCTTGTGACTTTACCCCCTGTGTGCCCCTCTGTGTATCTGTGAGCCCTAGTCTCCCCTCCTTGTGTTTTATTCCATGTTTTCCCCATCCCGTTATGTCTGTGCTCTCCCCGTGTTCGCTCTCTCCTCCTGTCTGCACCTCTGTGTACTTCCTGTTTTACTTTGACAGTCTCCCGTCAGTGTTGCGTTGATGCCTGCCGTTTCTCGTTATGATTATCGGTGTCGCCTGTGTTCCCCGTGTGCTCCTACTTCCCTCGTTAACCCTCTGTGTATTTATGTACGCGTCTCTCTCAGTTCTGTGTCGCGTTCTCCCTCATTCATGGCCATGTGTTTCTCTCTGTACTGTGATAGTTGCCCAGTTTAGTTTGTATGGTTTTGCTCTCACAATAAAGCTGTGAATTTTGAGTTCATTCCTGCCTCTGTGAGTTTGCGATTGGGTCCTCATCCTGCCTGCACACAGCCGCAATATGACACTCAAAAAGTTCTGTAATTGGAAAAATTTGCATGACATACTTTGGTTTGAACAGTTTTACGGAAAAAAAAAAAAGTGTGAATTTGAAGAAAAACTTTCTCAAAGAAAGTTTTAATTGGATTTGAGCTAATCCCTGCAAAACTTGTGAGGAGAAAGAAAAAAACAGCTTTGACACTTTTAAATGGTCATTAAATGTTTGCAGTTTTACCATTTTCACTAAAGTGCAAAGAAAACACCCATATTAAATAAAAATTGAACAATAAGATTGAAATGCTAGTTATATGGAACAGATTGTAGGTGCTGCTAAAATGCAGGAAAATTTAAATACAACACACACAAAATTTCCACAGTTAATAACCACTGCCCTGTGTTTGATCCCTCTGGTGTAATGGTCCAAAGAAATAAGCTTTTTGAAAGCACAACAGCAGATTAAATGTTAATTTCACATTAAAAAGAGAACTGCAAAAACAACTGACTGGAAATATGTTTCTTGTCACCGCTTTCATTCACAACAATAAATTAAGATAGACTGGATGGATCCACACCCACGGAAATTTGGATGCTTAGTCTGATTGAGACGGCTGGATAGCGATAGATGGCTCATGCTGTTGTTTTGACTTATACTTCTAGTAAAGTGAAGGCAACAAGCAATGAGGGGGAAAAAAGGAAGAAAAATGCAGTGTTTCAAACCTTTCAAATCTATGCTTTCTTTTGAGTGTGTGCTGACTTTGAGAGTGCATGAGTGCATTTGCAAGCACAGCCACTGGAAGTACAAAGAATATCTTGGTGTTAGAGAAACTCATAATAACAGGCAAAAAAACTGAGTGGGTCCCACTGTGGATTTTTCATCCTGAATAGTTAATGTCATGGTTGTCCTGCAGAAAGGAAGTGACCACCACATTATATGTTCATGAGTATTGAAGTGTCAGCCATGTTCAATTTGAGACACTATCACCTGAAATTCACAGATGCAGTGCACTCATGTGTGAGTAATGCATGCATACACTAATGTAATTTACGTAGCAGTTTTCTAGTCAGTGAATGCACTTAAGATTATAAGTCACCATATGTTCACACAGCACTTTGTCTACAGTCAATTTAGAATTACCAGTCCGTCTCGCCCAGGCACAGGCAATGATGGTGGAGTGATGGGCTAGGCAGGTAAGTAACAAGTCGGCTGAAGTGGCTGAACTGAGAATTAGTTGTATATAAAAAGAGAAACAGAACAACACAGTTTATCTGAAAGATGGGAGATACACTAACCTTAGTGATGGCGAGGGCGCATGCTTGTCCCCAGATCTCTATCAGCTGCTGTTGTCCAAACCTGTAGTCCCTCAGTAGTTCTGTCTCTATAGCTGCTGCCTCCCCTTTACTGCCAGACACAAATACAGACGTGCTGTAAGCAACATAAGTTCATCATCAGTAAAAGCATCTGCAGCGTGTAGGTGAGGCTGTTTAGAGAGAAGACCATGCTAGATATGTAGCACATGTGGCATGTTGTCAGTGGCTTGCAATAAGAAATGCTTTACGTTTTATCACTTGTAGCAAATTAAGCTTAACTAGCTCAAATACATTGAAATGTGTATATTTTTTCCTGTCTTGAATCCCAGTGAGGTTGTTTTTTCTGTTTCCACTTTAGATAGTAAGTTTTGTTCTGTTTTTGTTTATTGGGGCAAATAAACCCCATGTTGAACAGAATAATTCAAAAGAGCCTGTGTGCATGTGTGCATGTGGTGTGTGTGTGTGCTTGTGTGTTAAAATAGACTAAAAGAAGACACAGCAAAATTGGTGTATTTACATGTGGCTGTGGGCAAGTGGCATGACCTGTTACTGAGAGAATGAAGACCAAGTAAAACCATTAAGTCTGTAATCTACATTTGAGATCTGAGTCTTTAAAATAGGATACATCTCTATTACTCTACAGACACCTGGTGGTCCTCTGCAGTACTGCAATTCAAAAATAAAACCGAAATTAGTGAAACATTTACTTAAACTTTAACAGATGGATGTATTAATTGTTCCAGATTCCTGAATGTAGGAATGCTCTACAGTAGAGTACAGTAGAGGCTCCAGTTTTTGGAGGAACTAGAACGACTTAAACCATTTTAGTAATGTGATTGTAATGTGACTGACTGATGCATGTGTATGGGCATTTCTTCTCGTTACATCATTTGTGCTACTTTTCATTACATCATGTGTCGACACAAAAACACCCCACATCGGGAACATGGAAGAAAATAGACCACAGCTAACACTGATATCTACTATACTCCAAGTTTAACTATATAAATCCAGGAATCTAAATAATCATACAGATTACTAAGTTGTCCCAATGAAAAGGAAGGACAATATGCATTTAAAAAAAAAATCTGTATTTTTGTATCTAAACACTCAATCATTAATGTAACTGTAATGGAATTATTTTAGTGCTATTCAGCTGTAGTTCTATTCATTTTCCAGGAACAAACTCAAGCACAAGCAAGATAAAGATTATTATTGTTCTGAACCATTACAGTGAAGGCTTGTTTCTGAATCCCTGGGTTCTTCTCTGATCTTGCAGCAATGTGTGCGTTTTATTGATGTCTATGAAGAAAACAATGGACACACATAAACTCATTCTGGGTCATCTGTCTCTGTTCTCTGCGGCTTGTAGTGTAACTAATGCTAAACCTGCTTTTGTTCCATTTAGATTTTTATAAGACACAGCAGTTTGTGTGTGTGTGTGTGTGTGTCAGTGTATCCAAGTGGGGCTCCTGGCATTTACCTGTGCCAGTGGAGCGGCAGCAGCTGTCACCCATGGCTCACCTCAGGGATGTTTCCTGAGTCACTGAGACAAGTTGATCTTTGGAAAGTTCACCTCAGTTCACAGGGTTTACTCTGTGTTTTGCTGTGCCCAAAATATTCCGAGCTTCTTACAGCTTTTGTTGAGCAGAATTGATTCTGCCTCAGGATGGGCTATTCTGTGAGGTTGCCTTTAAAACAGAAATGGGAATTATCCAATCTGTGTAAAAAATAGCTGTTGATGGGTGTGCGAGTGTGTGTGCGGGGAGGCTAAATCTCAGCCCAGGATTGTTGCGTTAGCGATAACAGTACCGCTGCTGAATGGGCAATTAGTATTGATCCTTAACATCACAGACAGAACAAAATGTTGTGGGTGTGCAAATCAACGACTGGTAGTTTTAGCCAGGAGGCTCTACCACAAGAGGAACAGCACACTGTGTTCAGGACTAAAAACAGATGGCTGCTTCATGCCACATACTGCATGCTCTCTCAATTACCACTTATAATCATGCTTATTAGTATTTGTTTAGCTGAAGCTAGTGAGGAAAATTTGAATGTGCAACAAGTTTTAATAGAAAAGTGCTTCTGAAGAAAAGTGCAAATATATACAAGTTGGCGTTAAAACGTTAAAAAAACAACAACAAAAAAGCAACAGCTGTGTCCATGCATGTGTGTGTGTGTGTGTGTGTGTGTGTGTGTGTGTGTGTGTGTGTGTGTGTGTGTGTGTGTGTGTGTGTGTGTGTTGCAGAAAACAAGGCCTCATGAGTAATAGTTTCTCTTGCACCTGTAGCTACAGTCATGCAACAGCTAGGAGTCTCTCCCTGGAGGGAGAGTTGATTTCCCCATGGTGCATGAATTGAGCGCCCGCAGTGTGCCACCCTCATTGCAGCAAAGCTTAACTATGATCACAACATGCTTAATGAGTCTGTTTACCTTACACACGAGATAATACAAAATGAAACTTTAAATGGCTGCTGTGGGGAAATTGGGCCAGTTGCAGCAGCAGGAAATGGCAGGAGGATATGTAGGAAAGATAAAAAAAAAAGAATTTGAATAATAATGGACAAGTTGGAGGTCATAAAACCATTAAAAATTTTAACACAAACATTTGAATAAATAATAATGTTTGGATAGATTTGTAGCAAGAGAAAATTACACAAAACAGAAGCAATGTTTGATGTTTGCTGAAAGAAATATTTCAATACTTTAGGAGTTTAAATGTATAGGCAGTGAATTATATACAGAAAATATTGGAATATCTGGAATGAACAGATGTTAAATATTGACAATCGAATTCAACAGTTTTGCTACAAAAACGATGAAAGTGCCAAAAGAGGCACCCGAGGATGATAAATTTGATACAGGCGAATGAAAAACTCATAAATAATATGTTCTAGTGTGGATTTTCTAGCTGTGAAGCATCCTTGAATCACATGAGAGATGACGATTCCCCTGAATATCAGAAGAGCTTCTATTTTCCTCACACTGGAAGACTGAAATAACCACATTTTACAACCCCCGCCCACTCACTTTGCCTAATTTCCATCTTTCAAGAGTGATCTTCTGGTGTGATAAGGAGCATGATTAAAATAATAGTGAAAGACTGTGGTTGAGATTTTACTTGCCAGGCAGAGCGGTATATCATGATACAACAAGCAGTGTTTCCCCTACTGCTGCCTTCAGGGCTCCCTGGCAAAAAGAGAAAAAAAAGAACTGTATTGCATTTGTTAGCTTTGGATAGGAGCAGGTTGATGTAGATGTGGTCAAGAAAACCTACTAAAGTTCAAACAGAGCATCAGAATGACGAGGTGACCTTGTGTAACGTTGTGGGGTATATTTTCTTGGCATACTTTCGGTGTTTTAGCACCATCGGACCACCATTTAAACACCACAAACTACCTGAATACTGTTGCCTATGACAGTGCACCCATATTCATGATAACTCATTGTCACAAAGCTCAAATCAAATAATTTCTACAGTGACCAGATTTCAACAGGAGAGTTGAATCATGGGCATCCAGCCAATCCAGTCAAACCTAATGTAGTAAACACTTCTTCTTCCCGTATTTAGTGTTTCAATACTCAGAACCAGCACTTACTCATAAAAGTGACTGTACAACATCTCTGTTACCTGCCTCAAATTTACTGTTTTGTAATTACCTGAACTAGTAGTAGGCCGTATGTGTCAGGGAGCCATCCCGGTCCAATAATGAGCTGTTAATAATTAGTCAGACTCTTGCTTGGAGGGGACAAAAAGCATAAAAAAAGCCACTGTTCATTAGTTGAGTAGCCCTTTTTTCCCTCTCTCGGTCATTATCTGTCCACCTCCTGCTAAGTCTATTACTCGACAGCTGTTAATGATACTTCAGGCCTTTCAAACACAAATAAAGTACATGAAAAAAACATGTTGATCTGAAGAAAGGCACTCTTTTGTGTCTGTTTATGTCCCCTTTACAATACTAATCTGTGACATTTCCATTCAATTATTATCTATTTTGTTGCAAAGTTAAGAGGAGACAGTGATGACTCAGCCAGTTCAGTTGAAGCATTTGTCTTCTGTAACTGCCCTTTTAGTCCAGTTCTGTGCAAAAGTATTGAGCCACCTCTCAGTTACTTATATTTTGCTTCTAAGGAGCCAGACTTGACTCTGTAGTTTTTAAACCTACACTGATCAACAGTTCTCCAGATTTTCTGAAGGTCTTTTAATATTTTTCTTTGGGCAATCGTCGCCTTTTCACTAGCTCCAATACTTGTACCTGTGTCAACACATCACAGATAACTCAGAAAAGAAGCCATTTTAAATTGTGTCTTTAGGTAATTTGATACTATTAGGCTGTCTTAAAAATATATTTTTTTTTCTCATTTTGTTGATTTAATTTATAAAAAATACCAAAAAAAAAGGACAAAAGAAGAAACGGGAGGCCTAAAAAAACCAACTACAGCAGACCTGAAACGGGATCCGAGAGACTGTCGGTGCATTCAAAGATTCAAGATTCAAAGTGTTTATTGTCATGTGTCACAAGAAAAAAGGCATTTCTTTGTGCAATGAAATTCTTTCCTTGCTGTCCACCCACAGATGCCGATTAATATATACAATAGAAATAGAACAAATAGTACAAATAAATAGCTGAAGACAGAAAAGGAGACAAAATATGGAGATTTGAAACAGATGTGTGCAAAAGACCTATAGCTTAATATGCTGGCTTAATGTGTAAGATATATAGAGTTAACATAAGCCTGGTTAGTTAATCTATGCATATGTCCCATCTGCACAGTATTGTAATGCAAATTCTAAAATGATGATATTAAGTGTGTTTCTAATGCTCACAAGCTGATAGTTAGCACTTTTCTAATGAGGAATAAATGCAACAGAATTTCATGCAAATGACACAAGGAGACAAACTGGAATTGGGACTTGTAAATATGGCATTTTTCACTGTAATCGATCCAATATACATTTTACTTAAAGTGATAAATTCCAGTCTCAACATAGGAACTAAAAATGAAGTCAGCCCACCTCAAGTGTCAGTAGGGGGAGCATTTTGACACAAATGTTGAATCTAGTCTGTCTTCAATTGTAAAAATATCCCACTTTACAAAACAAAACTTTGACCTGCTTGTGGGAGTAGAAAAAAAGGTCCATGGTGGTAACCATAAATGTCTGCACAGATTACTTTATATCCGCTACACTTGTGTGTCTTCTGCTGTATTTTCATTAGGCCTCAGTCACACAGGTGAACTTGGTGAGTGGTAGTCAAACTTGAAAAAAACATGATGAAAGCAGAAATGGAAAACATGCAAAGTAAAAAAGCAACAAGCAATGGAGACAACTGACCTTCAGAGGTTTGCATCATCATTCCAAGCAAGAGAATTGGAAAACATTTTGTGTGATGCATTTCATAGCGTCACTACAACTCTGCAAATATTGTAGTTGTCAAGTGAAAACTATAGCTGACAGCGACAACAAAAGCAATTTCAAGGAGATTTTTGGTGCAGCACCATATACTTTGCAATTACCAGCAACCACTTGCCAACTTGTGAGTAAACACATATTTTTCCTCTTGCAACCTGTGATTGCCAACGAGTCACCTATTGGTCTCTAGGCCTGTATAACTGAGCCCTTAAAGCCAACATGTCAAACTGTACATGTCAGTTGGGGAAAATTCATAACAGCATGATTCATCCTTTAGGCAACAATAATATTGTCATGGTCTCCATGCCTCCCTGGCTGACTATCTCAGGCCACATGTTTTCTGTTTTTGTTTTTGTGCTCTCTCTCTTTCTCCCCTGTCTCTGTTCTGCCTGGGCGGAGCTCACCTCAGGGTCCCGCCTCTGGCCCACGCACCTGCCCTGATTGTCACACATGCTGCTAATCCACCTGTTATTCTGAGTACTACTTAAGATGGCGGTTCTGTGGTTCTCATCGCTGGATCATTGAGTAACCCGTGTTAGTTAGCCCAGCAACCAATATCTGAATCTGTGTGTTTTCCCTAGCCTGTTTCTGACTAAGCTACTCTTGTAAATAGATTTCCCTGGACCTGTTCCCGTTTCCCCGTGTGGATCGTCTGAGAGCGACTGAGTGGCAAAGTGTGTTAGAGTTGGAGCATGAGTGGCTGCGGAGGAGAGTGGAGCGTTTTCTGGAGAGCATCGGTGTGTGGACTTTTCCCCTTTTCCCTCTTGCAGACCCTGGAGCCCTGAATCTCTTTGCAAAAGGAGGTCTGAGCCTCAGTATGTCTGAAACCTGTGACAAATATCTTACAAAAATGTCTGTGCAGTTGTCTAATGAGACAGATGGAGTCTAGTCTGAGTCAAAGTACTAGGTTGCCTAATCGATGAACAATGTTATCCCTAAGTTTATGCCTTGTATGGACATATAAATGACTACAGAATCATAAAAACACTAGTAGTGATGTATGGACCAGACGAAGGAATATCATAGAAATTCAGGTGAAATCACCAGAAATAGGCAGAGACAAAAAATGTGAAGGTGGGACTGTGTGGATGAATTTCACATTTGTTTTCTGTCACCTTCTTCTTGTAAAACTCTATTAACACATGCTCACACCGTTCTGAAGAGTGGAAAACGAAATATGAACCACAAAAAAAACAGGATTGTTAAGACAAAAATACACCACACTCTCTTCATGAAATATTTTGGCAGACATGAAATATTTTGGCAGACATTCTTCTGCTTTTATCTGCCTACTTTCGATCTCACACCCTGGTAGCACCTTCCCTTCATTTCTGTCCTTTCATCTCCAGTTTTGCCAATCTTACTTTATTGCCTATCAATTCTGCATTATCTCCCTCTGCCACTCTTGTCCTCCCTTTTTGCCGCAATCCATTTCTCTGTTGTTCTGATCGAGGTTTGCACTTCGCTGAACCAGAGTGATGCCACATGGAAAGGTGACAGAATGAAAGAAAGAGAGAGAAAAGCGCAAGAGAGGGAGGGAGAGAGAGGGAGAGCAGACACGGGAAATGACTCACCAACATTTGATTTAATCTGTTTGGCTTTATTATTTTTTTATGTACACGCTTTTTGATCTGAGAAATGCCTTTAGAGGGAGAGTGGAGCAGGTAGATTCAGAGGTAAGTCTACTGTCATCCTTCATTGCAAGCATCACTTTAATCATTACTCTGAAGAGAATCTCGTTATAGACCCTCAGCCATGTTCCGCTAAAAGGTTTTGGTCATAATTTTGATATCATGCTGATGGTCATCCACGCGTCATACCCTGCTAAGCATTAAAGTGTCTTGTACTATGTTACAAAAAGATGGCTCCCCTGCAATTATAACAAGATTATCAGCGGGCTTTCTCAGGCCTATGTCTGTATGTGTGCATCTAATTTAACATGTGTCAACTCAGGACACCTTTCATCATCAATTGCACTGCCTGCAGCGTGCCTCCAGGAAGTCCCACAGCATCCAAGGAAAGTGTAGGGCAGAAGAGAAATGCAGCAAGGTTCACATACAAACTGTCTACATTTAAGAGAAGACAGATGTGTGACTGCTGGTAATAAAACTAAAAGAGGGAGAGAGTATATCTGAATGGATGAATATATAGATGTTTTTATATGTTTATGTTTATGAATGTAGACAAAGTAGCAAATGTATTTTGGTTTGATAGATGTGAAATAATAAACTCCCTCCAGCTTAAGTGACCACGGTGCAGAATAATCCAGAATAATCATAGCGAGCCAAAATCAAGCGAGCATGACTCATTAGAGGTGTCAAGTGTGTAACTCTATTCAAACTGACATGCGTATATTGCTGAAGGCATAAAGATTGTGTTGTTTTATGAGTGGTCCTATATCTTGTCCAGTTCTATGTCCTGTCATATGCTTGAAAATGAAAAACAAATATAAAATTGTAATGATTCACTCTGTATAATTGGCTTGCTGGAGGGATCAGGTGCCACAGCGGCGGAAGCGTCGCTTCAACAGTCTCAGCTGGCAGATAGGAGTTGGCTCTGAGCCGCCATATGGTCCCTTTCTAACTGGCCAGCATGAGCCCCGTCATGCTGCTCAATTCTTATCAAATCAGGACGCTATGATTCACTTTTTCAAGTCTCCTTAGGTGATAATTTAGGACTTGTTGTATGTCGTGTGTCAGTGTGTGTGTATGAGAGAGAGAGAGAAAGACAGCCATAAAAATCACATCCATACGACTATCTCCGGTAGTATCGTTCTTTTAAATCTGCCTTAATCAGTTTAGTTGTCTGCTCATGTTTCTCATATCCGGTACAACGAGACAGACATTCTTGAGATAATCTCAATCAGCGGCTCCTCCATTTGCTCTCATAACTCATTTCATCCTCCAGCAGCCATGTACCTGTAGATACAAAAGATGAACAAGGATCATATTAACCTAAAGCCACAGGTGATGGCAAGTTCATTTTGGTGTTAAATTTCCTGTATGTGTGAGAGAGTGAGTGTTCTCAGGAGCTAAAAATATCCATGAGTCAAGTCTGCTTATCCCTCATTTTTAGATGTCATGTGATTGCACAAGGAGAAGAGCTTCTATCCAGATGGATGAGCACCCACCTACACACACACACACACGCACTTGTAAGCATACAGGTCACACAAATGTACTGAAGTACACGAGACAAACAGAGGTGCTCACGCACCCACATACCCACAGGTTACATCATGCCATGCCCCGTCAGTGGTCTTTAATCTCTGCCTCTCCTTTAAGCCCAGTCTCTTCAGTTTGATGCCAGGGGCCATAAGGATCATAAATTATAGGGCATGCGTTGTCACATCCTGTTTCTTTCTCCTGAGACAGATCTTTGTCCTCCAGGTACTGGAGGCAGAGCAGAATGGATAACGCAATTTATAAGGCCACTGGCCAGGACACACAAGAAAGATGACCCATTTATGTTACTAAGTGACCTGAAGTTTAAAAACAAACTATGTATCAGATGAATCAGTTGTGCTGAGCTGCTGGAGAAGCTGCTCTTCAGCCTGGCTGTCAAGTTTGAATGAACATACAGTTTATCTACCCATCTCTAGATTAAGGTCGAGACTTATTTTACAAAAAGTAAGCATCCATTTTGTAATGTTTCTGTGCAATACTAATGATGGTCTATACAAGGAAAAGGCGACCCAATTTTTCTCCCTCGTGGGCCCCTTATGCACAGCCCTGGTGTCCTAGCAACAGAGTTACCAGAATCACTTGACTGAACATAAAGAAGAAAAAAAGGTCAGTACACCCTTTACTATAGATGCATACATTACTTTACCCAGAGCATTCTATGGTTAAATTTATCATCCGCAATACACAAGCCCTCACCACCACTGAATATGATATAGAAGCTTTAGCTTGCAGTGCTTTTTCGGGTGATTCACATAAAAACTGCTTGATTTTCTGAGGTGTTTTCTAGTGGCACCTCTGAATCAGCTATACTCTTCAACATTTATCTATACAGTATGTATGGAACTATCAGAAAAGTTAGGAAAGCTTCTGGGGTCTAAAGTATTATAGCGATGTCCTGAAAGTAAGTGAAGAACAGATAAGGAAAGGTGGGGAGAGAACAGAGGCGGAGAAAGTGACACAGTATAATTAGTACAGCCACTGGCGGTATTGAGATACAAAGAAACAAGTCAGACTAATAAAAACCTGCCATGAAGAGGACAGTCTTCCTACAGCCTTCTCTGCTTTAAGTGGCTAAATAAACACTTTTCAGCCAGAGTGCAAGCTGAGAGCACCAGGCCTCTACAGGGCATCCTGAGAAAGTGTTTAATCAGTGTCAGCAGTCTATCTTTATGTTCTTTATGCTGACTGGGAACTGGTAGGACTATTGAAAACAGCCAAAAAGAAACATGTGGTTTTTCCTCTATTTCAGGTCAGTCTATAATCCCTCTAGGCCTCTGTCTGCAGCTCTAACACCCATTTAGCTCCAGATGTCACGGCTGGTTAACTACAGAACACAGAGTAACAGTTTGTGTGTGTGTGTGTGTGTGTGTGTGTGTGTGTGTGTGTGTGTGTGTGTGTGTGTGTGTGTGTGTGTGTGTGTGTGTGTGTGTGTGTGTGTGTGTGTGTGTCCGGGGGTGAATCACAGGATGATCAATAAGCAGGAAAAGAATGGAAAAATGAAAGCAGGACGTACAATACACACAAAAAAAGATGTGCCTTTTAAAAATATATTTCTACAGGTTAAATCACTTCGTACATATTGTATATATTGTTTACCTATAACTGTTCCTGCAAATAGCAAAACATAACCAAGCTGCCAATTGCAAAACTATCCTGTCAAAATTTTGATATGAAATAAGGGTGTTATGTGGACTACAAAGGTGCTGTGTGGCTAAAATCAGAAAGAAATCTAAAAGAAACTTCAGCACAATTTTTCCCATAAATTTACTGCTTCTACAGTTTACATTTTGCTGCCAGTCTTGGGGAACATGATGACATTAAAAACAAGTTATAGTATACAGGCTTTTTTTTTAATTCCAGTTCAGGAGTATTAAGACTACATGGTCAGTATCAAAATATGTGAACGCATCACCATATATTTCACAGCACTGACCATATTACTGATATTAATATATTGGTGATAGGAGCCAAGTCTTCCTGACAGGAGAGTGAACAAGCAGGGCCACTCCCTCTATGAACATGACCAATAAGATCATGATCAGTACATACCAACAGGATACAGCTGGTTTGCAATATGTATGACAAAGCGATATTTTAAGCAGTCACATAATTTCATGAGTTCTTTATCATGTTGTGTATGCAAAATATATTAAAATTGAGAATCTTATGTTAATTTAATTGTAAAAGTACCTGAAAAAAGTGTAAATGATAACCGATATTAGGTATTGGTTAGAACTTTTGTTCTAGTTCTTGTAAATTGTGGATGAACGGATGAAAGATACTGTACCATTGAATTAGCTCATTGGTCCTTTGGCAAGACAATCTAAAATTGAAAAATAGTAAAATAATAATAATTCTGAAAGACTCTATGGCTGCAAGAGGAATTAAATATTCACTCATGAGGTACTGTGAAGCTATGCTGTTGTAAAATACTGCTGAAATGTGATCTACACAATACATGCCTAGGCTTATACAAACAGAATTAGCAGCAAGGAAGAAACTATTAATATTGTCCACCAGTTTCAGCATACTGTGACTGTGAAATGCTGACTTGCAATCTTTTAATTTATTGTTGACTGTATTTGACAACAGTGGATATTTGTTACTGGGAAATACAGGTGTCCTAAAAGTTGTTTATCCACTGCATCCACTCCAAAAAACACAGGGAGACGTGGACATCACCAGACCTTTAGGACATGTATGTTGCAACATTTGCATCTGACCCTCTGTGCAGCTTGTGCCCCAGCCAGTTATTCCCGTGGGAGCCGCAAGCCAGGTTCAGCTGTCGAGTGGAGGATGCACACTGATTCCACCCAAATATGAATTTGTCAGGTCTGTTTGTGATTTTTGCATTTGTAAGAGTCTTGTTGCAGTCATCAAGCTATTAATCTACAATTACACTCAGCAAAAAAACAAAAGTAGCTAATGAGCAGTGTTGGTCAAGTTACTTGAAAAAAGTAATCAGTAACTAATTACCGATTATGTCCCCAAAAAAGTAATCCCGTTACTTTACTGATTACTTATTTTCAAAAGTAATTAATTACTTAGTTACTTAGTTACTTTTTAAAAACATGATTTACAACCTGAGTAGGTAATAAAGCGATAGATCTTTCAGCCCAATTCTACTTTTTCTGCATCATACAAAATGTAATCAAATGGAAAAGTCTCTTTTTAAAACTTGATTTATTAGTTTTAACCTTTTAACTTTATCCATCAAGCAAAAATTTTATTATATGCAACATTCTCTGACTGGAATAAATTAGTTTAACATTTAAACCTATTTTCTGCACATTCCAGCATAATTTTTGTTTTTTGTTTTTGTGTTTACACTTACACTTTCAAATAGATGCAAGTAAAACACAGCAGAAAATTAATAACATCAAAGACTCAGCGGTCCTGTTGCTCTATTTTCACCTGTAAAGCAGGAGTGGGGTAGGCGGAGGTTTGCCCTGGTGCAGGTGTGCCGCAGCGGTCAGTTGAAGATTCCGCGAGTTTCTCTGTGAGTTTCCCATTACGTGGTAGCGCACTCCCGGTGCTTGCTTGGAAGTTTAGGGGGGGTTTTTTCGCTGTAAAAAGAAGTTTTCTTCCCACGCACAATGGACACTAATGTTTTTGTCACTTTTTATGGAATCAAACTCAAAATAAGCTCAGTACTTCCAAGCTTTAAACGCTGCACGCTCATACTCTCTCCCGCACTCGATATATGATCCACTGTTGATCTGCACACAGCTGTTGTCACAAACAGCGCACTCGCTTACGTCACTGTCATCAGACGTTCTCACAAAAAAAATCACGGTTTTAGTAACGCAGTAACGCAGCGTTCCTACGGGAAAGTAACGGTAATCTAATTACTGTTTTTGCAATAGTAATCCCTTACTTTACTCGTTACCTGAAAAAAGCAATCAGATTACAGTAACACGTTACTGCCCATCTCTGCTAATGAGTATAATGAATGGCTCTGTGAATGCATAGTTTGGAGTTCAAGCCTGCAGTTTAGGTAAAGCTGAATATAAAAATCTTTTCAGTGTATTTTGTTGTTGTGTATTTTCATGTGTTGTTGTTGTTTCCATGACGTGTCCCCATTACAGGCTTTGATGGCCCTGGAGGAATGCAGTGGGCCTCAGCTTAGTTGGTAATCTCCCTTTTTGCTCACACTTTTTACGTTCTATTTTGTAGCACGACGAATAAAAGGCAAGATGGGAGAATCCCCAGGCAGAGCCAGAGGAGGACAAAAAATGAGAATGATGCTGCTGCTGAAAACTCTCCAAGGATGCCTTTGAACTCCCTCCACATAGATTGTTCACTTTCTTCCTACCTAATCATCCTCGGAGTGCATGTACGGGTAAAAGTGTGTGTGCGCTTCTGCCACAAGTACGTGCGTGTGTGTGATCTAATTCCTTCTCTCCTGAGAAATTCTCTTTCACGGGGCAAACTATGCAGTGTTTCATATGGCAAAAGCAGGTGGGTCAACTGAAAGGCATTTAGATACAGAACAAATGCAGCACATAAAAACCAGAGAGCATATTAATAAGAAAGCCTCAAACCCACACTGCCACTGTGTCTCAGTGTCTCCCACCTAGTTGCCCATAAGCTGCACGCAAAGTGTTGTTTTGTTTCTGACAAAACTGTATCCCCACCCAAGCGCACCTGCATGTGTAAACGAACACACACTCAATGTACTAGTTGTTTATAATTGATGAGCCCAGCAGTAGGGGAAACCATGAGAGGGACCAGAGAGACCATCCAATTGAAACTGGCATTCGGCCGACCTTTTGTAACTTCGCTGGCATGTGAGCATGCGTGTGTGTGTGTGTGTGTGTGTGTGTGTGTGTGTGTGTGTGTGTGTGTGTGTGTGTGTGTGTGTGTGTGTGTGTGTGTGTGTGTGTGTGGGTGGTTGGGTTTACGAGGCAGGTGGCAAAGAAGAAATGTCTCAGAGGTGTAAGGAGATCAAGGCTGATGGCAAGAAATGATGAGCGTTTACTTCAGAGATGCTTTGATGATGATGAGAGAGTTGAAAGAAAGCTGAGGAGCTACAGAGTAATATTCCAGTGAGACGCTTCTAATGAGAGCAGAGCAGGCAGGGGTTTCAATAAACCTGGACACAACTCTGAGGGGGGGCTATTATTCTCTGATGTGTGTCAATCACATAAACCTAACAGTCTTCTCTCTGTCAAATGGAGTTTTACACAAGCAATTAGCCTGCCGCTGTGGTGGTGTTGGATTATAGGGCACAGACACTCACACTTAACAGCCCCACAATGTCAGAAATGACTATCAAATTCCAGCTGCTGCTCAAACATCCTCACAATTCCGCTTGCCCTTGGCACCTTCCACAACTGACTGATGAGTTTGTCTGGTAAAGGTCCGTGCATGCAGCTGTAACCTCAGGCTACTAACGGCTTTTACATTGACAGATTTAGCTGCATAATGTGTGCACATGTGGCATTTCCCATACATTAGGAACAGATTGTCACGCAAGCTGCGCAGCCCGAGGAGCCTGGCAGGGTGTCGTATATGAGAATTGGTGGGTTTTTGCATGCAGCTGTGTGATTGTGTGAGTCCTGGGGGGCACACATTTTGTATTCTGTGACAGTGTATATGTGTGCATAGAGTCAGGCTTCCTCACCACCCTTGAAAATGATTGGGAGGTGAAAGTGCAATAGTAGCGAAAGAGGTAGGCACAGATGTGTCAGCTACATGCTGCAAAGGTGTGATGTGGGGGTGGAGCCATCATGCAGAGCCTGCTTCCGTCGCTACTGCCCACACAAACAGACCCATCACCTGTTATATTCCACTGATTTACACTAGCACTGCCAGCTCATAGCTAATAGAGTGAAAAATGTCATTGGCAATCATTTTCATTCACAGGTGTCTTTTCATCTTATTACAACATAAATGTTTATTTATTTAAGTTTATCACTAAAAAGTCTTGCTTTAACTTGCTTCAACAGGAGATACATCTCATGCATGTAAGCAGAGCAGTCAACTAGATTTTTAGTATTAATATGCATAACTAATTGCATGCTCGTTATTCAATCTCCTCGAGGATGACTAATCTCATTACCTTGACCTTGACTGTGTGGTGAAGGAAAATTGAATTGACAGGGGAGCTTTAACTCTTGCTGCTTTGAAAAATACATCTCCGTTTATTCTCATAGTCCTCCACACAGACCACATTTGCACACTACCGATCAGATATATGGATAGGATGTTGGTCCAATCCGGAGTTATAAACTGGAAACTCATACCTTGGGAATATTACATGGTTTGTACACTATCCTTTTTATTTTCCTTTTTTCTTCTTCTTGCACCAATGCAGCCCTGTATAAAATTAATAGTGAGCAGAAATGAGTTCAGCTTATTGGTGCAACGTTTCATACCAGTCCCAGTTTCTCATGTGGCCCCATGAGAAAATGAATAATACATCCCTGATAAATAGGACAATAGCTAAAAGGACAGTTCAGCATAATACTTGCTGTGTTTTTATTTCAAATACTTAAACATAATGTGTTTTTCCAGTAACCTAATTCCTATTATTTCAGCCATCTCCGATCAGCTCCAAATACTCTTGTATGCTTCTCGTTACACATCTCTTACTCCTCTAAAGAAAGCAGTGTGGAGCTAGATCAGGCATAAGATGTAAAACTTTGTTTTGTAAAAGTCTGAGGTGGTGATGTACACACAGCACACACACAACAACAGAATTACAGTTTGTCGATAAATCAAAATCAAATCACAAACAGATTTTTTTTGTTGTCCACCCACACAATAAAAACAGGATGTGGCAAAACATAACAGACCTGGTTTGTTCAGGGGTTGTGGTGTTTGTTCACACAAACATGCCAGCAGTAATGAAAGAGAAACAGGAATGGGTCAACATCAAAGCCTTGGATATTTGAAGTAGCCAATGAACCCAGGCCAAACCCTCCTGGACAAAACAAACCGTGAAGCCATGAAGTAAAAAAAAAAAAATATATATATATATGGCTTAACGGTTTAAAATAGTCAAAAAAAGGACAAGGACTGAAAAAATAATAAATCCTCAGTGCATGTCTCATATAATGCAATAGCTACACGTTTTCAGTGCCACAGACTGAATTAATTAAGACAACAAGTATGTGTGTGGTGTAGGAGTAGGTGTCAATTCATGCATTAATGTGGTAGCATATGTTCATGTTTATGTGTATATAATAGTACGAGAGTATAAGAATGAAATGTACAGGGATTAAGACTTAAGCTGATAACATTGTGGTGACCTGAGGTCATACTAATTCAGAACTAGTTTGAAATATGTGCTGTACAGACATAACATTTATTCAACAGCCTCTCACAAAGACCTTCTATGGGTACAGGCTGGACTCGCCCAACCTCGTGCCTCTGTTTGTGACCAGCTGGCTTAGAGGATGCTAGGTTAGTTATGAAAGCCACACAGAGTAAATCTGGAGAGTGTTGACCACAAGGGCTGCACTTCCAGCTCACAGAACTATGGCTACAATTGGTAATGCTTGTTTTTCTTTTTCCATCAGTCCTGACATTATCTTCCTTCTTGTATATCTTTGTTAAAACCAATTATAATCATGTGTTGGCAGTGTTATATAAAGTCTTGAGAAATTACATCCAGTGTTGACAATTTTAGTGCCACCCACTCCGTCTCTAATGACTGTGACAGTCCTTGGGCTTTATTTGTACTAATTACAGTGAGTTAAAAGAAATCCACAAAGCCACAGAAGCTTGTGTCCCTGCCCCTCTGTCTGACTTTTTATCATTACAACAGCTATGAGATAATGCAAATGTAGAAATCAGATTTTTAGCTGTGAGAAGAAAAAATCTGAACAATGTGAGCTAATAAAAGCTAATAAACTGAAAAAATATGAGAAAACAAAAGGCAAACCCACAGCTCCTTTCCAAAGCACGTGTTTTCTCTTATTTTCTCCCCCACCCTCCTTATCTCACCGGGGTTTTGATCTGCTCTTTCCGAGTAAACACTGAGTTGATTGTGGCTTGACTCTTTTGTCTGGCTCTCCAGTTTGCTGCCATTCTTACTGCATACCTCTGTCTGCTTTACCATTAACCAGGTGGCTCCCAGGTGAGGGAGTCCAACCTTAGCAACTGTCCATCAAACCAAGAGGAAGGATTCCCCTCCACTTCTGCTGATTGCTTTATTATAACACATTTCAGCTTGGGCTCTGAGGTGTTGTTAGGCAACGGAGAAATGATATCCTTAATACAGCTGTGTTTCCAGGCAATTACAACTGCACAGAAACAATAAAGACTAAATTAAATATTAATAATAATTGCACAAGCTAAATGATTTCAGTTCTAGTGTTTGTATATGAATGTGCGATGCTGCAGTTGTTTTCTGGCAGCTCTGAAAAATAACCAGCCTTAAGAAAGTAACTGGAAGTATGCATTTATGATGATATGCTGTATGTTTGTTGTACCCCACAAAATGAATACAAAAGATAACTCCCAATTAAATATGGACATTGTTTTTTGCTACTCTATTATTAGAATGTTCAAAAACAAACTGCAATTTAAATGTATGATTTGGTTTCTACTGTTCACATTTGAAAGTAGAGGTTGTGGTAAACAAAAACAGAGAGACAGAAACAGAGACAAGTCATTTACATAATCTCAATTCAGTGATAGCATTCCTCCAAAGTGAAACAAAACAGAACCACAGTCAGGGCTCAGCAGAGCGAGACACTTGGGAAATTGGGAAAGCCTTCCTGGCTGCAAGCAGTGACTCACACGCTCAGACGCTCACAAACACAGCCGTAAACAGTTTGAAGTACAATACCTTCAGACAGTCATAAACACAGAAATCTTCATTTCTTAACCTCACTAGGACACAAAGGGGGAAAAAAGTACATCCACAATGATGCTGCGGTTTCACAGTCCGTTCCTCCTCTATCTTCGTCAGTTTTATTTAATCTTCAATCACGTCCTAGTGAAGAGTAGGACCTGACTGGGAACTTGAAAGTAAAAATTTACATTATATTTAAACATATTGTGATGATCATATGTTTTCTTTTGTAAAACAAAAAAAAACCAAGTGATTTAACTTGAGCACCTGGAAAATACTCTTCCTCGCTGGAGGTCTCTTTACTGATACAAGGCAAGCAGCAAGTTGGTTTCTTTCTGCTGTAGTGTTTGTTGTCTTTTTTGTGAAATGTGGTACATTCACTTCAGAGGACACCCAGTACCGCCCAGAGCCACTGAATGAAAGAGTCATCTCTGTTCACTCCAATGGACCAATTTTTTACAGTAATGGCAGATCAAGGAGCCTCACAATAGTTCCAAAAGTTAGCAACATAGCGATACAGCAGCACAGAAGTTTGAGATGCATGACTAAAAGGTAAAAAGTTTTAAAAAACTAAACAAAAGAAGTCTTTGTGTTATCAGCACACATTGCAACTGTGAAAACTATTTGACAGAGAGGAGGAGGGAGTCATCTTAAAAGACTACAGTTCCCGCAGAGTTAAATTTTGAATGTGCAGAACGACCTTAGAGAGTTACAAATATCAGCGGCGTACATATGAGAAGGAAAAGAGTCAGGAGGCCTAGTCATATGATTAAACAAAGAAAAAGGAGACTTAGGGTTACATACACTTGAAAAAATAAATGGGAATAGTATGTAGATTTGGAGGAGGCAATACAGTTCAATGTGGTTATTATACATTTCTTTGTGCGCGGTTAGTCCGGTTTTCTTAAAGAGGAATTCCAGTTGGCGCCCCTTAGCTTTGAGACCATCCCTCCAAACACACTCCTTCCGGTTCTTATCTATATATTGTAACGATGGTTAAATGTTATTTTACAGTGACAGGTTTGCTAGCTCTGCACATGGTTGTTATTTCTTTAAGATACATGTTTGGTTGTGCTGCCGGAAAAAGGGAGTTAATGTGTGCAGGAAGGGGAGGGGGGTCTGGGTTGTTGAGTGACTGTACGGGGCTGAAGTGAGGTGTTGCACGAGAGCACTCTCCCCAGAGTTAATGGCCCGTTTGCCTGTGTCACCAAATAAACGGACAAACTGAGATCAAAATGTCTGGTTCTTGAGAAAATTACAATATGTTCCTTCAGCTCTCCAAGCTGTTCATTCTCGTTTTCGTGCCCCATCCTCCCTGCCCTTTTCTATTCTTTAACTTCTTCACTTCTATTTAGTACATGGGGATCTGCCAGGCCCAGGAGCCGCTGCCAGTCCCCTTCAAGGCTTTCCCCAAACCGCAGCTCAATTCATGTCCAAGGCAATCACCTTTACCTACTAAAATGCTGTCAAACCTAAAATGGGGACGTGGGCCCAGAAAGTGAAAAGAATATTAAAGGAGAAAAACATATGATCTGAAAGGTTAAACAATTTGGCTTTGCAGTCAGTGCGAATGACACTAGAACAGCACACTAGATCCAATATATGACCTTTGCAGTGAGTGAAAATTCTATGTATTGTTGCAGTCTAAAACAACCCAGACAGGATTGGAAGTCTCTGGAAGGGGGGCTATTATCACTGTCCATATGAATGTTAGGTTTATCATGTTAGAAAAAAGTACAGCGAAATGAGATAGAAAAACAGCAAAGTCATTTAAAAAAATCTTTATTTGTCTTAGGTGATAGGTAAATGTGGCATGGGTGTGGTCTCTGCTGCAGAGGAGGGGTGGCGCAGCGAGCTCCCGGGGTGGCGCAGAGGCGGGGTGAACAGGTGTGCTGGCATGTGAATGTGAGTCTTTATATGTGCGCAGTGACAGTTGGAGGAGGGAGAGAGCGGACGTGACAGCGGAGCGAGAGTGTCTGTGTCCCATTACAAACCACAATAAAAGAATGTTTAATAAAGAAGTGCTGCCACCACGTCAGTGTCTTGTACAAGGGTAAACGGCCAAACTTGTCAGTAAACAGTACATATGATGGTAGGGGTCGGTCCAGAGAGCTGTAAAGTGGTGTATTCAAACAAGTGGAAGACAGGAGCAGAGATGAGAAGAACTTGTGGAACAGTGGATCATCGCAAGACCCCTCCTCTCCTCAATCAATGAGGTTTACAGGTGTAAATAAGCTCCAATGGCGTTTCATTGAGCGAGACAAAGTCATTGGACTGTTGCCATGTTTCAGTCAAACAGAGAAAGTCTAGTTTATGGTCAGAGAGGAGATCCTGGTCGAGATGCGCTTGCCAGTGAGTGAGCGAATGTTTAGTAGACTAATGTTACAGGAAGGACAATGAGTTGCAGACCAGATGGACTTTACTGGGTTGGTGTCATTGTGATTGCAATTCTGAGGCGAGGCTTGAAAGTGATGTACGGGTGGAGAAGTGCCACAGGTGGAGGGATGGCTGACGATCAGTAAAACAACCCAGACCAGCATGGACCACACAAGCATCCTGTTTATCCAAATTTCCAATCGGAGCCAGGCACTAAGACAGCCAGTTGGAGGGAACCTGATTATGCCCAGCAATTAAAGAATTATTATAGTAACCTGTGAGCAGTTGCAGCCAAACACACCAGCACATTTATATCTTAATGACCCATTTAAAATAGGCACAACTAAAATTGTCAGACAGGATCATTAAACTCAAAAGGTGATTTTTGATTTTTTAATTTCCTAGGATACTATTGAAGGCTCGCTTATTCACAAGGGGTCTCCTCTCATGTTTGACACTTGGCAGGTTTTTCTACTCTCTTCCTGACACAATCCCAAAGGGATTTATGTCTCCTCTCAGATTCAAACCAGGGATCTTTTTCTTTTTAGGTGAATATAACCCACTACACAGTGGTAATTTGCATTTGACACTCGGAAGAAAACCAAGCACTTCCACATGCATGCAAGGAAAAGCATGGTAGCAGCAGCAAAACCAGCACCGAACAAAGAAGGCATCAAACACAACAGATGCAGGAAAAGACATTCTGGGATGGAGGTGGGTAGCAAAATTACTTGAAGGCTAAATAGTATGGTCATAAATGAAATTTGCTAATTGTGTGTAGGAGCATATCGGGTATTGAGATCAGCTGATCTGCTGGTATTCCTGAAGTAATGCTTTGTTGCATTTATTATGTTTCTCAAATTCTTTCATTTATATCGTGTTCTGGGGAATCTTTTTGCAGGTGAACATTTCAAACAAAAGCCTAGGGTTTAAAGGGTGAACAAAAAGATCATCCCTATACTTCACACGGAGCCAGACTACATCCCTCACTGGGGTGTAGCCAGGGCTGGTTTCTATGGCAACTGGCACAAAACCTCTGGATCTTATTAACTGTTCACTGGACCTCACCCACTTTTTCCTTTTCTCTGCTATCCTCCAGTCCCGTCCCCCCCACCCCCATCCACCCACCCACGCACTCTACATGTACTTCTCACGCTGATTTTCCAGCAAAGACGACATAAGGCGAGTTGCTAATGGGCGTCGCTCCCATTCTGTCACCATGAGAACACTATTCTTTGTAGTCACATTCCTCAGAACAGCTCTGACCCCTGTCAGCGAGTCTTCCACAGGCTTCAGAAGAAAAAACGCTGAAGGAAGAGAAATTACAAGTGGAGCAATTTGTTATAGCTACCATTTGAGGAAATTGTCTGTTTGACTCCCAGATTTTAAGAATCAGGTTTTTAAGGACCCCCTTACCTTCAAATACCACTTACTATCTCCAGTGGAAATAGTAAATGGGGGATTTTTTAAATTTATTTCTTTTTTGTTGTTGTTATCAGCTTAAGGCACTGCTGAAGAGAAGTTGAAATGTGGCTCAAGAGTTTCCACTCAGCAGCTTCCTTGGGTGATGCTGCATGCATGATCACCTTGGAGGAGACTCGCTGTAGTGCCTCTTGGCACTGGAGAGATATGGTCCGGTGCACACTTGGATAGAAATTCTCCAATTCATAGAAATGTCCAAGTAGACCTACTAAGCTTAGCTTTGAAAGGTGGATACTGACAATTTTGAATATGGAAATACAAGAAATGTTCAGCAGCAACAAAGGCGCAGACTGCTTGTATCATCTTTTAGTTTCCACATGAAGAAATCCAGATGCAAATCTTCTTTTCCATTTACTTCAAATGTTCAGATCTACATTGGCTAAAAAAACAACTTTAAAAAAAGTTAAAATACAATAAAACGCATAGTGTATGATGAGTGTGCACCTCTTATTTTTAGTGCATCACATTGCTGAGTAAATGGTAGAAGAGTGTTTTGTCCTCATGACTCATGTAACTAATGTCACTGAGATGTCACATGCTCTATTCCTAATGGTGGGGGAAACAGGATTAAGACCCAAATGCACAACACAGACACCTCAGTGTATGGTGGTAAGTGAAGGAAATTTCCGTCCCGGGTTTCCTCCGTGGCGTGAGCGATAAGCAGAGTTTTGTCCTTTCCTTATAAGACTCCTAATTATTCAAAGTAACACTCAGGTATGCCGTTCAGCAGGTTAGTTACGACGTCGGGAGCAGTTAGGAGAACAAAGTGACAGAGACTGTTCAGATTGCTCTCCCACAATCAACTCAAAGGTTTATTAAGTATACAACAGCTTATATAGAGGAAAAAGGTTCGTGTGTCAGCATGTTCTCAGTTCAAACCGGTACAGACCAAATAAGGAAACGTCTTCCTGCCTCCTGAGCAAAGAAGTATCCTTTGTGTAGTTTATCTCTTCAGTTACAATTTATGATCATCCCAGCAAAATACACTCCTAGACATAGAATACAGAGTTCTTTCATTAGTGAATTCTGAAACAAACCACCTGGCCTTTAACAAGCTCTTTTCTAGGAGATAAAGAAGGGAGGATGGGAGTAAGGAAGTGATCTCTGTGGTGTTTTCGACCTTGAGGTACCATCCTGTGATTCTTACACATTAATTCTTGGGTCACAGAGAAAGAGAAAAACAACTAGTAAATGGGCCTTATTGAGTAACAGTTTTCCTGTATAATATCACTATAAAACAATATCCTGTAAATGCTACCATGGTATCAAAATATCACAACAGTAAGCACCGTTGCTTCACAGCAAGAATTCTCTAATGTCTGTGTGGGTTCTCTTCAGTTACTCCAGCAGTACAAAGACATGGGTTTAAGGGTAACAGATCTGTCCTCATGTCGATAACTCATAAGAATTTACACCATGACAGCTGGGATAGGTTCTAGGCCTCCCAGAGTCCTGAAATTGATAATTGGGAGAAAATGGGGGAACATATGATGGATACCTCAGTGTAATTGATGAGTTGAGCTGATCTTTCAAAAATATTTTTAAATAATTTTTAACCAGTTTTTAACCTTTTCAATAGGCAACCCAAGTTCAAGGTTCCAGTAAAAATAAAGTAACCTCGACCCCACGTCCTGCCAAGATAAGCAACACTTTCTACGAAGAACAGGATAATCCCAACTTTGATTTAAGCACGTATCCACACATTTACACACACACAGTGAGTCACAGACTGCTCTGAAATAATAAAGCAAGAGTTTTGCAAAGGTCCTCGCTCAGATAACTCATAAGAATTCCTCGTAAACATACCTAAAGTGGAGCTACAATTTGAGGCTACAGTCACCAGTTATAAAATCATCAGTTGCAACTGTATTGGCCTGACAGACTAAATCTAAATCTGGAAGAATCCCAAGCAGGCTAATGCATTTTGCCAAATGACCACTAGGCCACTGGCTGCACAGTGGAATCTAACATAACACGGTAACTGTTGATGAAACTGTGTTTAGTTTTTATAAATGATGTTTGTTGTCTTGCTGCAGTAGCAATGTTTCAGCTTCACCATGTGAGATTTTATTCTCTTATATTACAGGGAGTGCAGAATTATTAGGCAAATGAGTATTTTGTCCACATCATCCTCTTCATGCATGTTGTCTTACTCCAAGCTGTATAGGCTCGAAAGCCTACTACCAATTAAGCATATTAGGTGATGTGCATCTCTGTAATGAGAAGGGGTGTGGTCTAATGACATCAACACCCTATATCAGGTGTGCATAATTATTAGGCAACGTCCTTTCCTTTGGCAAAATGGGTCAAAAGAAGGACTTGACAGGCTCAGAAAAGTCAAAAATAGTGAGATATCTTGCAGAGGGATGCAGCAGTCTCAAAATTGCAAAGCTTCTGAAGCGTGATCATCGAACAATCAAGCGTTTCATTCAAAATAGTCAACAGGGTCGCAAGAAGCGTGTGGAAAAACCAAGGCGCAAAATAACTGCCCATGAACTGAGAAAAGTCAAGCGTGCAGCTGCCACGATGCCACTTGCCACCAGTTTGGCCATATTTCAGAGCTGCAACATCACTGGAGTGCCCAAAAGCACAAGGTGTGCAATACTCAGAGACATGGCCAAGGTAAGAAAGGCTGAACAAGACACACAAGCTGAAACATCAAGACTGGGCCAAGAAATATCTCGAGACTGATTTTTCTAAGGTTTTATGGACTGATGACATGAGAGTGAGTCTTGATGGGCCAGATGGATGGGCCCGTGGCTGGATTGGTAAAGGGCAGAAAGCTCCAGTCCGACTCAGACGCCAGCAAGGTGGAGGTGGAGTACTGGTTTGGGCTGGTATCATCAAAGATGAGCTTGTGGGGCCTTTTCGGGTTGAGGATGGAGTCAAGCTCAACTCCCAGTCCTACTGCCAGTTTCTGGAAGACACCTTCTTCAAGCAGTGGTACAGGAAGAAGTCTGCATCCTTCAAGGAAAACATGATTTTCATGCAGGACAATGCTCCATCACACGCGTCCAAGTACTCCACAGCGTGGCTGGCAAGAAAGGGTATAAAAGAAGAAAAACTAATGACATGGCCTCCTTGTTCACCTGATCTGAACCCCATTGAGAACCTGTGGTCCATCATCAAATGTGAGATTTACAAGGAGGGAAAACAGTACACCTCTCTGAACAGTGTCTGGGAGGCTGTGGTTGCTGCTGCACGCAATGTTGATGGTGAACAGATCAAAACACTGACAGAATCCATGGATGGCAGGCTTTTGAGTGTCCTTGCAAAGAAAGGTGGCTATATTGGTCGCTGATTTGTTTTTGTTTTGTTTTTGAATGTCAGAAATGTATATTTGTGAATGACTGAATGTGTAAAGCGCTTTGGGGTCCTTAGGGACTAGTAAAGCGCTATACAAATACAGGCCATTTACAATGTGTTAAGGACACTGAAATGTAAGCGCTTGAGCGCATGTGTGCACAGCTCAGTCTGGGTTTAAGAAGAAAGTGAAAAGGAAGTTATAATAATCAATCCCTCATAGTAGCCCACAAAAAATCAATACTAACAATAATAATACAAAATAATACATAACAAAACTATAGCTCAATATGGATATGAGGCAGTAATGACAGAACAAGGATTATTCAGTACACAATAAAAGAGGCCATTGTCTCTTTTTCTTTTCAGCAGACTGAAATCTGTTATTCAGTGAAGCACAAACCTATAGCTTGGATGTGAGCCTCCATCAGAGGCTGATATGGTTTGAATTGTTGGAAGGTATTTATCAAAAAAGCAGCGTGCTCAAGTGTTCTTGTTGAAATCCCTCCCTTAATGAAACAGAAAAGTGAGGTGCCAGGCAGCGTACACTAAACCATTTTTTAAGCTTTTATCTAACGCCACCGTCATCTACACAAATAAACAGGAACATTGCACACCCACAAGCCGTGCCTCTTTTTTCCTCTTTTTTTCATGGCTGTCAGTTTCTAAATGTAGCTCGGTAAACAATGATGGTGCATCCTGTCTGCACACACTGAAGTCTGCATGAATAGGCAAATAAACATATCACATATTTGAGAAAAACACAGATTTTCATGAGTTCTTTCTTGCCATAAATAATGTGACAAGGGAATTGGACAACTTTTAAAGAATATAATGAAAACTATTGGTGCTAATATTTTTTCAGTATTACATTTAGTGTATAGAAGGCCCCTTCAAAGAAAACATTTTTCTTTTAACCTTGATCTTATTGATACACTCACCAGGCACTTTATAGGTACACCTGCTCAAACAGTTATTAATATAAATATATAATCAGCCAATCACATTCCAGCAGCTCTACGCGTTCTGGACATGTAGACATGGTCAAGATGACCTGCTAAAATTCAAACTGGAGCGCAAGAGAAGAAAGGTGATGTAAGTGACTTTGAATGAGCCATGGCCATTGGTGCCATATAGGCTCAAGTATTTCAAAAAGCGCAGATCTCCTGGGATTTTCCCTACACAGTCATCCCTGGGGTTTATAAAGAATAGTCTGAAGAGTTGCGGTTCTAAGGGGAAAAAAATCCCTTGTTGATGCCAGAGGAGAATGGCCAAACTTTAAGCTGACAGAAAAGCAACAATAACTCAAATAATGACTCGTGACCTCCAAGGTATACAGAGGAGCATCTCTGATATGCTACAGCAGCAGACGACCACGACTCACCAGCAACTGCATGACACTCTCATATCAATAAGAACTAAAATGTCCAAGAAATGTTTCCAGCATTTTGTTAAATGCATGTAGTTAAAGCAGTTCTAAGGAAAACCAGGTGTAAGCAAGGTGTACCTAACAAAGTGGCCAATGTCTGTCAATTTCTATTGTTCATTATAACATTTCCCTCACTAATTGCATTGCTCAGAGCTTGGGAACAAACAACATCATAGGCAGGAAACCTGAGTGGCCAGATAATCATGTTGATTAATAACAGCTATATTATTCGGGCTGATCAAAAAAAACTTAAAGTGAGATGGAAAAACATGAAGACGTACAAGGAGAATGAGGGGGAGAGCACGTCTCACCTGCAACACTGTTAAGCCTACTGAACTATATGAAAAGCTCATATTCAAGCAACACAATAGTTTAATTAACCAAAGGTAATTGAAGCACAGTGTGGACCTGCCAAATGAAATAATGCCCTGTCTCTAATAATAGCCTGGTGCTCTGTTTCACTGAGTCAAGTGAAAGCGCCTGTCATCAGTGGAAGTTGTGAGTACTTCTATACCTTTTTTTTTTTTTTTTAAATCACAAAAATATGAAAGTAACAACTGAATGTGCCATACAAAGACTGATTATGCAAGACACACACTGTCATAAACTCAAAAATATTAAGCAAGGCCATGTAGGTATGTTCTTTAAATCAGAATCAGAATCAGAATCAGAATACTTTATTGATCCCTGGGGGAAATTATTTTTTGTTACAGTGCTCCATTTTAAACCAACATTAAGACAAGACAGACAATACGCTAACTAAGAATGGTACAATATATACATATATATACATACATACATACATAAGTCACTTATAAATAAATAGTTGGAAAAGAAACATGTGTAGTTGTAGCAGCAAACAGTGTGTTAAGTGGATGCGTTGTACAGGGAGATGGCCACAGGCAGGAATGATTTCCTGTGTCGTTCAAACTAAATGTGAATAAAACACAGAACAGAGAACACATTTATAATTAATTTATAAATCAGCATTAAAACTGTGCACTATATTCAAATCATAGCCCAAAACTACTATAGCAAAATGTGTTATTGTGCTTTCCAGGCAGCTATTGGTTGCCTTTTCTATTTAGCAGTCTGTTAGCACTTTATGTAGGTTTGAGCATTTGATGAAAATTTAGGGGTGAAGGCTCCTAAGGCATCTAGATGATCTAGGTTTTCAACAGATGTCATAGCTGAATATGTTTTCTGCCACCAGAGAGACAAAAGTGCTTGTCAAACCGATCTGATACACATTAAGTCACGCACACAAACAAGCATCCTTGACGTACACAGTGAAATATTTTTCAATTTTCAGGTTTTAAGTATCCAATACTAAATCTCTAAATTACATTAAATGTCTGAGGAATAATAAATGAAATATGTCTCTGTTAAGAGACACCTGAAATGACTGAACCCAGAGAGGAACCCTCTTAACTTCATCTTGTTATGCATGTACAAGAATCCACTGTTTCACAGCGAGCAACATGGAGAGCTGAGCACAAGTGGTAGGAAAAGAAGGTTTAACTCCTAACAGCTGGATGTATTGAGCAACCTCTTAGAAAATCATTAAAATTTGCTCCAGTGCTTACACTCCAACATCTTTCTATCACAGTTATCTGGGCTAATACAAAACTAGCAGCCTTTAGAGGTGAGCAGATGGTGATAAGCACAGCTTACACTTTAAAAGAATCCGTGTGAGCTTCTGCAAGAAGGTCGCTCCTGTGATCTACGATATTTAACACTTTTTGACCATACTGCATCTCGTCACTTTAAAGCACAAATGATTTTCTTGTGTTTTTGCAAAAAAACGTCTGTCTTACCGCTCTGAATCTGCACATGCAGACATATACCATGTGCACCTGCTGTAGTTTGCAGGATAATTTGTAGTATATGTCTTGTCACAGAAACCACGAGTGGACATAAGCGAACCGAACCCACCCCATCACTTCAATCTGCAGTAAGTGTTTGAGCTTTTGTGTCTGCTCTTTTTTTCTTCAAACTGATGACTGCTAAAGCAATTGTTGGGTTTTGTGCGGGAGGGTGCATCTGCCATTGTATGTGTGTGTTTTTGTTTAAATAAATTGGGGCACTTTGTGGGGAATATTGCTTTTTCTCCAGTGTTCCCTGATATCCACTGAAATCCCATGATTCACAGTGTGGGCATAATGAGGAGATGAGAGTCTGAGCTCTGCCTCTCTCAAATGGCTCTCTTGTGTTCTTGATTAACAAAGGCTGCTGCCTGGAGACTGATTTAAACCTGAATCTACAGTATTTATTTTGTTTTAGGTGGTCAGGGAAATGAACATAAGAGCTGTCAAATCTCAGGTGAAACAGACCTCAACCTCACCAGGGAGGTGGTGTTTGGTGTGAATTCATCAACATGAAAAATTAATTACCACATCCCTGTATTTACCTTCTTAGTTTCTATTTAGCCGTTTAGCCTTTGGGTGATTGTGGCTCCTTCCAAATAATAGCTACTGTGTAAAAAAACTTTTATTTATTTTTAATAGAAAAAGGTAAGACCTCAGCTATAATTTCTTAAGTACTAATTAGAAGTTGTTTAGTGTGACCTGCTAGCTTCCTGGTTTTCCTTCCAGAACTATAACTGACAGTACAAACAAATAAAAATCACTTTCTTCAATGCAAACATTATTTTAATAATAAAATGATCAAACTTAAAATTTTCTGTAAACTCCAGTAAGTTACAAGATCTTCTGTCACTGAAAAAACTGAAAATAAAGTGCTTAGCTATTAAACAGAGGTACAAATGATTAACAACATATCTTACCTCACCAAACAAAAGCAGGGTCATGAGATTTCTTGAACATTAATTCAAATTCACAAGTTAACAAGACATTTACCCTTTTCTCTTTTTCACTCAACTCCATAACTTTCCCCCTAACCGCTTTGATCTTTTGCTCATACCGAGGCTCTAAAGTTGTAGCTGGCTGCATTTGGATAGCTTTAGCTTTTGCCACTTTTGTTTGCTTAGTTTTTCTTCACTTCTTTAAAATGATTTAAGTGTCTGATTAGGTTTGTTGTTATGATGTTTTTCTGGTCGTCTCTGCACACCTTACTTTGGTGACTCCACGCTAAGTTGTTGTTAGCTGGTATGCAACTGGTATGAGGCTGACTGGCCGGTCACCAATCAGGGTCTAGAATGCTGCTGAAAATGTGAAAAAGTCACAAGGCTTTTGCACATTGCTCGACTTATTCTAAGTTCTTTAAATAATCCTCATGAATCCTCATGACTATAAATACCTTGGAGTACACATTGACAATAAACTGGACTGGGCTAAAAACACCACAGCACTTTACAGGAAGGGCCAGAGTCGTCTCTATTTTTTGAGGCGACTGAGGTCCTTCAACATCTGCCAGAAAATGCTGAGGATTTTCTATGAGTCTGTTGTGGCCAGTGCGATCCTCTATGCTGTTGCATGCTGGGGGAGCAGGCTGAGGGTCGCAGATGCCAACAAACTTAATAAACTGATCCGTAAGGCCAGCAATGTTGTGGGGATGGAGCTGGACTCCCTCAAGGTGGTGTCGGAGAGGCGGATGCTGTCCAAGATAAAGACAATGTTGGATAACACCTCCCACCCACTCCATGACATGTTGGTCAGTCACAGGAGCTCGTTCAGTGAGAGACTGAGATTACCGAAAAGCACCACTGAACGACACAGGAAATCATTCCTGCCTGTGGCCATCTCCCTGTACAACGCATCCACTTAACACACTGTTTGCTGCTACAGCTACACATGTTTCTTTTCCAAATATTTATTTATAAGTGACTTATGTATGTATGTATGTATATATATATGTATATATTGTACTATTCTTAGTTAGCGTATTGTCTGTCTTGTCTTAATGTTGGTTTAAAATGGAGCACTGTAACAAAAAATAATTTCCCCCAGGGATCAATAAAGTATTCTGATTCTGATTCTGATTCTGAATAGTTCTCCAAGCTTCTTGAAGGACATCCCAAGCTCTTCTTTGGATGTTGGCTGCCTTTTGTTCTGTTCCTAAGAGAATCCCACACTGTTTTAATAATGTTTAAACTTCAAATTTGTATTCAGGCAGTCAGACTCTTTCTGTGTGCTATTGTATGCTGAATCTGATTCTGATCGTGTTTGATTTGTGTTCATAATTCCCTCAGTTTTGGCAAGATCTCCAAAAACCACTAGCAGAAAACTGTGACAAAGACTCTGCCATGTTTTACAGATGTCCCTCCTCTCCTGACTTCTTACATACACACTGACAACAATTTGAACCAGGAATTCCAAATTTGGATTCATCACTTATCAGACCTGCTGCCACTGATTTTTAATCTAGTTCTTGTGTGATTTAGCATGCCTCAGCCTTTTCTCCTTGTTTCCCTTCCTTCAGAATGTCTTCTTGACATCCACGCTTCCAATGAGTTTATTTCTGAAGAGCCTTCAGTAAACAGTAGATGAATCAACTGAAGGGTTAGATGCATCTCTTGAGCCCTGTGTGAGGTCTTAGTTGGGCTTTTTTCCCTATTTCTTAAGGACATGACCTTCAGATACTGTTTATCTATTGTAAGTATAAATCTTAAAATAGGAATTCATTCTTGTCAAATGGGAATAAATGGCTTGCTTTTGTGACAGGCTGCTAGTAACAAAGTAACTAAAGATACCATTTAAAACTGTTTGTTAGTCTATTATGTGTAGACACATCACTGGTTCATTGCTTGGTTAGGTGCCTTTTTTATGCCTGAATGATTCATAGGTCAGTGTTAAGTGGCTTAACAGACCATAAAAATAAAACATTCCTCTTAAAAAGGTCAGGTACAAGACCCTGACAGAAAGATTCCCAAAGAAACATTTTAAAGACCTTCAGAAAGCCTGGGGAAATATTGCTCAATATCACAAAAACTAAGATTTAATAAATAAAAATACAAGAAAATCTTACTTAAATCTATTTAAAAAACAAGAAAGTTATATTTCATTAATAATTGGGGGGGTTATCAAAAGCACTCAGTGAACTTCATTAATTACCACTGCGCTATGTATGCTAGAAAAGTAATGACATTTTTAAAAAAGTAGATCACAAAACTTTGAAACCCCCGCCCACAAACACACACACACACACACACACACACACACACACACACACACACACACACACACACACACACACACACGATGTTCCTCATTCAAACATGGTGAATGGACTTAATCTGTCTTTAATGGAGGAGAAAAATCATGGCCAAACATTGCCCTCTGGCAAATCATCTCTCGCCTGATCCTCCCTCTCTGCATCTCAACCTCTCTGCCCTAATCATTACATGAAGCCTATAAATAAATGCTGGAGCTGTCACACAAATAAATGGAGCTGCCAACGTGGGAATTGGTGGCGGGGAGCTGAAATGAGGGAGGCAAGCCAAGGGAATAACAATAAGCTCAATAATAATTTTCGTCAAGGTATGAAGAACATGAAGGCAAAGCAGGTAAATTCAGATAGCTGAGCGTTCTGGCAGGAGACACATGAAAACATCTCAGACCACGAGTCTAAAATTTCTCTGTGTGAGTGGCTGCAGGCCTCAGGTGCAGTAGGCCCAGCATGGGACTAAAACTACAATCACTGTTAGAGCTGAGAGAGAGGACATATTATATAAATATGAGGATATATTGTGCTGGCAAATGTTGAGAAGGCCTTGTAAAATTTTCCACTGAACACAATTACTAAATACAGCCTGGTAAACATCTAGGCGTTGAGGTATTTTCACTTCTTCTGCCAGGAGGACATTATTTGCCTGAATGCACAACACACAAGCCCAAAATTTGCCCTCTGCGATTTACTCATCTGAACTTTTAGAGGCTACCGGCAGCATCAAGCACCTGTGCTGATTCCAAGGCCAAGTCATCACTAGCTCAGAACTACTGCCAACATTGACAGGTTATCCACTGCCTTGGGCATGAAATCAACTCAAGTACTTGAGTTGATTTGAGATCCAAATAAAATGCTTTTTTTTTTAAGAATTAGTGCTACACATCCTATATTGTATTATCTGTGTATCTCTGTAGTTTGTTATTACTTCTGCAGTCACCACCATTAACACACTAACACAGCATGATTGTGGCATATTGAGGATTTCGTTAGTTAACTAAATGGGTTGCTGCTTGCCTCTGGCAAATGCATTAAAGTTTCTGTATAATTATATCAGATCACTGAACAGCTTTATTTTTCTAAGGCAGCGATTATTTGCAGGTTTGCTGTACAAACAGCTTGTCATCTGCCAACTTTTAAACTGATATCGGTTACCAACTCAAAATCAATATGTCATTTTAGAACGAATTATGAATCACTGCTTCATTTCATTGTGGCAATACATTAGAAGAATGGCGCATACACAGGCAATATGTCTATAAGCATACATATAAATACATGCTGAAGCTAATAAATGAGCTTTATGCTGTTTAGAATTACACAAGCCAAATGCCGTTATTTAAAAGTCGCACCTTGTGTACTGACAATGAGAACAGCTTTATAATCAGCTACCCCAGTTATGTGTGTATGGGGGCTTTAATTGACTGCCTTAATTGACTGCCAGCCAGTCCCAGTCAAGCTGCAGAGATCTGAGAGGTTGACAACTGGGAAAAAGCCTCTTGGGTGACAGTTAATCTGTGAGCCTCAGCTGCTCGGATGTCAACACACAGGGAGAAGAATGCAAATGCAGGCAGTGCATGAGGAAAGAAAAAGTAATGTATCTAGAGACATTTAAAAAAAATTGATTTTTTGAAATAATATGTACACAGTGAAAGAAACATGCATCAGAAACTTTAATATGAAGACATCCGAAGGTACCGTGTGCCTACATATATTATAAAATCCAACGGGGGACACGGAATATTTTTTATTTAAAAATTCTAAAAAGAAAATGAAGACGCCATCTGTCAGGGCTTTGTTAATTCTATTATCTTATTTTAAGTGCACTGATGGAAGAATAAGGCAATTGTCATTCACTTGTGAGTGAACACACACAGTTTCAGCAGATTAGCCTGAGACAAAAACAGCGGGGCTGGAAAGCATCCAGGCGTTCGCATCACTAATCCTGCCATCACACTGTAAAATTTAACACCGTTCAGAGTCTTTCAAGGGGTTTGATAAGCACCATCATTTCTGACTGTGCATGTGGGAGTGGTATTGTGTGCCTGTTCATGCCTTAAAATACCATTAGTGTTACACAGTTATTAAAGCACATAGATAAATACATAAATGTTACCGTAGTTATTAAAACATTTACAGAAAGTAATAAAGCAAAGCAAAAAAAGAATCATCTTTTTTTCTGCTTGCTATTCTTCTTCTTCATTGTCAAAGCTTAATACAATATCTTTCTCATACTTGCAACCATTTTCACACACCCAGCAGTCGACTTTGATGTGTAAGCTTCATCTCATTTAACTCCAGGGGAAGAATATACTCCACAACAATTTGAGTCATATGACTGAACGACGTCCAAAACTGCTATTCTGTTAGAAACTGAAATTAATCACTTGTCTACATTTGGGTACAACCCTTGCTCTTAATGACCAAAACATAAAGCTAAATGGGCTGTAAAATGTTTTCTTGCATGGGGTTTCTCTTATCTGTGCAGACTCTTTTGACTTTAAACGTTTTCTGGAAAAACATTTTATTTGCGTGTTTTGCTTTGGGAGTATTATCGCTGTTTCACTGCATCCCAGAATGACAACAGATTGGTGTTTTGAATATAAAGTGGATCAAAATAGGATTATTAGTATGCACATATACACTTTAGTGTATAAGGATGGGAATAATGAAATTGGCTACATGATTGAAAATAAGTGACTTTGCTTGAATAGCACTTTTTCAGTTAAACAATGCAATAAACAGTGGTTTACTATACAACAACAGAAATAATGAAAATTGTTTGTTTCTTGTTAAATTATGCAACGTACACAAACAGGTTGGGGACAAAATGAGTGGAGTTTATTTTAAAAACAACATTGTCACAGATTCTTTACTTTAAACTAACAGCTATCCGTAACATATTAAAAACATCACCACATCTAATATTTAGAGGCAAAGAACTAGAGGAGCCTCAATTTCTTAGAGGATCAAAAACAGAGTCCAGGATACTGGTGGGACAAGGCAAATCCAGTCTAAATTATCCACTGTAGTTTACCTAAAACAGCAGGTAAAATATTAATTTCATTGTTTTCATGGCAGCAACTTTCCGGATGGTGTGTTATTCACAGTGGCAGTTCTCTGTATGCCAGTATAAAGATCATTAAAATAACCAATATGCCTACGAGCCTAAGTGAAGTTTCAGTGATGGCATTTATGATCAATTAAACTGACTGTAAATTTATATCACCTTCTAAAATAACACTGAGGTTTCCTACATGCCAAACTGGGACATTTTATAAGGTCCCAGTTTGGCAAAACAAGACTTTCCTTAGTTTTGGGGTGAGGAAGAAAGATTTCAGTCTTATCTTCATCTAGCTTTTAGAAGGTTCTTGCTCATCCATTCTTTAGTGGCTGACACAAAGTCAATTTACATGATAGCATCACACAGCTGCTGCAGATTGGTCAGCTGCACATGATCTGAGTCTCCTGTTCCACCATTTCCCAGCACTGTTGGGTTGACATCCTGATGACTGTGAAGGCCATTTGAGTACACTGAACTCATATTCGAGAAACCAGTTTTGAGATTATATTAACTTTGCAATATGACATGCTATTCAGCGTGAAGCAGACAGCAAAAGTTACATTCTAAAGGGGATGGGCATGGTCAGCTCAATAGTGAGTTAGGCTGTGCCATTTAAAGGATGCTCGTCCATCTTGCCTCAGGGACTTATACAGCTTGACCGCTGTTAATGTTTAATGTTTCAGATGAATGCCTGACTCTGATATACAAGATTTAAACTAGCCTAGAATTCCTCCAGAAAGCCCAACTCTTTATTTCAGAAGATTAAGTAAAGGATCTCCTTGTTAAATGTGGCTGTCATAGAGAACTAGTTCATATATTTCAGTTATCAGTATTTAATTTGAGTTAATTTAAACTTAAGTGAGCATTGCTGCTGTACTGCTGTAGCTCTCAGACCAGATATTACAATTGACAAACAGAAACATCCAGACAAATGTCTAAACATCTAAAGTGTCCTCCAGTCTTCGGAGGGTTAGAGATGATTCCAGATTTATAATGGTTGTATGCAGCCTACATGAAAAGTGCCTTATGTGAAAAAAGGCAAGGAGGCAGAGCACATGTCTATAAACCCCAAATACAGCATAAGCCCATGATACAGTAAGTATTACTATTTTTTCCCCCATCTCCAATTTGCCAGTAAAAGTGATGCTACGAAGGTAGCAAAGAGAACAGCATTACTACACTAACCTTAAATTGCATTACAAGATTACACATCTTATCCTCAAGGACACAGAATAATAAGATGCTTTGCTTGGTCTAAATTAACCGCGGGTGTTCTAATTAAATAATAGCCTATATCTGTAGTAATTTGATTTGATGCATGACTGGAAGAGCAATGAAGAAAATATACAACGGGCAAAGCAGTATAAAAGTTTCCTGGGGTGGACCCCCTAATCATTACTTTAACTATAATTTCCACTGTTGGTGACTGTAATTGATTGCCCTCATTAGTTCCCTAAGTATCTTTCAGCAGCTTGTCCTGAACAAATTGTAACATTAATAAAAACTAAGATTCAAATCAATACATTGATGCCTTCTCTTTGATGTTTCACTCCATCTTTGCTTGCTAATTCTGCCTGTCACTATCGTATGTCTTTCTCACACTGTGCTCCTGAAGTGATGACAGTAAACAGTGTGGAAGGAAATTTAAAAGACACGAATTCGAAGCAGAGACGAAGCAGTAAAAGAGCAACAGAACAGAGCTGGTGCCTACCTGAGATAGCGCAGTGGTTCTATGGTCTCAGCCTCTGCCTCAGCTGAGCTATGGTTCATCTTGTCCATCTGTTTTCACCCAGCAGGACTCGGCAAATATGAGAAGGGATGAGCTGTGCCGCTCCAAAGAAAACACTTGCGTACCTTCTGTCTGACTCAGATTCAGTGGACACACTGACTACTTCTTTGCCTGGGAATAGACTGAGAATCGAAAGGGGCTTCCTCCCTCTGTATCTTTCTCTACGGCTCTTGATTGGTTCAGGCGCTGGATGGTAATTACTGGCTGCTAGATACACACACTCACTCACACACACACACACACACACACACACATATACTGAATCTTGTCTCTGTATCTCTGCCTCTCCCCTCTGTCTCTCTCTCCTTCCCACTGTGGCCCCGACTTGTTCTCTGATAAAACCAGCCGGCTGTGTGTATCAGCTGCGCTTGCCGGGAAACCCAGCCAATTAAGAATCAGGAGGCATGGTGCTCCTTGGCTGATTGGCTCGGGCTGCCACGATCATAGCTTTTCAGTCATCGACGGTGCAACAGCCTCCCTCACTTCCCCTAAATTCACAAAAGCACAAAGACGTCCATGCATACTCCCTGGTTGCCAAAGGATCCCTTGATGGAGAATCGAGAGCAAGCACCAGAGTGAGGAAACACTCGACTGCTCCGTGAATCACAAACACTACCATCTCTCACGTGGTGGTGAGAGATAAATTGAATCTATTACCTTAACTGAAGTAATAACACTTTAATGCCAACGTGGCTACAGAGCAGTATTTTTGCAGCTCCGGCATTAATCATAGGTGATATTATCAGCGTGATAGTTAGGACCTAATAAATGCTGCCTCTTGATATCAATCTGAAGCAGCTGATAAAATGTAAACCTGTTGAAAATGCAAACCTATTAATTTACACAGAGCTGCGCATGCACACAGAGAAGGGATATGTATAGCAGTATCACAAGGAGAACCTGTGGTTGCCAAGGAATGAGGCTCATGAGTGGGTTGTGGTAATAAACAATAGCCCACTTTCTTTTTTTAAAGGTCTCTCTCCCTTTTTCACCCTTCACTTTGCCCGGACTTTCTGACTCCTTACAGCTCAGTTAACAGACTGACGCCTGTATTTCTTTTCCATTACAGAATTATTCTCCTGCATTTTATTTCAAGCTGCATAAATGTACCTATTAGGAAGATAACGACAAATTCCAAGGAGGAAAACAAAGGGAAAACCTGGGCGTAAGGAATGTTGGTAAACTCTGTCCCCTAGTGGTCTTAATTAATATAGCAATAACAGCCCAATAGCAGCAAAAAAAGGGGGCAATAACCTTTGAAAGCCTGAACCATGAAAAAATTACCAAAAAACGCAAATTCTTTAAAAATTTGGTATTTACTGAACCATCTGACAATATTTTTAGTAAATTAAATATTCATTTGAACACGTGTTTCAATTTGCATTATATTTCCTGGCATTTTGAGGGCAGTAACAATATTGCTGTGCCATACTGCAAATTTTCTTATTGATCCAATACCAAGTATATACAGTACAGGGCCAGCTTACTTCATTCGGTCTGCCCACCAGCAGCAAAACAAAAATAAGAGACCAGACAGGTTAACATCGGTGTTATCTGTCGGGGAAAGTTAACTAATTTTTGACTGGAATTTTACATCGACTTAAAAAGGAATTTGACCTTTTTAACTTTGTGCATTTAAAAGGTTTTTGCAATGTGTAATGTATTCTAAAAGAACAGCCTAAAAAAAAAGAAAAAGTGCAAGGGCAATGCACAGATACATATAGCTGGTAGTGGTAAACAAGCAAGGAGCCAAAAAAAAGGGGGGGGGGGGGGGGGTCAATTTCTACAACTCCAGCCTTAAACACACCAATAGGCACCAAAAGGCTTCCAAATTTTCAAAGTGGCCACACCCTTTTTCTAGAATCTAGATGGATGAGTAGATATGTCATTCAGGGAGGAAACTATACCAGGGTTTTGTGCTGCTTAAAATCAACAGTTTAGCTTGGGTGTATAGGGATTGTTCTAAAGTCGCCCTCAAGTGGCCACTAGCAGAACAGCAATTGTTGACTGTAAGCTGTCAAACCGAAGGAAGAGGTCACTTAGTTATATTTGAGTTTTCATATATATATATATATATATATATACACACACACACACACACACACACACACACACACACACACAGTGTCTATGTTAATGTGTGCTTTTTAGCTTCATTAATTATCGTTTATATGCAGTCAGTTCTAGAAGTTGATTTACACCACAAATAAACAGGTCAACCAGCCATGAAAGAGGGATTAAAATTAGTTTTATTATTTGATAGAGCAGGAGAAAAAAAAAAAAAAATCAAAAAAACCCCAAAAAACATTTTCACACTGTTTTCTTTTTCATTTGGGCAGCACTTCATTTAACAGCGCGTCGACCCCAAATAAACGGAATGGTGATGTTGTCAAACAGCAGCAGCAGGCGGCAGTAGTCAGGACAGCGCAGGGTTACTTTTAGCAGGGCACGAAGTGATGGGCTTATTTCGATTGCTTTTCTTTCGCATCCACAAGACGTGGACCGCTATCTTCTGCCTGTCAGGAATGTGCAGATAACCTGGAATATTTCTGATGCTACTTTGAGACAGAAATACGAGATCTTGAGCAAATCAAGTTAGAAACTATATTCCTGTACTTCTATCAGCAGTGTACTGGTGCACCATCCTAAATGAAACCCAGGTGTACAGTGATAACACAGCGCAAAGGATGTTCATTTACCTAATGCTGGCAGCACATACCAGCAGGGCACCTGACAAAAACTTCTGAGCTGAAGAGTATATGGACATGAATAAAGGACTCACATCCTTATGCCATTAAAAAAAAAACAACAAACAAAAAAAACAACAACAACAACAACACAAAAAACAAAAAAAAAAACCATTACATCTGTATTGATGAAATCCAGAGTGAAGCAACGGGCCTGTAAGACTGGGAGTTCTGATCAATGAAGACGTAACTGGATCATTTCTACGTGAAAAGTGTAAAATAAAAGATAAAGGAAGCTGGGGAAAAAAAAAAAAAAAAAAAAAAATCACTGCTGGGGTGTTCAGCTTGTCAGATGGCTATACCACTTCTCATTAAACAAACCTCTGTGATTAAACTTAAGACAACATTTTTACATTTTAATTTAGAGACATTTTTCAAAAAGTGCCTGTAAAATCATTGCTAAGTGGAGAAACCTGGACCACCCCAGGGGTTGAAATGAAAAGGGGGGGGGGGGGGGGGGGGGGGGACAACACATGGTAGTAAAATAACAGAAGTCCACATGCAATGGAAAATTCCCATTTTACATGTAGACATATTGTACTTCACTAGCTTATCCTGTGCTGCTGCAACCTGATAGAAATGCACTATAGCTCATGTGAAAGGCAGAGTTAGCTCAATTCAATGACCTGACAGAAATCACACACACTTTAATGTTAAAGACTAGAAGTTCATGTCATTTGTTGCTATAGGGGTTTTTGCATAACTACATTCTGAATGCTGTCCAGCTTCTCTTGGACCAATCATAGGGTATGTGGGAGCCACTTGACAAACAAGAGAAAACAAATTCTAAGTGAAGATCCTTGCAAACTTAGGGCATACGCATATGTCTTTACTAACCCTATAAATAAATTCAGATAGTTTGTCTATAGAAGGGGGGGGGGAATGCACCACAACCTATGACTAAAAGCAAAAATAATGTCAAAAATATGACATTCCTTACACCCCCTCAGTTTAGCATGAATTCATGTTTATATTCAGAGAGGGTTCAAATAAACTAGAAACCTTCTAGCAGAAGGGATTCCATTTGGGCTCCACTAGTTCTTTGGAAGGTTTATTTTACAATATTCATTAAGAATATGCCCCATGTTTTTCTTTTTTTTAACGAGTCAGTGAAACCTTAATTTTTATTCTTTCTCTTGATCTTAGAAAAAACAAAGCATTTAAAAGTAGGCTGCAACATGGAACCCAGCAGATGTAAAACCACCTCAACAGTAACATTAGCCTTTAAATTCAGACCTCGACATGAGGCCACTTCCAAAGTATCAGGGAGCACAATATTCCAAACACAGTATATGACTTACAGAAGAAAAGAAAATCCTAACATTCAGCCATACAAAATAATCCAACACACATCAACTTCTCTATTATACACGCTGTAGGTTTGAGAGAAGAGGCAGTCTGTGTGTAGATAAGATTTTTTTTTTTCCTCCAGTTTTCTTTTTTTCTTTTTTTTTTTTTACTTTATTCATTTTTGCAAAGCTGAAGCAGTTCTTATTTTGTGGATGGTCCTCAAAGCTCAACAATTCCTGTAATGAGGTCTTCAGTTACGTTCAGTTTGGCAACCACAGCCTCAGTCTGACTGGTTCAGACTAGACAAGGGCAGGAAGTAAGACGAATCTCTTACGGTGGGTAATAGTATTTATTACTTTTCCTTGCCTAATCCAGAGGCAGAGGAGCTCAGGGATTCTCCGGAAACTTCCTCTTGGTGCAACTGGAAGGTTCAACCAATATACAGGGAAGGGGAGAGGCAACATCACTGAAGAAGTCTGTAAAATTGTACACACGTCATCCATATATCCCTCTGAAAGGGTACCCATTTTATATTTAACATATTCCTTGTATCTTGGAGCTGTCACAGCACAACTCCAATGGGGGAAGGATTCAGAAAAGGAAGAAGGTAGCAGAAGTATATGGTGAAAGGTGTAAGGACACCTCTATCCAACAAGAAGAGGCCAATTCTGCACCGTTTTGGCCAGAGGCCGAATCCATAGAAAGAATTAGAACAATAATGTGAATGGCTGTTATTGATGTTAAGGGAGCTAAATGTTATGGTGTCAAAGGGAGTGGGATTGCATTATTTCCATGCGTTTGCTGCTTGGGAGATGGAGCGGGAGGGAATCATGTCCAGAAGATATTCTCGCTGACGCTCAACTGAAGCAGAGGTCTTATGAGCAGACAAGCTGGGGTTCACGTAGGCCATGGTCACACCTGTCAAGGTACAAATACATAAGCAAACACCTGAAAAGCACTACAATGAAATACGGAAATGAAAAGGTGATGCCAGAAGGAATGGCACTGAAGAACAAAAAGTAACAGTACAACTCAACCTTACAACAGAGCGATTACTCCAAAGATGAGTAGAATGTAAGAACATTTGAAGTGCATTCTCTACATAATTGTCTCCGGTTTATATACCTGCATTGCCACCGGTCTGCTTCCTCCAGGCAGCCACGTTGCCCTGGTTACCACTGCCACCAGCACCAACCTTTGCCCCCTGCTGCAACGAGCGAGCTGCAGCATGCTTACCGGACCTACTACCCAGTGCTGCTGCTGTCACAGCATTCTGCAGCTGTGAGGAGGAGAAAGAGTGGGCCACACCACGAGCGTTAATTGCAGACTGGAGGTGTGACAGATGACCCTGTACAGACACACAAAGATCAGAGTTTTGGTGCAGCTGCACTACATTACATTAAACCAACATTGTGGCTGTGGAAAAACATTTAAACCACAAGCCTGGTCGTTCAACAATACAGTCAAATGCTTACCTGCTTAATGCTGGAGTGGTGAGTAGACACAGGTATGTGCTGCATGGCAGCCCTGACCTGCTTATAGTGGTGGGAGACCAGCACCTCATTTTTGGACAGTGAGGAGGAGGACAAGGTGGATTTAGAGATTGAGGAAGCAGAGGAGGAAGAAGAGGAGGCTGCCTGCTGGAGGATACGCTGTTCAATCTCTTGCTCCTGTTGGAGTGCTTTGACAAAGGCTGCCTTCAATCGACTGGTGTGCTCGGCCTTTAGGGCCTTTTTCTGATTGGACGACATGCATTGGTCACAGAGGATGGTCCCAGCCTTCTCCTTTCTCCAGCGAGAGGTAAAGTCAGTCTTACACTGGGCACAGGTGTATGGCTCTTTGGGAACGGAGCTGGCCATTGCTGCAGCTGGGCCAAGATTACCTACATTATGGATAACAGACCCATGGTAAACGCAGAGGTTCTTTGGACAAGGTTTCATACTATAACATTCTGCAGGTAGATCTACTGCTGTTCTGTAACATCTCCAAACTAGTGCAAACATGTACCCACCTCTGCCATGCATCTCCAGAAGTTTTTGCACCACTTCCTCTAAGCCCAACAAATAAATGAATTCATTATTGGCTGCAGAAGGCAGGAAGTTGAAATCAGGGGCAGGAGGTTTTGGTGGAGGGATCTCGAGCAGCGTCTTCTCCAATTGCTTACGTAGTGCAAGTTTAGCAGCTGCCTGCCGGCTGGCTGGAGAGTCATTGACACTAGAGTTGGGTGAGACTGAAGAGCCCTTTAGGCTGGTTGGAGAGGCCTAGACACCAAAAAGAAGAAGAAGAAAAAAAATCCTGTTACAAATGACTATGAAGACACCATTTTCATAGTTAGCAGACCTATGCTAAATGCACCTTACCTGAGGGATGTTGACCATGACATTACTGTTGGCCACATTAGCCACCCGAATGAGTCCCTGCTGAATGATCCTCTGGCCCTGGACCTGGACATTGGGCACAGAAGCCCTCGGAGCCAGCAAGAGTGGAGGGGGCCCTGAGCCGCTATGCTGCTGCTGTTGCTGACGTAGACTGGCTATCTGCTGGGGAGTCACTGCAATAGGCTGATAGCCACCAATGGACACACAAAAACAGACATTAGAGAGGACAACTATCCACAAAATCATGGAGAGATGCGAGAAGGAAAAAGAAAATATATATATCAACCAAGAACCTTAAAGTTAGTTAACAGAAGAATAAATGTAAAAAAATTAAGGTTCTATATACTTCCAAAACACTAACCTGGGCTCCTCTGACCAGGGGGGGCATGACACTCTGAGAGTTGTGTTTGGACAGGATGTGTTGGCCACCCCGCACCAAGGGAGGGGGAATCACTGTGCCTGAGCTGCGACCCGTCACCTGTAAAGTAAAAACAAATTGATCAAAACTGAATGGCCTTCCTCCACACAAGTAGTAAACTGTCTGCCGTGTGTGTTATATGTCTTATCACTGCTATAATTTTCTGTAGTTTTACATGCAATTACACAATAGCAAGACAAAGTTTGTCAACTAACAACTCTGGTCTAATCGTCTATATTACAATAACAGCCAAATACAATGTGAATAAACAAACAGCACATGAACTGTTGTACAGAGTAGGTGAACTCTTAAATTTAGTAATTCAAAGAGCTAGATTATGCCGCACCATAACTTGTGTGCTTTCTTGTCTTGATATGTCATCCAACCTCTCCAAACCACTCATCTGCCCAAAGAATGCAGTCCCAAGAGTGTTTTATAATGAACTTAAAACATGTCTCAGCAGTTACGTTCTTTCATATTTGCATGCTGTGGTCTTGGTGGAATAATAGCACAATGACTACCAAGACCTGAACTTTCAACAACTGTAGAAAGTTTGTCTCATTGTGAATAGATGGATGCCCAAGTCGTGAAAAAACATTTTGAGCCTCAGATTCATGTATCTCACCAACTGGCTGGACTGTAAGTCAATACTCAGTGAGTTTGATGACAATGAAAAGAGAACTTGCTTGCAATTCCTTTTTATTCAAACTGTGTTTGTCAAACTGTGACTTAGTTAATGACAAGACCACATAATTAGAGCAGTCAATGCAGAATTTCCGGTTTTTCCAAGTGGTTCACAAACAACTAGTGCAACTGTAGACTCTGCAATACAAGTTCGGACGAATAAGTGAGTAGCTACCTGAAGGGATCCTTTGCTTGATGTAATACTACCTCTCACCAACGGGGGAGGAGTAGCCACAGAGCCAGTAGCCTGAACATTAAGGAAACAGCATTACAAAACATAATATTTTAGTACAAACATTACATCATATGTAAAACAGACATTTATAGCCCTTCTTCGCGAGTACCTAACTCAGGTCACCTTGGGATGACTCAGTTTTTAGGGTTTTCCATTAGGTGGTAGTACCTGGTACTCTTTTAGTACCTACTCAGGCAGGGTTCCAAGTGATCGAAGGCCATCCGAAAATGTGATGTCAACAGACTGCATGCCATCGATTGGCTAGTCAGTGGTGTCAGGCAATTACTGATGAATGTGTCTCCCTTCACAAAAATCAAAACCACCCTTTTCTAAACCTGGTATCGAGGTAAATGGCAAAAAAAAAAAATAAAAAAAAAAAAAATAAAAAGTGTGTGGTCCCCAACAAAAAGCCATTCACTGAGCAGCCATATACCAGCCTCGATGTCCTTTTTTGTGGAGGACCTCACAGGACTTTCAGCCGCACTGTTATAACAACCCTATGCTCATTAGGTGGTAGATCATTGTAAAAGAAAATGACCGAAACACAATCGTGTAGGTACTAGTGGAAAAGGGCTATCAGAAGAATGGGACTTGTCTGATAAGAATTACTTGTACCTACTGGCTCATACAAAAATAACACAGATAAAACTACAAAAAAAAAATGTTAAAGGTCTGGTTACCTTCTGTACTGTGCTCTCCTTTTGGATCTGGCTCTGTCGTAGTTTCTTCAGCAACACTAGTTTGGCCTCTTGGAGTCTTAGTTCCTCCTTGAGCTGTTTGATGATGCGCTCCCTTTCCTCAGGTGAACTCTTCTATAAAATGCCATAGAAGATAATAATGAGAAATCAATTATAAGGCTGGGAATTTCCACAACAGATTAACTGGGCCAACTCAACACATTAGATAACTGAAATAAAAGCACATAGAATGCGTCAACAAAAATTGCTGCATCTGTTTAAGTGATACATTTTTCTATCGTTTTTCGGACAAAGTTGGAAAATGGAGTTTTAAATCAGTAAACAGAAAGGAATCGTTACCGATGTATAAATTATTTTTTCCTACCATAAGTTTATCTGTGTCAGTCTTTGAGAAGCAGTGGCCATTCATGAGGGGACTAGATGGCTCATTGTCCGATAACACAATCACATCATCTGGCGAGGGCGGCTGTCGCTCTTTCTTAATGTCGCTGAGGAGAGAAATATTGAAAGATCATTTAATAAGAGGCCGCTTTGTATTATACTTTGATACACTTTAGTGTTAAAAAAAACAAAAACAAAACTGTAGTTACAATGTAGTTTTGTCTTTCACCCAGTAGATGGTAGTATTCAATTATAAGTTTACCTTCCTTGTTGTAGTGTGAATGTGTGCTAGGACACACAAGAAGGAAAGAAGCAAGAGATCAATAATGGAGTAATGGCGGCAGGGGAAGAAAGCAACAACCCATTATCTCTGAAGAAAGGTAAAATCGACAGTCCTGAACGCTCCCGTCCAACAGCAAGATTGCACCCAAACAACACAAAGGCCAAATTAAATGCACTTATTTTTTTGTTTTTAAATTGAAGAAAAGGCTGAAGACTTTTGATGAGATGTTAAGTAGCTTTTCCTGAGCACCAGGGAGAACAAAGGCGACTAGCGGAAAGCTTCATTTGCATGAGTCTGCAGAAGGGTGGAGATAAGAAGTTGGGGGTTGTTGTAATTTAACAGCTCATGGACCATGGCAGAAGAATAAATCTGCCTCTGTCACGGTGGGGAGCCTGTCAGGTACTAAAAGACTCAGTGGTAAGGAGAACTAAGGGAGGGTGGGCTGTGATATGACACTATGTGAGGGGTAGTGGTTAGTGCCATACTGTGGAGTTATGCATGTACACATGCAGTGTAGTTATGTAATTGTTCAATTGCTGTCAAGCTGGAGGCTTCAGGGCTTCAAGCGCAGACCCAGTTTGCCACTCAGACAAGGCCTCACCCCTCCCCTAACTCTGTGGCGAGGCCTGTGGCCTAGCCAGATCGGCACAGCCTGGGCCTCAGCTCTCCCCTCCCTCCCAGCTGCCGACATCAGAGTCACAAGCTGAGCAGAGCGGCGGTCTGCTGGAGACACTGGAGAGGGTGACAGTGAGGGGGAGGGGAATATACATGGCCAGGAGCCAACCTATTGTGTACACTCTCTCTTACTCTGTTACTTCTTCACACACCCCTCCCCCATCCTTACTTACTTCTTCATCTTTTATACCCCAACTCACTGACTCAGACCTTCACATTTTTCTCTTCCTTTTGTTCACTTCTGTCTCCAGACACGTTTCTGTGCCATCTACTCCTCCTTCACGGCAGCTGCCCTGACAACAACCCTCAGCAGATATTGCACGCTCAGTTCAATAAGGCAAGCAATAACCATGTTGTTTATGGGACAATCATTTCCTTAGACTACGCAATCACAACACAAATCCCAACAAACACTTGGTGTCATTAAAAAAAAAAAAAAAAAAAAAAAAAAAAGGGGGGGGGGGGGGGGGGGGGAGAGAAAATTCAGCTACTGCCGAGAACACGAACCCTCCTAAAAGAGTACTTTCCTGACAGGATTCATTAAAATCTGGTTTGAAAAAACAACAAAAAAACATGAGATAACCTGCAAGTTTTAGAAAATGCTATTCCAAGAAAGATTACCCTCCCTAAGCACAGCCAAGGTTTTTCTCCCCATAGGTTTACTTGTCTTTTTATACAACATGTTTAAAAACAGCACAACACATAACTAGGCACTAGAGGAGAGGTGGGAGCTTCATCCTCTCAAACAAAAGCTTAATGGCAACCCAGCTCCTTGACTGACTTAGTCGCTCTGCCAAATGACACAGAGCACCAACCACTGCAAGCTAGTAACTATTGAGAACAGCTTACACAAGCGTCACAACACACACCAACTTGGTTATGTAATGTCCAGGGTTTCTGCAATGCTCGGCTTCCCCAATCGTAGATTCACACTGAACCTACTGTAGGACTGCTGAATCAGTCATGAGGTGCAGTGGAATTCTCATTCAGAACGCAATGCAATACTGCCAAGTGCCATTTCAGACTACGCACGACTCTCGTAAGGTAACAAAATTCCATGGCTAATTACAATAGCAAATAGAACAATGTGCGCAAATATTGGCATATAGTTATAATGTACACGAAGCATTAACATGCATGCAAACTACTTGAGTAATGCCTTACCTTAGGGCAGAGGTCGACAACCTGCCCTTGCGAGGCATGGGTTAGAATTAGAGTTAACTGTGAAAATTTATATGCATTAATTTATCCTCTCCCAATTACTGCCATCCACCCATCACTCACATGTGCTGCTCTTTTTTTTCTCCGATTGTTTGGTAGGAGATGCTAAAATGTCTCTTTTGATGTCAAAGGCTGCCGATGCCTGCTTTAGGGACAAACTTGTGAAACTGCAAAGTTGAACACACCAAGCAAAAACTTGGTCGAAAGGTCTGCAAAAGCTATAAGGCTATAAAGTAAAGTTATAAAAATTCTGGTTACTGTTGAAGCCTGCTTCTGCATTAAAAAAAATACTAAAAAATGAAACAAAACAAAAAAAACCCAACCAAGACTAGTTGGTATGGTATGAAAATGACAAACAAAAAAAAAATGCTATAAAAGCACCCTAAAGATGTGGATGGTCATCAATGGGGGGGGGGGGGGGGAGAAAAAAAAAAGAAAAAAAAAAAAAAAAAAAAAAAAAAAAAAAAAACACAAAACCCAAGCTTCCGCCCAAAACAGAAGTCTCTATGAGCTGCTAAAATTTGGCTTCACATGTCCTTGCTAAGTAAAACACTGAATAAGAATGGTGTTAATGGAAGGACGGCGCAAAGGAAGTCTATGCTCTCCAAAAATACTACATTGTTATAAGTCTCAAGTTAACTTCAAAAGGCAATGATGTGACTGGATCAACAAGGGCATGGCACACCAAAACCAGTAACTTGTTTTGACTATTAAAAATGTGAAAGGATCAAAGGTTGAGGCTGAACTGCTACTTCTGGGCCTGGATGCCCTTCAGTTCTTTAGGGAACAATGAATTCAACTGAATCAAGAAAGTTTAGCATATTTCAGGGGAGCATTTAATGATGTGAAGCTTAAGAAAGGAGCTGGATGATGGTCATGATAAGAAAACCAGTGTTTTTGAACTGTCCAAGTTAAGAGTTCCAACACCGACCTAAAGACTACACTAGGTTGTGGATGTGGTCAGCTGACAGATGCCCTGAACAAGTGGTGCTGAAGGAGCTTGAAAAACGCATGTGTAGCCAGTTCATTATAGTGTATCATGTGAATGAGTCTGCAGATCTCGATTATTTGACGATATTTATTTAACAATAACAATGTATTGAATAATGACTTTAAAGATTGTCAAAAAAGAATATAAAATAGTGTGCAAATACTGATAACAGTGCAAATGTTTGCAATATAAAAAATAAATGAAAAATGTAAACATCTATGTTTAGTGAACTTTGCAGTGTTGCTCTGTGGTGCAGCTACAACACTGTAGCAAAGTTTACACACTATGTCTACTTGATCCATGTCTGACTCCGCGAACCCATAATGTTTCCACACCACTGCAGTTTTTTTTACCTCTCTTTTCAACCAATGGCAGTCACTCTCCTCTCCAAATAACTTCTGCTTAGCTTTCCGAGCTTCCCTCGGGTCCTCTTAATCAGCGGTCCCCAACCCCCGGGTGAGTCGTTTGGTACCGGGCCGCGAGAGTTGAGGCTCAGGTGTGAAATGTATAGTTTTCAGGGTTTTTATCGGTTTTCAGTGTTATTTTGTTATCGTTTACTCGGTTTTCCTTGGTCTTTTCACGTGTGTTATGAATAAATCTTTTTCGGTACCGGTACTAGTTTTATTTTGTTGTATTTATCCGCAACACCTTAAAGGCCGGTCCATGAAAATATTGTCGGGCATAAACCGGTCCGTGGCGCAAAAAAGGTTGGGGACCGCTGCTCTTAATTGTTGTGACACGTGTTCGAAATGCAGAAAGGTGCGCTCGATTTGCCACACGGAGCAGCGCGAGAGTAAAGCACGAGGGAGGGGCTAATAATCGGCTCAGTCATTTTTAATGATCATTGAAAGCCCAGATCGTAGTTGTGATTAAAATTCGATTAATCGAGCAGCCCTATCAGAAGCTCACTAAATTTAAGAGCGCCCTTGATTTTTCCAGCCTGCACTGTGAGTGATGACTCAGTGTTTTCAATAAAGATTATTTTTTTCAAACTCTAGTCAAGTTTTGTTTCTCAATAGTTGTGACGTAGATGAGGATCAGACCATATTTTATGAGTAATCGATTCAGAAATCCTGGTCATTTCAAAGGGTTCATAACTTATTTTTTCTTCCAACTGAATACGTGCACACTTCCAAGATGTCCAGCTCAGTTCAGTTACTATATTTTTCTCTGGCGAAGAAAGATGTGGTTTGCATTCCATTTCAGTAATAGTTTTACAAAGCTTGCCAAGACACACCAAGTCCTCTATATAGTACAACAATAAAATCATCATTATGCGGCGAGTATGCACACAAACGCATGCTGAGAGTTAAACGGGGGCCAAAGGTGACGCCTGTGTGTCGTTATGATGCACCACAGACAGAGCCAACAAACTTTCAGCATAATCACAACCCTGTTCCACTTTAACTGCCATCAGATCAGTGTGTGTATTTATCGCTCTACCAAACACGCATCACATGACATCAGGCATTTCTCTGAGTAGTCATGTGACACACCCACTACCCCTCCTGGCCCCTCCTTCCTCCAACTGCTCCTTCCAACGTGGAAACCATGGCAACGGCCAGTTAGAACCAGTTTGTGACACATAGCCTTCATTTTGTGTGAAGTGTGAGGCAGAGTTCAGGTGCTGCTGTGGGAGAAAATGGAGCCCAGGCCTCAGGAGCCTCAAAGTTTTCAAAATGGGGGCAGGCTGCCGACAACCACACAGCGACTTCCTGTATGACTCCTGTCAGACCACTTGCTGGTGCAAAGAAACGAGAAACTCCAATCGACACGTCTCAGCACAAAACCTTGCGTTGTGCATGAAGGCATGAACTTCAGGGCCTACAATACATAAATAACTCTTGAGAAGTTTTCAAACAATCTTGCACACAAAAAATGTGGATGAGTACTCCAACTCAACTGTCCTTTTAACCCATTTGATGATTGAGTAATAGTTAAACATAATCAAATGGAAACAGAAAGAATTTTGCATTTTGATGATTAGGGTCTATTTTATGAAAGTGCAAATACGTGAAAATTGTTTTCTTTGGAGACAGCTGGCTGACTATGCAAAACTCAAGACCCAGTGTACACGCAAGTCATAAACACTTACCGATACCAGTGGGCGATAATCATTGAGTCAAATCAGTTTTGCGCTGACTAAAATGTTCAGCATTAACGTAATAAAGTTAAAAAACATTAAAATTTAACTGTCATTACAGATTAGTTCATTTTCAGTTTAGAAAGACGAATATAAATCACACCTGTTATGAGTTAAATTGAAGCTAAACATCTGTATTGCTCCATTTTAAATACTTCACTTTTTAAATCACAAACTTAATGTCTGCAACAGCACAATGTGAACTAAACAGGAGTACATTCCCTGTAGCCAACAAACTCTGAGCCCCTAACATTAGCACTGTTAATATTACTTCTTTTCTGAGCTTTTTACTTTTCTCACCTTTTGGATGTGCTCATGTCAACAGGCTCATCTCCAGTTTGCACCTCCACCTTAATGGTCGCTTTCACTTCACCAGCCTTCAGGATGCTAGCTGCTACCTTAGCAGCCTGCTCACTCTTGAGCTTGACACTCTCGGTTCCAGATCCCACAAGGGCCAGAGGGGTCCCAGCTGCATCGCTCTTCTCCAGTTTAACACGTTTACTGTCCATGTCCCCCAGGGACCCAGCAAGAGCTGCATGGTCCCTCTCTAGAGCCCGCTTCTGGCTGCGTGTTTGACGCACTGCGTCCTCTGACATGGCTGCTCTCACCCTGGAGAGAAAGACATAAAGGAAAATGTTACAAAATAAAGTTAACTATATTTAAGGGAAAAAAAAAAGATTTGGTTGTGGAAAAAAAATGTTGTCATCAAACAGATTAAGGTGCACTCTTACTGTAAGGCTAAGGTTCACAGATTTGGGGGCAAGCCCCAGCAGACTGGTGAGGAATATTAAGCAAATCTAAGCTGAATAATTGTGGGTTTTTAAACAAAATTATTTCGCCATTGAAACAAACAAATTTGCCAATGCTACTGTGCACAGTTGACTTAAATCCAACATGATCTTGCCCCAATGCTGAATGCGGCCTGGATGTTTTTTTTCCCTCATGCAAGAAAATGTTTGAGAACGACTAAACGTCATCTGTGGAGGTTCTCAGTCATCTAAGTCATAGTAGTTTAAAGTGCTTCAGTTGAGGGCAGCTGTGAGGAAAGCTTTTAAAATAAATAAATAAATAAATAAAATAAAAAGGCAAAATGTCTTCAAAAACCTAAAAGTTCAGTTGCCTTCGACTCGAGCACTCCAACCTCTATTCTAGGGTATTTTCTATAGTTCAGCATTACTACGAGAATTAGAGAAACTGGTTTCCCCACACTATTTTAAAGTAAATATTTTTGTATGATTTGCCAATAGCACATAACACACTGTATCAGCAAGGCTGCTTAATCCTACTACATACATTTTTGACTCAAGCCTTCTTGTGGGCCACCTTCATAATTTTCCTAATAATCCACAAAACAAAGTAATATTTTATTCCTGTTTTAATCTCTATTCCCAGAGACCAGTGAATAAGATGCACTTGAGCACTCTATCAAGTGGGGGCTGATTGTTCAAATGTGCTAATTCAAATCTGATTTTGGAATTTGAGACAAAGAAATGGTAGTATGCATCTCAAAGTAAACTACTGGTCAAGATCTCAAGATACCTAAGCTGGGCAAAACTAGATAGCAGTCTGTGTGTCAACTTGTCAACAGTGCTGACATATATGGTCTTGGAAGCACCCTTTGTCTTAAAGCAAAAGAATGAGAGAAGAGTGGGGGAGGTAGTTTAATCGAATAATCTAACATGAACTCAAATTAACAGTCAGGGTAGGATGCCAATCAAGTTTAATCAAGTTAGATTTGTTTGAAGATTTTAAGCAATAAATCACATTTTATTCCACTCACTCCTATACCATGAAATATAAGCAAGAAATGTGTCAATATAAGTTGTAGAAGTATGCTATAAAAGAATACACCTTTAAATTTATTTTTTAGTCTATAAAATGTACAGTTTAAAATGATAACAATGTAATAGTAATATCTAATACAGGCATCTCCTTTCCTACTGCCAGTGACCCAGATGCTGACCTTAATCTCATTCAGTACAGTTGCAGCAGACGATAAGAGACCCACTTAGGTTTCTGAGAAAAAGCCATTACACAGCAGAAAAATAATACCAACACTGTGCAACGCTGACACCAACCACACCAATGTAGGCCACATATTCATTAAGCACTTTGTGCTTATAAACATTTTCTCTCATGTATCCAAAGTTTCAAATATGACAGACTGAACTGTCCTCAGACCAAAATCATGAAAATGCCTATTGCATATCTAATGACACGCTTAGACTAACCACTAACTGTATCCCAGGATTGTTTGAAAGACAAAAAATGTTAGAATTTATAAACCAGACTAAAACTCGTTTATGCTTGACAAGAGATGAAGGTTTAATCTCAAGACAAGACAGTAGAATAAAGCAAGGGAGATGGTTGGCTATAAGCACATCCTGCACAGGAAACAAGGCAGTAGACGAGGAGAAGAAAGTGCTTGAGCCGCAATGCTTTGGGGCTCATCAGCTGATGATGAGCTAATGAGCAAACATGGTTCACTTATGTGTCAGTTAAGAAGAAAAAAAACTAAATAGTTAAAATTTAGTACCTTAATGTCTTAAGCCAACAGAGAAGGAGGAAAAAAATTGACCTGTCATTGCAAAACGATATTATTCCAACAACTACTGAAAAAGCAGTACTTAAAATTAAATATCTTTTGATTTGTCCCAGTGAACACCCATGGTCATCCGCTGTCACTGTATGTTACACAATCAGAGCATACGTCACCTACATTCCATTGTTTAGTCTGGATCTAAATGCTCTCTTATCAAACTAGGGCTAATGGGATCTGTGTTTATTTTAGAACTGGTACTCAATCCCTTTTAACGTTCAGAACTATTTATACTAGTTCTACATTTTTAAGGTATAAACAGTTAGGCTGTCCAGTTCTTTGGGTTCTTTAACCATGCTGGCTCACTCACAGGATGATCACACCCCAAATTAATTCTCACACATTTATTGAATCACATTTGTTTATTAAGTTACTATACATTATACTAACACTCAGCATAAAAGTTAACTGGGTGCATTTATATTTAACCACAGGGCATCTTATTTGTTAGTCACACATGTCAGCAAAATGTCATAATTTGTATTGTAACAAAGTCTTGTGTCTCCATGTAAACTCAAATATTAACTTGTTCCCAGCTTATGAGATGTGCACTGTGATATGTTTGTTGATAAACACTGATATTCCAATGACAGGAAAAACCTATAAACTTATAATATAATATCTGATTGCTTAGCTGATATTTGACCAATAAATGAGAATCTTATCATTTAATGGTTGTCTTATCTGCTGAAAGAATTTGGTTGTTGTCCTCTACCCATATTGGACCATTTAATAACAAAACCACAGTTACAACTGAATCGCTATGTACAGTAGGACTGTGCCACATATCATCTGTGACAATGCCAGTGTAATTTATTTTTTTTTTTATTTTAAAAACACAAAAAAGGTCATATCGCAATATCACTGGTATAGCATGCACTCGCCATGCACTCAAATCAAATCACTTTTATTGTCACATCACATGTGCAGGCACACTGGCACAGCACATGCGAGTGAAATTCTTGTGTGCGAGCCCCACAAGCAACAGAGATGTGCAAACACAACAACACAAACGAGTAAAATACAAGAATGGCCAACCTGAAACTAATAAATATATGTACAATATATAGTGTATGCATTTCTGGATGTGTATACTAAATATTTTCCTCCACTCCCTAGCGCACACAATGACAAGACAAGCCTGGGCATGTCTAAGGGAGCCACAAGAGCAATGGCTGAGTGTCAGCCTCCTAAAACAATTAACAACTTCAGTAAAGGACGACTTCAACAACCTTTGCGAAATATGCAAGAAAACTGCTCCTGCTAAAGGTGAAAACAGCAAATTTGTTTTGCCATCAAATACAAATGGGCTAGAAAAGAGGAGATGTTGGCAGCTGGCAATGTTCAACCCAAATGTAAACAAACAACTCTACCACGCGTTGCTGGAGCACTCACTAGCTACACTCCATATAACAGGAAGAGCTAACGGTGAATGGAAATTACCGACATGGTTATGTGGTGGAAAAGCAGCAATTTACGCAAATGACTAAAACACTTGATCCAAGATACAAAATCCCAGTCAGAAAATACTTTTCAGTTTAAGTGAGAATATAATGGAGCTTTACTTTACTGTTAAACTAAAGTGTTCAACAGTTATTTTGTGCTTTTCCTTAAAATTTAGAGGGAATACACTACTTTGGGTCACTACTATTGCACTCTATGACCCCTTTTCCATTAGTATCTACTCTGATCGACTCGCCACGGTTTTCAAGTGGGTCATGGTACCTGGTACTAAAATAGTACCTGCTTGACTGGGGTTCCAAAGCGATCTCAGCAGGTACTAAAATGTGACGTCCTCCATGCCACCGACTGACTGATACAGTGGCGTCACGAAAATCAAAACTGACATTTTTGAAACCCAGCAACAAGGGAAATGGCTACAAAAAAACAATGCTGTGGTCTCAGAGTATGACAAAAAGCCGCAGACTGAGCTGTGGGTATATTATCGCTTCGATGTCCACCTTTGTAGCATTTGTGTCGCATACCAGTTACGTCAAAGAACACGCGACCACGCTGCTTTAACGAAGACCACGCAAATTGAGTGGTACTTAACTGTAATGGAAAATCAGTCGATCAGAGGCGAGTAATGGCTGCTGCTGCTGGGACCTTCCAGTAGATTCACACTTCAAATTAACAAGTGATTTATCAATGACAGCAGCGCAAGGATGGAAAATGCACTTCATGGTGCCTGCAAGCATCAATGCCCACCCGATATCATCAGAAATGTAAAATGTAAACACATTTTCTTGAAATACTTGTGATATAATTACGACAGTATATCACATTCCCCCAATGTACATTATTTGTAACACAGTAGCGCCTTATTTTATTTATCTGGGGCATTACTTCGACACAACTTCACTTGCATGACTGATCTTTTTTTTTTTAGTTAAATCTCTGCGACCTGACACATCACTCTAATGAGGCAAATAGACCCAAGCTACAGGAGAAAAATGCCGCATGCTGCCTACCAGAGCCACTCACCCTAGATATGGAGGTTTAGGGTTTGTTTTTTTTCTTGTGAGTTTTTGAACTGTTATCTATGGAAGCCCGTTTCCGCCACTAAAAAAAAAAAAAAAAAGGATCCATAACTCAAAATTTCGAGTTATTTTCTCGAAATTTCGAGTTATTATCTCGAAATTTTGAGTTTTTTTCTCGAAATTTCGAGTTATTATCTCGAAATTTCGACATATTAACTCAAAATTTTGAGAAAAGCAACTCGAAATTTCGAGTTAGCGCTGCCAATCAGTAATCTGCGTGAATGACGTCATTTCCATGTTACCCGGAAGCTGAAGCCCTCAGCTACAAATGCTACAGCTAAGCTACCGGTATTACATCCAGTCGTGAATGCACAGATTGCTGAGTGTTTTCAGCCTGGCTTCACAAATGATGAAATCCCTGTGTTATTAGCTGAATCACATGGTGTTACTATCAGCAAACATACTTTAATTTGTTGGGATCCGTTTTTGAGTGCGCGGTCCTGCGCCATATGCTTCCGGGTAACAAGAAAGCGACCTCATTCACGTATATTTTTGATTGGCAGAGCTAACTCGAAATTTTGAGAAAAGTAACTCGAAATTTCGAGTTATGGATACTAGCTTTTTTTTTTTTTTTAGTGGCGGAAACGGGCTTCCATAGTTATCTGTATTACTTAAGTAATATCACATTATATTGCATAGATATTCTTCCTAACCATGCCATTGCTTGTAATTCACTAATAATATTTTATATATTTTTTCCCTACTACATGCTACATTGTTAGGACAAAAGGAAAAATAAAGTACCGTATTTCCCGGACTACAAAGCGCACCTGAATATTAGCCGCACAAGCTAAAATCAGGGGAAAATCCTGTTTTGTACATACATTAGCCGCACCTGACTAAAAGCCGCAGGTGTTTCAATGTTGACTTATCATATGTAAGAGAATATGCACAAAGGGAATTGTCAGGAAAGAGATGGCTGTTTGGAGACACACCCCTTTTATTAATATTTTGAAAAACAAGTTATGGGTACATATTTGCACATGTAGTACATAACAGTAACCTACAGCACACCAGAAAAATAGATTCGGACTACCTTTTAGGCTCAGGTGCAGTGACACGGCTTTAACAAGAAGAAAAGTCAGTCATTCACCATCTTTCTCTTCTTCCTGCGCTCTAAAACCACCAAAGTCCTCTTCTCCAATGTCGGAAACGAACAGGCTCAGGATGGCTTCGTCATCCACTCTCCGCTTCTCTCCTTCGTTGTCACTTTCAAAACCAAAGAAATCCTCGTTGTCAGTATCAGAGTCGAACACCCTCAGAAGGGCCGTGGCGGTGTCCTCCTCTCCATCATGCAGCAGTCCAGCCCTTCAAAATCCGTTGGTGATCGTGGATGTTTTCGCACTTTTCCACGCTGTCAGAATCCACCGGTGGAGTTGAGCATAACTTGCTTTTCGCAAGTTTATCGCCGCTCGTCATCCACGCCTCCCGCTGAATGCGTAGCGCTACTTTGAAGTTTTTTTTCGCGCTACTTCGTACGGCACTACGTTGCCTGGCGGACGGACATGTGACTAACATACCACTCTTGAACCCCGATCCTTCCGCCAGGCAACGTAGTGCCGTACAACAGCGGAACAAACAAAACAAATCGTCTTACGATATCACAAAAATCATGGAAAATCCATAGAAAAGCCGCACCTGACTAAAAGCCGCAGGGTTCAAAGCTTGTGCAAAAAGTAGCGGCTTATAGTCCGACAATTACGGTAACAAAGGGGAATTCCACAAAAGACACTATAATGTAGACAAACATCTCTTTATGAATATTCCAGCTGTAAAACATAACACTTAAAGAACTGCACTGTGAGGTGGAAATATGAAACTGCTTTTCAGCAATTTCTACAAAACACTTTTCCCCAAGACTGCAGTTTGTTCCAACAATTCATCTCTGTAAATTTGGCTCAAATTTAATTTTAAGACAAAGGCATCCCTGACTCTTTGCAAGACGTTGAGCTGAGATGTTGGCAAAAAGTACGCCAAAAAAAAAATATTAAAAACAAAATAAAAATACATACAGTGCAGTTAAAAATTCAGGTTTGTTTGCATACGTCTGCACTCTCCTCTGGTACGCAGCAAAGACAGATGTGCCCTGCCGTACCACCACAGGACACAAAGGCCATTTATCTGCCAGAGATGACAGCTTGCGTGTGGGTGTATACATACCACACACAGCGCTTCAGAAATCACAGTTTAAGCAGTAAGGATGTGAAAATGGTAGTCGCACCTTGCTCGCACTTTAACAGTGGTGGTGAACCATGTAACATAGAAAATGACTATATTCCTTTGGGACAGTGCAGTCACATCTCAACATCACTAAGATGGATGTGTCTCCTTGTTTCCCCAACTAGAGACACATGGCTACCTTTGTCCCAGAAGACATGGACAGCATCATGAATCGAATACTTAATGTAATGATGTACTGCTGCTAAGCAACACGGGGGGGGCAAAAACAATGGTTCTACATGCACATGTGATGTGTATACACTTGAGGCTAACTGGTAGTAATTTATATTCACTGTTGTATCAAACCCCATTATTCATGCTTAGTCTTAAGCAACACACTTCACCTGCACTATCCACAACCATTTCTATAGCATATGATTCAGAGGAGCATCAAGCAAATACCAGGTGTTACTGAGCAGGTAGGATCTGAGCTGCATCACCTCTTCACTACCACCGAGGCCTGGAAAAAGTCCATCTATACCAGTGACAGTCAAAAGGGCTGAAAGGCAGAAAATAAACACTAATAAATCAAATTAGGATTGTAATAAGATGCATCCAAGAGCTTCACTTATAACACAATATGACAGACTATCTGAAGAGTCGGATTATGCTGGATATTAGTGTGTGGAATGAGCAATTGCAATTAACTGCCCCCCCAAAAAAAAAAAAAAAAAATCTTTGATCAATTAACCATTAGCACCTTAGTGCACATTTCATGTTCCCACAGCTCCATGTATCACTTACGTAAAATCAACTGAAACTAACAATACAGTCCTACAAACAGGTCTGACTTGCCAGTCAGCAAAACCATTGGGAGATGGCTGAAGGAAACCAGTACCACAAGTCCCATTACCTGGGACTGCATAACCAAGACTATCAGTTAATAATAATAATAATAATAATAAATTGCATTTATATAGCGCTTTTCGGGACCCCTCAAAGCGCTTTACAATACCACTATTCATTCACTCTCACATTCACACAGTTCTGCATCCATGTCCAAAATGATTGATCAAAATGCTGCAAGTATGCCGACCACTGTTACTATATATAGTTTGTCATTCCCACTTTTAGCAGAAATTATTTTG